>NC_049212.1:5321089-5661922 GCF_013347855.1 Anguilla anguilla
AAAAACCAAGCACCAAGAAAAACCCCTTATAATGACTATTTATATATTGGGCAGACTCATAACGAAGGTACATTTCACAAGGTAAGCCAACTCCATCCGAGCTAGAAATAAGTACATTTAGAAATACAGTGAGCACTGTCGTCTGTGTATATCCCAGAGATGAAGGGAGAAGAGAAAAGGGAGAAGAGAAAAGGCAGATGGAATGCAGGCGGTGAATCCGCCTTCCGGACTGACTGGGGAAGGTTGTCCAACCATCTGGGAAGAGGACGGAGAGGAGCCGGGTCTGTGGGGACCCTGTGTGGCTGCCAAGTGACTCACGACAGGCCAGGGAAGCGTGTCTCAAGTCCGTCGGGTTATTAGCCCATTCACGTGGCCAGTAGTTCTGTGTTCTAGCATGACGTCTGAGGAAATCTGCTTCCTCAATGTAGTGTACTGTCTGGTTTCTTGTGCATTTCTATAGCATTTTATTCTACAAGGAACTATGTGAACTTTCTTGGTAAAAGGTTTAGAATGGTCTTTTTTGGGCTCTGTTTCCCTGAACTGGTGTCAACATCTGATATGTTCTAGTATGTTTAGGAACTTTTGATACGTATCGTGACAGTTGCCGTGGTTGTCTGATTTATATGTACTCTGTTCCAGCCCTAAGCCACTCCTATTCTGGCTTCTGTGCGTGTGTGAGTGAGTGTGTGTGTGTGTGTGTGTGTGTGTGTGTGTGCGTGTGTGTGCATGTGTGTGTCTGTGTGTTTGTGTGGCCCAGATCTAGTTGTCTTCAGCTGAACAAAAAAAAAATCACCAATAAGGACATTTTACTTTTGTGCTTTTGTTAGGCAAGCCTTGAAGTGAATGAGCAGAAGATTAGCATCTCTAAGTTCAGCAGGGCAAGCCTGACGTCCCGGAGATGGTGGAGACTGCGCTGCACTGCCTGGCCCTGCTGGATGCCTGCCTTTCAACCGTCAGAGTGCTCCGTTTCAGCTACAGCCTCCTGCCGAACGCTCCAAAACCACAATGACACAGATGGTCACGAGATTGACACCGAGCAAGTCACAATCCGCAGTGACTCAGACCAAAAGTGTGTGGGCTCCAACCTTTAAAGAATAGAGTTCATCTGCCCGTGTCTCCTCAAGCGAATATTCATTCTTGCCCAGACTTTCTCACATTGTTGTACACTGTGACCACTCCACCACACACGAGCCAAAACCATTGTCTCGTAACTCTCTTAAGACAGGGGTCCTCAATCTAATCCAAAAAGGGCCGGTGTGGGTGCAAGTTTTTGTTTCGGCCCAGCAACATGACACCCGATTCAACAAAGTAACAAGTAGAATCAGGTATCCAAGTGCTGGGCTAATACAAAAACCTGTACCCACACCGGCCCTTCAGGGTTAAGATTGGGGACCCCTGCTCTAAGAGGTTCAACCAGCAGTGGAGATGAGAAGCCTCGATCACTGCTTCCTTCTGAAGTTGCAGCCTGTTCTGCTCTCACACGTGTGTGTACTTTCACAGTTTCACCTGAGGTGTGAATCAAGAAGCAAAACAGGAACCCAGGCACTCTGCCCATATACAATAATGCTAAAATTCCTTTCTTACATTGGCAGGTTCAAAACAGAAAAAACAAAATACTCCAAGACATTTTGGCATCAGTGAATTAACTAGAACTGCAGGACAATGGCGTTGAGTAGGAAAACAATTATAAGGCTTAATTAACTGCACCTTTGTCAAAATCAATCGGTAGATTTGTGGCTAACGTGTTCACCAGTAGAATGCAAAAATGCCCCTGAGGTGTCCTGGGAGGGTGTGATATTAAGCCTGTAATCAGAGTCTGGAATTTTGTTCTGTGCCCTCACCAAATTTGGAGCCCATTATGGTCGATGTCACGACAAATATTTTATTCAGCTTGGGTTTTCCACAGAAACGTGGACCTGCAGATGAATATCTCCTCTGTCACGTTACGGAAACCAAAAACAAAGAAAGAAACAAATAAAAGAAGTCAGGAGACAACTTCTCGCTTCATACTGACTTATTATTATTCCAGACCTCTTATCAAAGCATGATTGTGGGTTATTAATTATCATGGGCGTGAAGCAGACTTCTCCAGTTTATTATTTTCTTTTTAGAATCTTGTTCCTGAAAGAGGAAGGCAGAACATACATGTTGAATTAAGTAATGCATACAATAATTATTATCATTAGTATGTCTATGAGTATAATCATCATTACTGTATGTCACCTATTATTTAGCAAACTTTTTTCTAGTACTTATTTGACAACATTGATGAGATGCTTGAACTTAATGGAAAATTCATGTGGACAAAAAAATTTATATTTAATAAAAATGTTGTTTTTTTTCTACCATGTCCACTGTTGCCAGTTATGGAAAAAAAAAATAGTTCATGCACAAAAATGTAAAAATACAAAATCAGACTTCTGAGGGTAATTTTATCTGAAAAATCACAGTGTCCTGTTCAAGAACACCTAAAGCGAGACTGATTCAAGACCAAGTCCATCGAGATCAGAGCTAGTTAATCGAGTCAGACTCAAGACTCTAGGGGGTCAGGGAGTCAATGCAAGACCATGACTGGAAGTGTCTTAGATAATGTAACTGTAAGTCAAAATGTACTGTCATAAACTATTTAAAAAGAAAAAAATGGATCCTGAGGCATCACAATGCAAAATGATTATGCGCATTACTAGAGCAGAGAAGGCAACTCTGATAGGGTAGGTCTTTCTATTGGCCTAGCAGCTGGTGTATGACGTTTTTCATTTGAAATCAACAGTCATTGGTTCACGCAGCCTGGGCACAACCTAGTGTCAGGTCATTTTCAACAAATCAGCAGATTAATATACCTCATATTTATACAGTTAGCCTACGTTATACCAAAGATTTCTGGCACTGTTAACGACAGCTCATGTTTTTTAAAGACTAGACTGGTCTCGGTAAAAAATATGAATCTTTGTTGTCCAAGTCCAAGTCAAGAGTAAAAACACATGCAAGACCGAGATGGACCCTCAACATTCAGTCTTGAGACTCGAGACTGAGACTGGTCTCGAGTGGCACAACTCCAGAAGGATGCATCAGGAAGCAGTACTTTTCAATTAATAGAGTCCATTTGACTTTTGTACAATTTTTTTAGAATGCCAGATCATATTTGTAGCACTCTCTATAGTGTCTTATGTTAAAACAGGACAGTGCACAGACTACAGATTACCATTGCGAAGTGGGTAGATGGCTATGTCTTGTGTTTCCTGTGAATTTTAGCCTCTGAGCTTCACTTGTCGCGCAGAAATACCACTTCATCAGCAGCTAGTGTATGCTGTCTGCAGGAGCTCGGGCTGTCGTGTGGTCTGGCCTGTGTGTAGCACTGACTGTCTCCCTCAGCTCCAAACCCGCAACCAATTCTGTTCCTTCCATCCCTTCATTTTCCCTCTCGCTCTTTCCCTCCGTTGATCTGATCATGGGTTTTTTCAGCATCCCATCAGCCCAGTCCCGGTCGGAACCAAAAACAAAGAAAGAAACAAATTTTAAAAAGTCAGGAGACAAGCTCTCGCTTCATACTGACGTGACCTGCTTATCATTCCAGACCTCTTATCAGAGCATGATTGTGGGTCATTAATTAGCATGGGGGTGGAGCAGACTTCTCCAAATTTTTTTCAAAATCTTGTTCCTGAAAGAGGAAGGCGGAACATACATTTTGAATGAAATTATACATAAAAGAATTATTGCGATTAGTATGATTAGGATTATTATCGCCATTGCCAAAGTACAAAAATAGCTTTGTTCCAGCAGCCATCACTCAGATGAACAAGTCGTAGCAACATTGCAGATTGATAGAGAGGTTTTATCTATTTATTTTATTTATTTTATCTTTAGTTTTAGTGGTTTTAGTAATGATTGGAATTTTGAGTACTTTCATTTTATCTATTTTATTTATTTTATTATGTTTGTCTATTGTCTGTTGTTTTTAAATCGTGTCAAGATGGATGACTCTACTGCAAACCAAATCTACCTACGGGTACGAATAAAGTAACCTGAACCTGAACCTGAACCTGAACTTTATGTCATTACTGGTACTTATGTGGCAACATTGATGAGATGCTTGTACCTGAATGGAAAATTCATATGGAAAAAAAAATAATATTTCCAATCTTTGGCTCGGGCCCACGTGCATTTCTGTGCTTCGTGTGTGGTTACGCAACAGCGGAGACAACCATCCCGTGATATCTGCTCAGCGACTGGGCAGGTATGTGTCTTAGGGAGCTGCTTGTTGTTGTTTTTTTTTTCTTTTGTTTCGGAGAGCAGAAGTCATGAGGTGTGGAGCAGATTGGAGTGGAGAGAGGCAGGGCACGAAAGGGGAGGGAGTGATAGAGAGATTGATCGAGGGGAGGAAGGATGGAGAGAATGACACAACAGAGGAAAAATTTACCTCTTTGCCATGTAGATCAATCACCACTGATAAAGACAGCTTTTCCTTCTTTGTAACAACGTTGTTATTTTAAAATTAAAAATGAAAATACATCTTGTGACTTAGGAAAGGAAAAGGAGAATGTGAACAAATTTTGAAAGGACAGTTGAGTTCTGAGTGAGTGAGTGAGGATTATTGCTTTTAGAAACTATTAAAGGAATAATACTGTTTTAAGATGCTGTAAAGCTATATACAAGTACTGCTCAGCCCGTCTCTCAACGAGACAGCTGAATTACGATAGTGTTCATCTCTAAAAAGAGATTTCCTCGAAGGCTGTTGAATTTACCTTTAAGCAAAGGTAGAGAGGGCCACCTTGCCAAGAACAAGGTCAATGATCCTGTTTTTCTCTACGCAAGTTCTGCCATGTCTGTTTGTCCTGAAAACACAATATGTTGCTTAAACAAAGCCAGCACCAGCAAGGTCGATTCAGGCCAGTGAGGTGGGTGAGGGTAACAAGCTAGTGGAAACTCCCCCACAAGCTTGTCGATTAGGCTGCGTCTCACTGGGTCCTGTGCAAGGGAGAAGGTCGCGTTTACACTCTGCCCCGTTCTGGAGCAGGCCTAGCCCACCCTAGTGATTGTTGCCATGCTAGCGCCCTTTGGTTTACTTTACTGCCTGTGTTCAAACCCCCTGGTAGCCTGGGTTGCATCAGACAAAGAGCCAAAATGGCCTTGTTTCCAGGACAGCTTTGGGTTTCCTTGCATGCTCATGGAAAT
Organism: Anguilla anguilla; assembly: GCF_013347855.1. Taxonomy (NCBI): domain Eukaryota; kingdom Metazoa; phylum Chordata; class Actinopteri; order Anguilliformes; family Anguillidae; genus Anguilla; species Anguilla anguilla. The sequence continues at coordinate 5,326,262 of NC_049212.1, forward strand.
GTTACTCACAGGAGGGTGCGTAAGAATGTATTTCCATGGTCATTTTTAGAATTCTGACTTGCTTGCCCCCGAGCCTAAGTTAACTGAACATCGTTAACTAAGATCGTTTTAAACATTGATAAAAGATCAATTGCACAGTTAACACCTGAGGATGTGAGAGGATCCAGGTCATCTGAGTATTAGGCAGTTGTGTAGGAGGCGATAAAAAAGGTTATCTCTGCTGAAATCAACAAGGAGGGAAAAAACAAGTCTGAAATCTCACGTACAGACAGACCTGAAAAGGAAACTAAAAGAATAAACTAAACTCAAACACAATCGACAGTCTTTTTTATTTTATGACACAAGATTTCCAAAGCACAGCTAAGATTTTTACACAGAACTTAACTTTAACTTACACAACCAACCGTTTTGCATGTGTTGTGAAGCCCCAAAAACCTTAGCTGTTCTTTGACAAGGTCAGGTCAGAGCTAAGTTCAGGTTAACTTGTAATGCGTGAGTTCATGCATTTGTAGTGTTGGCAATAATGAATAATCCCTCTGCCCTCATATACACACTGCAATCAAGCTACGATGAAGCTGGAGAGAGACGTTAATGAGGAAACAGGTCTGCAGCTGTACTGTAGAGGAGCCAATAAGGCGTTGACAAGCATGCTTATCACTGCAGTAACCTTGTAAGCAGCTAGTAGCAAATTATTTATGGAGACTTCCAATATGAATGGTTTAATCTTGAATATGAACTACAAAGGACTGTAATTGTTTAGATATGTAATTACATTACACAAAGTCTGTACTTGATTATTTGCCCTTGGTATAAGATGTCTGCTTTGACCCCTCAATATCTGAGACTGGGAAATCTCATACGTTATCTTTATAAATAAAAAATAATTGATGATCTCATACATTATCATTAGCATAAAAAGTAATTGATAATGTATATCATTTTCCAGTATCAGACGGAGAGGGGTCAAAGTAGACATGTTATACTAAGGGCAAATAATGAATTACAGACTTGGTGTAATATAGTTATATAGCTAAACAATTATAGTAGTTCATGTAGTTCATGCTTAAGATTTAACCATTCATATTGCACGTCTCCATAAAAAAAAAGTACCGCTCACAAATTCCACCAGCCTTGGCTGTGTGGTCATTAAAGAATCTGAATCTGAGTATTTTTTTAACAAAAAATGATATTATCATATATTAGCAATGGACACTTCGCAATGTGTTTTATGACAATCAAAAGTGTGTGTTTGTCTGTGTGTGTGTGCGTGCGTGTGTGTGTGTAGAACAGATACACACGCTACACATTCAAAGATCTATCTTGACGTGCGTTGCTTAAATAGATTGTTTCTGTCTGAACGCATACACGTGAACTGTGTTCAGAAGAGACGGGCTCCAGCTGGTGTGCTGATGGTGAACAGAAGGGCTTTTGGCCTGCAGGGAAAGCAGCAACAGCCTGGCAAGTTATTGATGGTTGGCACGTTTCTGGCACATGAGTGGCACAGCTTTAGCTTAAGATTTACTGGGACAATCGACTCGTATTCAAAGGTGCTGTTTCTCTAGGGCATGTGTCTACAGACTGGATTTGCGTTTATGCCTTTCTTTGTAAGCAAAACTTGAAAGAAACTTGTAGGCTCTGGAATTTCTCTGGAACTGAGAGTACCAGCAAATGAACGGCTACAGGAAGAAATGGTGAATGTAAAGTTCTGAATTTATTTGTGTGTTCAATGTTTTAGCAATAATATTTTTGGAGAAAGTGGGGGGAAAAAAAGCAGTTGCAGTCGAAATGTTAAAGTTCAACTCGGCTTTGCTATCTCTGGGGATTTTCAACCTGAACCACTTCCCTGGCCAATCTCACACCTGTGTGTAGGAGGGCCTTGATGGAGGTGACTAACGTCCACGGCTGAGGTCTGAACTGAACCGTGGGCAGCCAAAGACAAGGAGCAGCCAACGTGTGATATAAGAAAGCCAATAAGGAGAGGGGAAATGTGTGACCTCACATGCCTTTCATAAAAGTCTTTTCTAGAAGTAAAGTTTCGATTGTCTTATCAAAATAAATCATGGGGCAGACAAAACCTATTAATCATTAACAGTATTCGTTTAGATTGCTACATGAGCCTTAACAAACATCCCTTGCAGGAACAGAAGGAAGAAGGTAAAAGAGAAGACTGAATACTGCTGTTTGAAATAGAAAGGAAAGATGACCTTTAAATGAAAGTTTCTCGTTTTCTTCATAGCAAAAATAAACAGGTCATAATCCAGGATTTGGTCTATATTTGTTCTTAACTTCGACAAATACATAGATTGTTTACTCTTTTATTCAGAGATATGAGCTGGCACGTTAAGTTAATCACCTAAACAAACTGTCTTTGCTGGTGGATTAACAAGTAGGCTAACACTAGCAAATATTTCCAGTAAAATTTAAGAGTAAATGTTTTTGCAATATAGGTCACAGTTTCTGCAGCTGGTGTGTGCACAATACCAAAGAGCCAATTCATTTTGGGATTCTTTTTCTTCCATAAGGTCAGTATTGCAAAAAAATATAATAAATAAAAAGAAATAAAATAAATTAGTGAATAAAAATAAGTTTATTACACCAAGGAAGTCAAGGACCTGAAGGTCAAAAAAGTTGGGCTCTTAAAAGCATGGTGTGGTGACAGGTCTGTTCTGAGTGTTTTACCAATATCAGCCAGAAAACCTGCCTGCCTCCAGCTCTTAAACCTGCTCTACAAGCTGCAGCAGGCCCCCAATGTCTCACTGAATTATGAATGCTGGATCAACAGTTTAAAAATGGATAAGAATGACACACATTAACAAGTAATAAAAGAGTTTACAGCGCCTGATTCCCCATCCGGGCTTCAGTTCACAAAACAAAAGTGCGTATACAACAGAGGACTTTTATTTTGGCCTCGGTGCAGATATACTTCCTACTGACATGAAACATACACAGAGGACACATTGCACAGAACACATGGTGAACTGGTGGTCAATTTTAGAGGGTTGAGGTACCAACACTTTAAGCCAGTTATTGATTTGTCTCATGGTGCAAGGTACAAAGCACCTTCTGGAAGGCACTGTGTCGTAGCACAGACACCAGAACCTTCTAGAACAGGCGTCTCGGCTCCAGCCCTGTGATTTCCTTTCGATCAGCAGCCGATTTAGCCAATCAGTGACTCAAACTCGTACGAACACAGGAAAAACAAGAACAAACAACGGCCCTCCAGGATTTGAGTATGAGTTCCCAGTTCAAGCAGATGGTAGTTCAACAAAGTGGCCTTTAAGGAAGTGGTCTAGCTCTGATTTTTTTTTCAGAGTAAGCAAAAAATTTCCTTTCATCAACTCTCAATGAATTTCAACAGATATTTTTGTTTGGTAAATTTTTTTTTTTTTCTTTTCATCTTACTTTTATGCCAAGTTCAGTGACGACACCGAATGAACTCTAAGTCAAAATGTGTTTCACCTCGATTTATTTGTCGGATCAAACGTGAAAACACCTGTTGTTTCAGTCATGGCAGTTGGTTTTGTGTTGGGCAGTGAGGGTTTGGAGGGTGGCATCCAGATATCTCATTATTGCGGGAGGTGGCCTCCGTGCACCAGTTACAGTAAGGTTTTCTCAGTGTGGGAGATTCCTGTACATGCCTCGGCTTACGAATAGATTTTGCCAGGATAGGTCTGCCCGTGCGTGCCCTCGTACATTTCGACATTACGAAACAGATTGCGTTTAGGAAAAAGGGCTGGTGAAAGTGTGGGGCGGAGCCTGGCTGGAAGCTTACAGTGAGCCAAAGTTCCCTGTAAAGGAAGTGAGTCTGTTGGTTTACTGAACGAACTGTAAAGAACAAAGACATTGTCACAATACCTTATAAGTACATTACTACGAGTCACAAAATACTGCTGACTACCGATGGCAGACCATATTATCCATAATACAGGGCAGAGCAGAGAAAATAAATGCATTCGAACCACATGGCTGCAATGTTTAAAATGTATTATGTTTCTTACTGTATTTGTTGGTGTCTCAGGGGTTTGTAAAAAACAGTTACACCTTCCTATTCTCAAGTATTGGAGTACAACCCTACTATCAGTGTTTAAGAATAACCTTTTGCCATTTCATCCAGCAAACAAAGTCTGAATCTGGTCAGTGGGTCAGGGAAACAGGTGTGCCTGCAGTCAAGCCCTGGCACGTAACTGGAAACCCACCCCCGCAGAGCTGTGCCAAGACTGACCGAAAATAACAGACAGGAGATTACAGCCGTAAAACCCGCTGGTACAGCGCGTCAGCGACGTGCTCGCGGGCACGGCGTGGCACGGACGTGCACACATTAAAAACACCTTGCACAGTAGCGACATGCCCACGGGCACGGCGTGGCACGGACGTGCACACATTAAAAACACCGTCACTCGGTGTTCAGGAGACAGACGGCACAAGGGAATCTCAAGGACGTGCTGAGCTGTTGTGCCGTGCGACAGGAAATGGAAGCAGTTTACATTTTAGCGAACTGCGGCCTCCTTAGTTCCCTCTTGACTATGTTCAGTCTACCATTTTAAAACTCTGCAGCTCAGTTGTGCGTTCTAGCCCGTGTCAACAACTGTCTACTGCACACCACCACTGCAAGGAGCCCAAAATGGCTTTGCTATCCCCCCATAAACATTTTATTGAAGTTGCATTAATTCATGTATAGAGAAACACAGAACATGATATGTCCTTTTCCATCAAATGTAAAGTCATATCATTAATAACTTTTATTGCCATGGTAAAATTCACAGGACATAAAGGCATACTTAAAACTTATAAGACTTGGGCTTTGCTTTTTAGATTTGCTAATCTAAAACAGATAGCTGGCTAGCTAGCTTTCTCAGGGACAAGATTGCTATATTGCTTACTTAGCTTACCAACATACAGTAATTATTAAATATTTGAATATTATTTACACCCACCATCCACAGGGTCCCTTGGTGGTGGTGGAGAGGCAAGGGAATCCAACCTGTCTGCTGTTTCTATCAGTCTGAGAATTTGATATACAGTGAGCACCGTAATATTTGGGACAATATATTTTTCATAGATTTTCTCTGTATTCCACAATTTTATATTTGCAATCACATGTGGTTAAAGTTCATATTCATAGCTTTTATTTAAGGGCAGTTTTTAACACATTTTGGTTTCATTGTGTAGAAATTATGAGATTTATATATAGTCCCCCCATTTCAGGGCATCATAATGTTTGAGACAAATGGCATCACAGGTGTTTGAATTATCAGTTGTTTTCGATTAGTGCAGTTATGAGAGCTTTCAGTATCTAGTCTTGATTCTATCCTTTTCCTTTTGATTACATTTGGAATCTGTTATTGGCATGTGTCAGCATAGTTGTGCAAATGAAAGTCAAGGAAGTCATTATGTGGCTGAAAAATAATAAGAAAAAGTCAGAGACATAGGCCAAACCTAAGGCTTACCAAAATCAACAGTTTGGAAAATTATTAAGAAGAAAAAGAACACTGGTGAGCTCAGCGTACAATAATAATCTAATCCACAAGAATGAGGAAGGAGTCTGATGTGGTTTGCCTGCATTTTTATGTTGTACTGGCTCATCTACTCTGAGCATGATTTGAATACCTCACACATGCTATACTGTGCCTTCTGGGAGAAAAGGCACTAAACACACATTAGATTTCTGCTGAGGTGTTTCTCTTGACGTTGGATATGGCGGTGGTGTCTGCTGTTTTGGTCAAGTGGAAGCAAAATGCCCGCCGTGAGGTTCGCAGGTTCGTCGGACACGCCTCTTCAGACCGTACACGCGTCTCTGCAGACGGAGATAGCGGCTCGAGCTGGCGCTCGCCGGCCTGCGTTTATTTCACAGCTTTGCTTTTTTTTTGGCAAGTTCTGTGGTTTGTGTTCAAACAGGTCAAATATAGTCCCCTTCGCGACTGCTGCACAGGGACCGCACTGACGACGACCTTTTCCAGCGGAAGTGACGCCCCGAGTCCCCGTGTTTGTTGTGCCCTCGTCAGGGGCGTGTATGTGTTGGTTCCCCCTTTTGACCGGTCTGACGCAGCTGGCTGACATCATTGGGGGGCCGCTGTGAACCGTCTCAAAAACAGTTTGGCTCGTGTTTTGGTTATTTATTTCGGTTGGTTTGCTCAAAAAAATACATGCTTCAATGCAGCACATATCAGTGTATACAGTGGAAGGGACCAGTTCTCTATTATAATTGAACATCATGTTTAGCTGTTAATGTCTTTTGTTCGACACAGCAAAATTGAAAATATTTCGTTTTTCCATATTTTACAACTTTATCGGCTGCCATTTTGTGTACTATCCTTAGTACTACTCTGCTCTGTACTATTAATACTAGTACTCTGCTAGACCACTTACTAGTGTCATTTATAAGCTCTATTCAGTTTGACCAAGGGCTAAACATGCAACAGGTCCATCTACACAAGTTGAATATCTCAAATTATATATTTAGCTTTAGGTTTACCCCTTGTAATACATTAATATACATGAAATACTACAGAATGGCACACCCAGGGCCACTGAAAATATACTGACACAAATTTTCAGGCTGTGTTTCAAAATGGCCGCTGAAGCCCGACTTTAGGGCCTGAGGGATTTTAGGGTCTGTGGACTAGTAAAAAGCAACCTTAAAATCATCACCACAACCAACACCTTGGGGCATCCAAAGATCTCTTATTATTCTGGGAGGTGGTCACTACACTAGCCTTTCCACACAACAAGTCAATTAGCTGCAATATTGGCAGCAGCTGTTAAGGAGGCTAGATTCTCGTGGACCATAGTGCTTTGTGGGATGGTTGTAAGGTTTTCAAGGATATCCCCTAAGCCCAAATTCACCTTGACCAAAAATCACCAACAGTTTTGTGGGCCTTATCAAGCATCTTCTCACCCTCTCTGGGAGTTTTTTTTTTTTTTTTTGGATATGTATATCCCTTCCAAAAACAGTGGACTTATCAGAAGCCACTCAACTCAAAAACACAAACTCTGCCGACGGTTAGCCGAGCGCTCGAGAGCCTGCGGTGTTGAGCCCTTGGCAGCCGTGGGGGCCGAAGCACGTGGAAAGTCTGGCCGCTGCTCGCATCCTGCCGCTCGGACCTCGGGCGGGCGGCGGGGGCGCGCCGACGCGTTTTCGGGTCTCATTTTCTGCGTCATTGTCTCCACTCTCCATTGGCGGTGCACAGTGTGTGCAGCCAGCGTGCCACCACAATATCCTGTCCATGCATCTGCGCAGAGGCAGCAGGGCTTTTTGTATAACAATGTTCTGGGGCGTTATCTATTCTTAACCATTCTTTAACAAGTTTGCTGAGGGCAAAGTGATTAAGATCTCATTAAGTTCTCATTTTCAAAAGGCCAGATCGCAGCCATATAGTAAAGACAGTGACCACAAGCAACCCAGATTAAATATATTATAATATATTTTAGATATATTGTTTTAGTACACAGACAGATGGCAATATAATTTGTCAAATAATGTTGTAGAGTCAGAGTTGTGTGTTTAAATCCAGACTTAACGCAGTGCTGGATGCTCTTTAAGGTGTTTTTGTTTGAAATGGCCCAAGAGAGGAACAAAAAGACCTGTTTAAATTTGTACAGCTCAGTGTGTGCAAACCCCAAGCACAAATTGTCCACAAGCAGTTTGCAAGTTTGCAGATCTCCCCCAGTCTGCAATTGATCCGTCCAAATATAACATGGTTGCTTGCGTCATGACTGACTGGCTGGGGGGGGGGGGGGGGGCAGAGTTCAACTTTTTTTATTTTTCTGGTCATCTCATCACTGTACTGTGGCAGGTCCTGTCTAGATGCAGGAGATTTAGAGAAGTGGTGTCCTATCCAATAAGGTCCAATAGGGTCGCCAGATAGAATCGTGCTTTATTCCTCCTTTGGAAATTTGACCTCATTTGTTAGCCAAAATAAGGATAAATTGTTTGGACAGAAAGGTAGCCAAATAAAAGATGGGGGAACTAGTTTCTCCATCTTTTGTAGGTAGCTTCCTCATATTTTATTTGGCTACATTTCTGTCCAAATGATTTATCTTTAGTTTGACAAATGAAGTAAAAATTTCCTCAATCCATCTATCAGATATGACACCACTTACTGAAATCTCCTGTATCTCATCTAGACACGACCGGAGTAGCTAAGAGTTGCTGAACTCGTGCAATATCACCTTTATGACTGATCACGCAAAGATTTTAAAGACAACAAACTGTGTTCTAATTCCTGTCACAACATTTCCATGGAGTTGGGTGTCGGTGATCCTGGGTTGTGCAAAGGAACTTGGTACAAACTTTGTTTGTACGCCCCTCAGTGACGTGGAGTGACAAGAAAGGAAGGACATGGGGTTCATATGGAGTATACCGACAGCGATATTCACCAGTGGCTCTTTGTCGAAAGGTTTGAATGTTGTTTGGAGTATACTGCCTGCTTTACACTGCCTAGATTGGCTGAATGGCTGACTGTTTGAGGTGAAAGGCTAGGGTTCTGTTTGAGCAATTTAAAAGTTTCAAAATAGGGGAGGCAGTATGCTCCAAACAAATGGTCTGAGCTTATAACCAAAAGGTCAAAGGTTATACTGCCTGCCTGACACTTCATCTGCATCATTGCAGAAGGGCATTATTCATTGACTTGCATGAAAGGCAAACAAAGTCAAATAGCAGTGACAGGGCAGGGAAAAATAGACCTATTTTTCTACAGGGTTCTGGGGTTTATACTGGTGAATAGTTTTGTGTCTCTTTGCTGATCATCACCAGAATGAATTGCAGTCTGCCTGCGTCAGACTGAAAAGCAAGTGGAGGCCAGTCAAGTGAAATATGTTCTACTGAAAATAAAAGGACCATGAAGTCTTATGTATAAATTGGCTTTGCTTCATTCAAAGGCTCTTTAGGAATTTAAGGGCTTTTGGGTTGTTCTGAGGTAAAGTACAATTGTGCAATGCTTGAACAAATTCAGTGGGGTACAGCCATTGAGACTTAGTAGGATTACGCACAACATCAAAGACTACTTCCTGAAAAAAGTGGACGTTAATTTCTCCTTTCTGCAATAGAATTTTGTGCGTAGTAACACACGTGCACACACACGCATGCACACAAGTGTTTACCTGTAGCCTGTTCTGCAACCTCAAACAGCTCTTCTGCTTTCCAGTGTGAGTGACTCTAAAAGTCTACATTACATTAATTACAAAATCATTTTATGATTATAATGATTGCTGTGGAGGAAGCAGATTTCCTGTGCTCAAGCCACAGATCTTTTTAAGTCACAATCTTTGAAAAGATGGCAAAAAAGGGACCTGTTTTATCTGCACTGCTACACTACATGGCCAAATGTATGTGGACACCCCATCTAATTAGTGGGTTCGGCTGCTTAAGCCACACCCATTGCGAACAGGAGCACAAAACTAAGCATACAGCCATGCAATCTCCATAGACAAACACTGGCAATAGAATGGGTCACACTGAAGAGCTCAGTGACTTTCAACGTGGCACTGTCAGAGGGTGCCACCTTTCCAACATGTTAGTTTGATAAATGTCTGCCCTGCTAGAGTTGCCCCAGTCAACTGTAAGTGCTGTTATTGTCAAGTAGAAACATCTAGGACCAACAACAGCTCAGCCAGAAAACAATAAGGCACACAAGCTCACAGAACAGGACCGCTGAGTGCTGAAGCATGTAGCACATAAAAATTGTCTGTCCTTGGTTGCAACACTCACTACAGAGTTCCAGACTGCCTCTGGAAACGTCAGCATAAGCACTGTTCCTCAGTAGCTTCATGAAATGAGTTTCCATGGCTGAGCTGCAACACGCAAGCCTAAGATCACCATGTGCAATGCCAAGTTTCGGCTGGAGTGGTGTAAAGCACACCGCCATTAGACTCTGGAGCAGTGGAAATGCATTCTCTGGAGTGATGAATCACGTTTCACTGTCTGGCGGAATGTGCCAACTGTACTGGCTTGAATAGTGCCAAATGTAAAGTTTGGTGGAGGAGGAATAATGGTTTGGGTGAGGTCCCTTAGTTCCAGAGTTCCAGTGGAGGGAAATCTTAATGCTACAGCATACAATGACATTCTAGAGAATTGTACACTTCCAACTTTGTGGCGACAGTTTGGGGAAGGCCCTTTCTGACAATGTCCCTGTGAACAAAGCAAGGTCCATAAAGAAATGGTTTGCTGAGTGTTGTAGGGAAGAACTTGACTGGCCAGAACAGAGCCCTGACCTCTAACCAATCAAACACCTTTGGAAGAAGGGAGAAGCCGACTGTGAGCCAGTGCTTACGCCCAACATAATGCTCTTGTGGATGAATGGAAGTGAATCCCTGCAGCTATGTTCCAAAATATAGTGGAAAGCCTTTCCAGAAGAGTGGAGGCAAAGTGGGGCCCAACTCCATATCAATTTCCATGGTTTTGGAATGAGATGTTCACCAAGCACATAAGGGTGGGATGTTCAGGTGTCCACATACTGAAATATACATGCTGTGTATGTGGATGATTAATTGCTTTTTCGTGTTTCGCAAATGGTAGGTGTGATGTAGCATTAGCTCTGTCAGAGGCTGAACACAGGAGGCCAGATGCTAGGTGTGACTTAGCATTAGCTCTGTCAGAGGGTGAACAGCAGTCCAGATACTAGGCGTGACTTAGCATTAGCTCTGTCAGAGGCTGAACAGCAGTCCAGATGCTAGGTTTGACTTAGCATTAGCTCTTTCAGAGGCTGAACACCAGTCCAGATGCTAGGTGTGACTTAGCATTAGCACTGTCAGAGGCTGAACAGCAGTCCAGATACTAGACGTGACTTAGCATTAGCTCTGTAAGAAGCTGAACAGCAGTCCAGATGCTAGGTGTGACTTAGCATTAGCACTGTCAGAGGCTGAACAGCAGTCCAGATGCTAGGTGTGACTTAGCATTAGCTCTGTCAGAGGCTGAACACTGGTCTAAATGAGCTTGTTGAGAAAGTCTCTTCTGTGTTGGCGGTATGACCAGCTCAGCTCCGCAGAGAAACTCCCAGGATCCTGTGGGTGGAAAACAGACACTTTAACCTTTTATCGCAAGCATCTGAAAACCCACTATGTCTGACTACACCACAATATGACTATTAAAAAAACAAAAAAAAAAAACAAGCTTTGAATTAGCAGGTATCATGAGATGTGCCTCAATGATGGCATTTATTTGATTGTGACTGTACCCGTCTCTAGCTCTTGAAAAGTGGCATTTAGCCAAAGTGGCATTTAGACAAAACTGTAAACTGAAATGAAGAGAGGGGAGGTCGCTCAATGGAAAACCTGCTCTCTGAATTTAGAGACCTTTCACCAGGGCTCATGCCAGTGTGGGCCGTCAGACTGTTCTGATCTTTGGCCTTGTTTTAGGGTAACCGCAGTGCCCTTTGTGCTTAGTGTCAGATAACGTGTCCTCGCATTGCTTCCTACAGTTACGTGTTTTTCATGGAACTTGATGACCTCCAAACTGACTGCGCTGTGGGAAAAGAGAGACAGAAGTAACCGCTTACCTTTGTTTGTTGTTCAAAGGACAGAGCTATTAGGTTAAGCGGAATCTGGGTAACAACTGCGTAAGATGATGTAGACATCCAATTTTTTATTCTACAAATGGTTGCACAAACTGTTTATTTGCGTTATTTATGCATATTTAAGGTGTAGTTGTCTAACATAAATCATTCTGTGATGATTATTGGAACTTAATATACTGAAAATGTAAGAGAAGAAAGAATATGAATAATTATTTTTTTTTGATTTGGTGCCTCAGGTCAGGTTGGTTGGATACCTTCTGGTTTGAGTCTCTTTGTTGAAAAGGGGCGCCCAGAAGTACATCCAGAAAGTATCCACCAATCACTCTCAGTGTTGCTCTGCTTCCTGCCGCTGTCCGTGATTGGTGGAGCTCCTCTCTGGCGCGTCCGCAAAAACTGACGACGGCAACATCTCTTCCCTGTTTGTGACCCCTTCTCGAATGCCCGAAGTGTTGCGGCCCCTCGCGGGGGGGTGTGGGGGGGCTGGCGGGTTTAAGTACACGCCAGATGGGACTGACTGCTCTGCGTCATCAGTGGCTGTGACGGGGGGGGGGGGGAGGGGCTGCTGGGAGATTTAGTGGTGAGCTCACCCCTCAGGATCGCATCTCCACCGGCGAGGTTCCCCAGGGGTTCCCGCCACGCGGGGCCCGGCGCTTAGCTGGCGCGGACGAGCCCCGCCCCCTGCTCGCTTAAACATGACACCGAGAGGTCGAGCGCCCGGAAACCCCCCCCCCCCCCCCCGCCGTCAGCGGACAAGGAGCAGCCGCAAACAAGCTGCATTCGTTTAGACTTCCCGTGACATCTTGCAGACGCCGCACTACAAATGGGCCTGCGTGCCGAAGCTTTCATCCAGACACCAGCCAGATAAGCCTCCCGTGGCGCGCTCTGTAGGAAACAAGGCTGAGGATGGGGGAAAAACAGCCTTCGAGTCGGACAGCGCGCACGTTGCGGGAAGGAAGCATTTAAAGAGCGGGCCTGTGGGTGAAAGGTATTCCTGCTGGCCCGCTGGGCCGCTCGGGGGAAGCATACAGTGCGCGGGTGCGGCTGGGGAGGAGAGGGGGAATGCAGCCGCCGCGGGAGGGAGGCAAACAGCAGCGATAAGCACATTCCACAGGCCGAGCAGTCTGGCTCTTTTCAAGATTAGAGGTCTGTAGCCTTCAAACTGACGGGAGTTAAAGAGAGAGAGAGGGAGGGAGAGAGAGACAGAGAGAGAGAGAGAGAGAGAGAGAGAGAGAGATTAAGGGGGGGGGAGAAAGAGAGAGAGACGGGGAGAGAGAAAGAGCGCGAGAGAAAGAGAGAGAGAGAGAGAGAGAGAGAGAGACCCTGAGGCACATGGCCCATGTCTTTTCCTTCTGCTTTGTTTCCCGTTGCTAATCTGTGTTGCACCAGAACATTCCACGGTCGGAACTGCAGGTTCAGCCGGTGTTCCAGCATTCCCACTGAGGGCACCTCCACACCCGGCCAAGGAAGCCAGCTTCCGGAGCCGCGAGCCAGCTTCCACTGGGGTGGAAGTGCAGGGCATAAATTTCACACAGAATACCCCACAGCCCCCGGGGGGGGGGGGGGGGGGTTGTGTTTCAGTCTCCCACCTCCTCAGAAATGAAGACTTGTTGTGCATCGCCTGTTCTGGTACTTGCGGTGTGCTGAGCAAAGCCGCCTCCCCGGCGCGTCTGAAGCTGCAGATAAACATGATTGACATCCACGTCGCTGAACTTTGCAAATTGTCACTGGGGGAGAGTGGGGGGGGTCGGCATTTTCCAGAGACGGTGCGTATGGCTGAAATGTGTCACCATCACACCGCTACTGAGAAGGAAAAAAAAAAATCTGGTGCTTATGGTGTGTGTGAGATACAATGGGTGACACGGAGGGAGGGGAAGGAGGGTTGAACTCCAAACATGAAGGTACAGTAAGTGTCAGAGATAGTCCACACGGCCTTTTCCTAAGAACTACTGTATGTACTGTAAATGATGTAGTTAGACTGCAGGACTGTGTGCAGGGACTGTGGACGATACTGAAAAGTCCACATGGTGCAACAATGGCTTTACAGATAACAGGCTGTGGGGCCCATCCAGACCCTGGAACAGTGGCTGAACAGATAACAGACCATGAGGCCCATCCAGACCCTGGAACAGTGGCTTAACAGATACTAGCCTATGGGGCTCATCCACATACTAGAACAGAGCCTTAACAGATACCAGTCTGTGGGGCCCATCCACACACTGGAACAGTGCCTTGGCAGATACCAGTCTGTGGGGCCCATCCACACCCTGGAACAGTGCCTTAACAGATACCAGTCTGTGGGGCCCATCCATGGACTCATACAGTGCCTCGAGCGATACCAGACCATAGGGCCATCCACATTGGAACAGTGTCTTAATAGAATGAGCCACCCAACAGCTCAACCTGTGTGTTTAAAATGTCCACCCCATCACGTATGCAAAATTGAAATTGTGATCCCTGGCATGAAATGAAATGGCTGAAATGGATGAAATGGCATGAAATGGATGCTACACAAGTAATGAGTACATTAATGCCAGACCAAACTCATTTCTTTGGCCAGTGTTACACGAATGGAAAAAAACTAACTCTGCGAATGACACCATATACTTAGAAACATCTTGTTCGAATATATTTATATGCACAAAGCATGTCCCCACGTTATGACAGGAAATGACATCAGTAATTCTCCACTCATGATAAAAACGTAGCCGTACCACAGAACACCAGCGTGATAATTTGTGTCCTTTGCCCCCCTCCACCTTCCTGTTAAAGTGTTATTTCCTCATTTCCTTTGCAGTTTGACCTTTTATATGTCAAACAATATGAGGGTTTGGCAGTAGAGAAATTACGTCTTACAGTGGCACAGTAACAAGGTTTAAAGGGTTCTTCTGTTCCAGTGACTACTGTCAGTATCTGGGGGCTTGTTTATGTTGCTAAAAATAATGTTCTGGTTAACCATTTCCATCCCAGTGTCGGGGGAAGGTCTGACTATTCTGCTAGCCCACATTTTCTTGCGTCCGGTTCACAAAGATTTTTCTTTCCTCTATTTGAAAGGCAGACACTTAAATATTTATACAGCAGTCAAGAGCTTACTGTATGTAAAAGACAATGCTTTGTGTAAACTGGTTGTTGTCAAATTAGTACAGAACAGAATTTGTGAACATTATTTGTGTATTTATTTATTTGTACCTGTGGAAAATAATTAGTAAAAAAAATAATTTTGAGCGATTCCAGGTATTCTTGAAAATTTTGCTTGGATGTCAGAATAAAGGAGCAAAACAAACTGTCCATTGGACAGGTGCGACTCGGTCTCCTTGGTCATCTGTTTCGGGGAGGGGGGGCATGTTGATGATGGATCCAGTTGAATCATTTCAGGTGGCTTTTTTGCGTTGTTTCCAAGCACCGGTGCCAAAAGCGTGACATTTTTAGCTTCTCGGATTACTCGAGCCCTGCCCAGAAAAGGCGAACGCTCCTCAGAAACTCCTGACTGGACACATTCCGGCAAGCGCTTTTTCATATGAAAGCTCTGAAACTTCCACACTTAAACCACGCTTTCTAAGCTGGGGCCAGATGGAAAGTAATGGGCACAGCTAAATAAGCACACCTTTTTTTTTTTTTTTTTAAATAAAAAGCGAAGGAGCCACAACAGATGTTCTGAGACCAGGGGTTTCAGTATTGGTCTAAAATTATAATGCCGTGGTTCTCAAAGAATTGGGAGTCTCTTTTTCAATGTTTGCATATCTGTAAATCAGGTATACAGAAAAATTTAACTGGCTCGTCCATTCTTCCCCTCTAATGAGGGACTGATTTATACCACAGGCACCAGCCTAGTGAGATCTCTGTCCAATCGGTGACAATCGATCGCTCGTTCTCTTATTAAATCGATTAATTAACCAAACTAATCAGCTTCATACTCATTGACTAAAACAGCAATCTGTCAGCAGTAAAAATATACATAAAATATATAGTTTTTTTTTTTTTTTTTAAATCTCAATCTCATTTGGGTCTTTCTTGTTATCAGGGGCAAGATTTAGAAAGACTCCAACAGTGGAATCACCTAGTTAATTCTCTTCTAGACGCTGCCGTCTCTCGGTTAGCGCTGGTATACGGGAAGCATTTCTGCATGAGAAGAATAACAGACAATTGTTTTTTTCCCTCTAACCAATACTTTGAATCACAAACATTATTTAGGTCTCTAATTTAAAAGTGTGAATGTACTTTTTTCTTAAACTAAGAACTAATATCAATGATTAGGACACTGCACTCACAGCACAGCCGTGCTGAGTAGGTTATCTCTGGCTTGTCTAGTGACAGACTCACACCTTCGGAGAAATGTCAGGCCCCCTCGCTCACGCAACTATTTCCACCTGCATGCACCCACAGGAAGTCGAACCCATCACACAAGGCGACGGTGCGAGCGCGTCGGTGCTCAAGCCTGTTTACCAGCCTTGCTGTTATTGGCCACGTCTTTGCGCGTTTCCTCGTTTCCACTGGATGTTGCCGACGGAAAATATCGTTCTGTCTTTAGTGGGCAGTGTTTTTTTATTGTCTTACCGGGTCGATGCGACCGAGTCGCGAGCCGACTGCAACGCAGCGGTGGCCTCGCAGCTGTCATTTACCAGACGCGATGTCAGTCTCTCCAACGCTGCCTTTTGCAGGTGGGAGAGAGCCGTGAGTAGGCTAGCGATCGGCGAGAACGCCTCTGACACACGGAAGCCCGGAAAAAGAAAGCCGTATTTCTGCTTCTGCTTCTCACCGAGCGGCGAGTCCAGGCGAAAGTGCACTCACAGGGTTACTGTAAATCACGGCAAACGCAGAAACGTCGTGACTGCGCTGAAAGAAAATGACACCTTTTCTGTGGGATCTGATACACAGAAGGGAAAAACCAGGGTATCACGAAATGAGGGTGGAAAGAAAGTGATACGCACTACAAGTACATCAACATCACCGTCGCGACTTTCGGCTACAGCACACAATTTCGCCATAATTATCTAAAACTGCACTTGAATGCCACCGAGGCCTGTGACTTTTTTTTTGTTTTTGTTTTTTTTTTTGAGTAGTTTGTTTTTGACTGTTATAACAATGTTTAGTAGGGTGTTGGATTCTGGTTTTCCGTTGAAAAAAAAAATTAAAAAAAAAAAAAAAAAATTTGAAAATAAACCTCCTTGAATAATTATGTTCAGAGCATAAGGCCCATGGAACAAAGTTAGCTCAGGCCCATGGAATAAAGTTTTTTCAATTTCCTAATGTTCACATGTCTCCACTGTCTTCTGCCTCAGGTTATAAAATGTTGGCCAATATATTACATACTAACAATGACACCAATTTATATTTATTTCTGCACTGTAGGGAGATTTTTAGGCCATTTGATTTAAATGGTCAGAACGCAGGGGGCAGGGGACACTGTGGAAGTGAGCCAGTTATTTGGGTGTTTTGTACACACGCCATGTTACAATAAATAGTCTGTACACCATAGACATAAATGGCATGCCCTAGATTGTGGAATAGGAGGAAATGGTTTGGCCTCCCTCACACAGGCTACCGTTCATGGCCACCTCTTCATTGAGAAATTCTTACAAAGCCACCCCTGCTCCTTGCTCCCAATTGCAGTAAATAAATAACTTTATTTAGGTCACTCTCCCGAGGCAGAAACAGTACGGTATTTAATGAATGAGCCACTGATTTTTAGGTGGACGTGTGCAACCAGCTGTTGCCCAAAGTTGGATTTTTTACACAAATATATTCTGCCATGTTTTTAAATAACAAAAATATTCCACTGAATCAAAGAAAAACCATATTGTGGTTTGTAAATGGTAAAAGTTATCATGCTTTTCTATTTTTTGACACATTTCCTGCCTTCTCAGTCCACAGTTATCTAAAAAAAAAAAAAAAGAAACACTCTTAATTGTGTAACTGGAAACATTTTTTATTTTCACCACTTTTGTAGCTAACATGGTTCTGGATTGTCAAAAATATGAAAATGCAACTGATTTCTGTGGACAAAGCAGAATTTTTTATTGTGCGAAAAGTCAAAAAGCACTCCTAACATGGAATGGCCAGGGAAAACTATATTTTTGTTATAATTACATTTTTGAGTTTTAGCTAAATCCAACTGCAACCGATTTAAGGTAAGTTGTACGTATTCTCAATGTACTGTACATTTAGGTTTTTATACATCAGAAGGACAGGTTTTTTAAGCTGATGTCTTAGGCTACACCAAATACCTCATGGCAGCCAATAGATTTGAACAGCTAGCTAAGTAAATTCTAAGCAAACCAATAACAATCAAGCATTGTGGCGGTTCATTGCCCCACTGTTGGGACAGGAGCTGGGCTTCACCTGACTGGAGGGATAGTATCTCACTGCCATTTCAAGCATTTCAGCCCAGAGTGCCCCAAGTCTTCTTATCAGGTCTTTCTATCTATACAACTCCTTTCAAGCAGAATGATCGGACCAGTCAGTCAGGTTAGGCTCAGGTCTGTAAAACAATATCTTAAGTGTAGGGGCCTGTATTGCTAGAGGGCACATTTCAAATGAAATTTTAAGCACTAACTGCATCTAAATTCTAAACATGTGTTTGTCAGTAGGGTGTAGTTTTGGTAGTATTATTGTCACATATGTCCATATAATGCAGTCAAATGTGCAGGTATTTCTTTAGCATATATCCTCATGTATCATACATCCTTTTACACATTAACACCAAAGCAAGGGTCTGGTTATGAGTGGCACAGCTGTACCCCAATGCTATACCGGTAACCACCTGGAAAGAAGTGTGGTTTCCACTGTACCACACATAACATACAGTGTCTTTCCACACCAGGGTAACTAGCATAACTTCCATGGTTACATGAAACTCATTCCCATAGCTAGTTACTCATTGTTAAGGTTTTATGGCACTTTTATTTTAAAATATCTTGCCCAGCGGCACAATGACAATGCCTCAACAGACGCTGGATTTGAAACCTCAACATCCATATCAACAGCACTTCTGCCAATGAAAACGTCTTTTGTTTTTAATTGTACACAGCAACACAGCATGTTCAGTGTAAAATGAACTCTAATATGTCCTTACAATTGTCCCTATTACACTCGTAAACGTTTAGTCAATTTAACTTTAAGAATTTCTCTGTGCACCCTGTCCCTGATACATACACAAATGAAATAAATACAAAGTTGTGTGTATCCATAGAATAAATGTCATTTTTATACAGTATATTTCAATGTTTAAGTGAATGCATATGTGAATGAACTATAAATTGTTATGAGGCGAATATGAAGTTTACAGACTGGAAATAGGTTGGATAATGTCATTGAGCTCCTTTACAGAACGGCTTAAATAAGGTCTGTTGCAGGCCTGCACTACAGCTGCCTGTGTGAGAGGCACTGCGGAACGTACCGGAAACAGCATCGGGGGAGCTGGCTGTGACTATGAGGGGGGGGCACAGCAGATTTCAGAGGGCCCAACCTCCTAGGTTCTAGTCCCACCTAGAGGCACCAGTGGAGAATTCAGCCTTCAGAGCTTTGACTCGACAGAACAGTGGACTGGGAAATCTGTGATCATCACCGATGTTGAGGTCAAGAACGAACCGGCCGTGAAGTACTCCGGGGAGGGGGGGGGGGGCTCTCCCTCCCGCTGGATCCTTCGGGACACAGTGAATGTCTTCCTTCCACCCACATGAATGGAGTGGTGAGAAGCTGTGTGTGATTCAGTGGACCGTGATTGCCATTGTGGTTTCGCAGTAGAACGCTGGGGGGGGAAATGACACTGCCGAGTACGTGCGTTCTCGTCAGATACTTTCCCACTGAACCAGGAACCGCTCGCCAATCCAAAAGGACTAGCCGCAAGCCTTTGTTCCCGAAAGGCGATAAACCGCCTGACCTTTGCGGTTGAACAAAGGCATCGGTTCTTCTAGTGGCTGATTGAATATGGTCACTTTAGGACTGACCGGGTAGCCCTGTTTTAACCAAAGAAGCTGCCCTTGACAACTGTTCAAGGATAGATCCATCCATCCATTATCTATACCCACTTACTGCTGGGCAGGGTCATGGGGTGGGAGGCTGAAGCCTATCCAAACATGCATTGGGCAGGAGGCAGGAATACACCCTGTACAGGTCGTCAGTCTATCGCAGGGCCATCTATGCACATTGTCAGCTATAAGAACTTCTCATAAAGATCAAACTGGTTGTTTTAGAGTTCTGGTAATAATACATTATTTTGTTCTCTTACTCTATGGTGACAAAGAAATATCAATGGGAACTGCTTACATACCAGTGCTCCTTATGTGTTGTAAATTATTTCACTGTGGAAATGTGCATGAACAAAAACAACAACTTTATTTTGGTTTTTAGCTGACATATTAATTTAGCCTATGTTCCATTATTCATTCATATAGGAATGTACAGGATATTCTCGATATGCACTACTGTGATACAAACTCTAAAACCTGGATCCAATTCACAAGCATTATGACAGATGTTGTGTATCAGTTGACAAATAGAAGCTTTCACTGTCAGATTCTGTTTTTGTGAGAGAGCAATGTTTGCATTAAAGGTTAATTTAATAATTTAGCAACTATTCTCAACATGAGATCTCGTTATGATTTCCCATTTAGAAGGCTATCTTCCCATAAGGTTTCCCCTGTCTCCACTGTTCTGACAGCAAGCTTCTTTGGTATGTGCTGCGGCAAATGATGTGTTGTCAAAACTGTTAGAAGCTGACTCTACCAAGATACTCACTCGTAGAGTTGTTGGTAGACTGTACCTCTAACTGTGACTACAAGCCCAGAAAATACAACCAGTAAAATAGTACTGTAAATATAGTTAGCGTGTTCCATTACAGATATAAAACCTGACGTTGCACACAGTAATTCAGTATACCTTGTGTCCAAAAATGCATACATTACTCAAAATACTAAGGACTGTATAAGTCAGCACTGTTTAACAAACTCAAGGTTTCACAATTTCTTGTAGCGTTTCACAACTCGTTAGCTGTAATTCCAAGGGTTGCTCATCTCCCGCCTGGGCTACTGCAACCTCTGGCCTCTTTCGGTGCTTTCCGCCTGCTTATTTTCTCACCTCCTTGCTTCCTTCCCTCGCCTCCTTTCCTGGTACGGAATTTCAAACGAGTCAAAAATATGTTAAATTTACATCTGAACTCATGCGTTGTCATCACGGGTGCATTCAAATCTCTTATTTTATTCATCCCTTGTTCCCGTGGTCCTTGACAGACCTGGAAATCGATTGAGGTGCACCATCTTTAAGGGCATTCTAACCCAAATGCTCATTCAAGGAGCTGGGGGCTTGGAGCAAGGACATGCAGAAGTATTTTTTCAGAAGGTGTATAATGATCCACCTGTGGATCCACCTCTCCCCATCTCTCATGTCTGTAATTGACGTGGCTTCAAACTGACGCTTCAAAAAGCAAGGACTTTCCAATTGCCCTATAAGACAAGAAAATGAAAAAAGGAGGTAAAAAAATAAGCACCCTATGCTTCTACCTTCAAACGTTGAAGCTAGTTCGATTGATGGTGAACAGTAGTATTTTATTGGAATAGCAAATGTGGATGTACAACGGATACAGCGATATACAGAGCTTGTTAGCCAGCCATCCCATGGGCCCTTTTCTCTGCGTCCACACGCACGCTCACGTAACACACACACATACAATGCCATTACATTGCATTTATTTGTCAGAGACTTTTATCCAAAGCGACGTACAATAAGTGCATACCGAAGGTCATTGGAGCAACTACAAAACACAGGTCCGATAAGGTACAATACTCATTTTGTAACAGTTATTCATGGCCATGAACACATTAAGTCCAGTTCACACAGTGAACATTACTCTGACCTAACCTACGCTAAATCAAACTAGGAGGCACTGAAAGGACCATACAACCAAACTGATTGTTACAACGTCTGCAGCTCATCCAGAATGCCGCTGCTCATCTGATTTACAGCCTCCCCAGCCTCAGCCACGTCACTCCCCTCTTCATCCCACTCCACTGGCTACCAGTCTCCACTTGCATCAAATTCAAAACATTGGTGCTGGCCTATCAGGTAGCTAAGCTCTGTTATATCTTCAAAAAGTAACAAGATCCTGTACACCAACCAGACCTCTCCGTTCTGCTGCCTCCGGGTGTCTGGTTTTAACGTCTTCAATACATAAAACACAGCTCGAGGCAGAGAAACTGAGTCACCGAATCACAGTAGGTCTGACACCTGTGACGTCCCGTAATACAACTTGGAAGTTATCACAGGGAAACATGTACACACGTGATACGCATGCATTTGTTTGTGTCGCTTCTTGACAGTAAGTCCGTCACGACGTTAGCTAACAGAGCTGCGGAAAATCCTTCACGTTCGCTAGCGATGAATACACGGCCCTTTCAAGCGCACGGGGGTTGTTTTTCAAAGTTCGCGTCAAAGGGGAGTATCGTACGCGCTTCCAGGAAGTGTTGCGCGCAAAAAAGATATTGCTGTCACGTTCGGCGGTGACTCATCTGCAGTGTCTTGGGCCAGTTTCGTGTCAGGAAAGAAACAGCGGAGAAAAACAGATATGAACACCCTGTAAATGTTTTACCGCGAGAAGCCTGTTAACTGCACGATGCTCTCTCATACACTGAGAGTGCAAGCAGTGTTTTCGCTTTCATTCAAGCTGATACAAAGTTGTGTAAATGTGTTTCAGTAGATGAAGGGTTTACTTCATATTACATTACAGGCATTTAGCAGACACTCTTATCCAGAGCGACTTACACAACTTTTACATAGCACTTTACATTGTATCCATTTATGCAGCTGGATATATACTGAAGCAGTGCAGGTTATGTACTGTGCTCAAGGGTACAACGGCAGTGTCCTACCCAGGAATTGACCTGTGACCTTTAGGTTACAAGCCCAGTTCCTTACCCACTGTTCCACACTGCCGCTAATATAGTGATATATAGCTAATATAGTTACGTATTTTGTACAAAAAGATGTAAGGTTAGTTTTCCTTTTGGTGAGCACACAGCGGGTGCATCATTGTGATAATACATTACTTGTTGACTCATGTCGATCTTGATCTCTGTGCGTGGGCCAGGAGTGGGCAGGTTAATACTAAACTGTGCTGGAGGATCATTTAACTTGATATTCAAATTTTTGTTCACCGATCAAATTTTGTTCAAGATTCATCGAAAACGGTGGCCTAGATCCTGCTGAGAGAACTTGTGTTTTGATTTCATTTTTATTGAACTCATTATATAACGCTGGCCTGGCGTCATATTTCTGCATATTTCTCAATAAAGTTGATTTGACACAACAAATTTCCTCCGATCTGAACAAGTTGTCCTGTTTTCAATTTCTGTGCAAATTTAAGTTGTAATAACTCATTCTTACTAAGTTGTAATGGTCTGAGTTCACTCAACATGGATAAACTACTTTATTTGAGTAAAGCTCAGTGAGGAGCATGCACCTAATTTACTGTATATAGCGCTTTCATGGCTATCAAAGCGATTTACAGTTAAGGAAGGAGGTGAGGAAACTCACCTCAGCCTCCGCAAATGTGCAAGACAGTTCATGCAAGGTTGCCAGATTCTGTCACTCCTCTCTAGTAGACATACACAAAGGTTGTAAGAACAGACACATGTCCAAATATTTAACTTGTTGTTGCTTACCGACCAATCATGTGTCGTCTATCTGTAGTCTGAGGCCACAGAAAGGACTTTACACTTTGGGGTTCAGTAAGAGGAGAGATTAATATTTACTCTTCCTGTTTTTTTTTTCAGGAAAGTCCAACCCTTTCGAATCTGCCATGGGAGGTGGAAACGGGTAAGAAACTTAATTTCCATAAAGGATGAGGGTAAGTGGGCAGTATCACCATATAGATGACATTAGGCTACTGTGACAAGGCCATGTAGAACACCCCACTATCTACGCCCCTGCTTGTAAATTGTGGAACACACACACAAACACACACACAAACACGCACAATGGTCTCAAGAGGGCATGGGTGCAAATATCACAAGCCAACTTACACAGAATACTTTGAGGGCAGAATTACAGAGGCCACACTGCAAGATGCAGATCTCTCAGCAGCAGCAGGAATCGAAAGGCCAGATTAGAATTTGCCAAAAAATACAGAGATGAGTCAGAGTTCTGAAACAGAGTTTTATGGACAGATGAGAGCTGAATAACCATTTGCCAGAACACCAGAAAGTGTGGAGAAAAGTGGAAAAACAAGGAACAGCTCATGATCCAAAACGACCTCCTCGTCTGTGAAATATGGAGAAGGTAGTGCCAAGCGGAAAGTTTCGGACTCGTCAGGTCAGTCACCTGACTTAAATCGAGCGTGCATTTCATTCGCTAAAAAGGAGACTGAAGACAGGCACCCCTGAAACAAAGATCCACTGAAAGTGGCTGCAGTGAAGCCCCGTGAAGGCCTTTCCCAAGAAGATAACACGACTCTGGAAATGTTAATCGGATGGAAAGTTGATGCAGTTGTTGCTATTTACGGTTATTTATTTTGCTTTGATTTTCTTTGCAGTTCATCCGATTAACTTACTTATGAACTGCTGTAAATGTGGGGACTAAAAACAAAACAGCCATTTCTGTAAAATGATGAAGCATATTCATGTAAATGCCATGCAATAAAAGCTGATTGTCTGTACTGTTGTCTCAAATCTGTCTTTTGATCTCAAATACAAATTTTCTTAAGTACGTAGCAAAAATAACTCAAATAATTTCATTGTACTGTTCCCATACTTTTGAAGAGCCCTGTATATATACTCTACACGAATCACCCATATGTAATTACACTCAAATTAGAGGTGATCATCATATTCTTTGTGTCATTCCACATCCAAGTTGCTGAAGTACAGAGCCAAAACAACATAAGTTGTGTCACTGTTCAAATACTTAGTGACTGCACTGTTAAACCCTGAAGATATGTCTTAGTAATTGTATACGTTTCTGGGCAGAAACTTGAAATATAGATAAGCACCGAAACTATATCAGATGATTTCATTTCTATTTCAACACACAATGAACTTATGCAAGAAGAATCAAATGTAGAACAGGGTGGTGTGACAATTCTATGACATTTAACGGCTCTCAGTGACACAGTCAGTGCCGAGAAAGCAGTTCATTACTTTTACAGTTACAACGAAGGATAAAAACAATGATAAGGCCAAGGTCAACAATTTGTGAAACTTTATATCATCTAAAAGTAAAATTACATCAAGATAAAGTGACAGAAAGAGCATTTTACTCTAAGCTTGTCATTTTGGTTATTTTACCCTGCACTAAAATGTACAGAAAAACCAAAATTTGTTTGCACAGCTTTCATAAGTCAGTTTTTTTTTCTTGAGCAATTGACTCATTTCGCTTTCTAGAAAATGTTACATTAATTTCAAGCTGACATCACACGGGCCTACATCACACACTATAATTTGGAGGTAGTGTACAAAATTGCACGAAATGGCTCCACTTTCCCTTCAGGGCCGCCATAGCACTGATGCGAATGGCGAGGGGTGTCGTAACGTCCAATCGTCATCTTTTCTTCCCCCCCCCCCGACTCGCACGAAATTGCTGGTCACCATGCGCTGTTTCATCAGATACGGAAACTTCCGTCATTTCTCTGCAGTGACGTGCAGACGCAGGCCTGTCACAGGTCAGGGTCAAACCTGACTTCCGTGGTGGAGAGCCATGCCAGTAAACTCCTACCACTTGGAGAGAGAGAGAGAGAGAGAGAGAGAGACAGTCAGAGGGATGTTCCTTCGCTCGGGAACTGCAGTGAATCAGACGAAACTCTCAAATTTGTCCGTTAACTGCAGTGAAATTGCACGCAGGTTTTGGGGAAATCAGGAAGACATGGGAATACCCAATCATTTTATATTAATTCATTGCCAGAAAAGCTCACGAGGATTGAAGTTTGACTAAGCAAGTACTCAGTGGTTCAGCGGTGTGTCTCTTGCAAAGTTGAAATGCAACTTTTGTCTCTGACAATAAATAACGAAACCGTTGAGAGGTCAAATTCTTCTGTGCCTTTGACACCCTGATGCATGCGCTACTGCACACATTTGATACAGAGTGACTGGGCTGTTGAGAGACTGCTTCCTTCACCTTGCGAAACCAGAAACCATAGCTAATAATTGACCGAACGCTTTCGGTAACAACTAATACAGTGCATTTGTACGACCGAGAACCCTCCAGTCATTCCCGTGAATTTCCTTCTTGTTACAAACACTGGCTGCCCTACTCTTTAATCAGTTTGTTACGATTAATGACCGCTTTTCCCGTGATGTCAGTTTAAGCCAGTGGGAAAGACACGCAAGGCTGGATAAGGGAGAGGATGAGCTGGACGGGAACTGAGGGCTGAGGTCAGAAAACCCCACCTGGCTTCAGAAACCAGCTTTTAAGGCCCCACCAAACACGTCCGACACAAAGTGCAAAGCCAGTCTTTTCGCTGAGCCAGCTTGCCAGTAAGTGCTGCTCGTGTCGAGAGAAACATGCACAACAAGTTGTAAGTACGGCGATGAGTCACCAGAAACAGCTCTGCCGTGCTCCCCAGGAGCGATGAGTCAATGTTTTGGGTACACGTCCCCTGCACCGACCAGCGGCCAAGGAACTTTCGGAAGGCGTCATCGAGTAACCGTGGATCATTATTTGGTACAGTGCGTAATTCTTTGTGACAGTAATTTTTTTTTTTCATTTGCTTTTTTCAAACCACGTTTGTCACCTGCGAGCTGTCGAAACAAAGTCGTCAAAAAAAGGCGATTGTTCTGGCGCGAGGAGGCCGCCGGGAGGGCAAAGGGCGAACGCGATTCCACGGCAGACGGTTGTTCCTGCTTTCGCGGAACTGCCTGGCTTTGGCCCCTCATCCTTCCCGCCAACTCCCACGGGCCCTAATATCTAATCGTTCCCACTGCTCGGTTCTGCTATTTTACTTAAAATAGATTCATAAACAAAAAAAAAAGTGGAACAACAGAAAAAAAAAAGAGAACATTGGGCCTGACTCATACGTCACTGCCCAGAAACCTTTTCTGTACAGTGAAGAATAGAAAAAGAAAACAATCCTGTAACGAGAGAAGGTTGTTAAAGTTCAAGTATTAAAATTTTTAATTTTAGTAATGTAAGAACAATGCTGCTGGTGATGGGAGGATAAAGATGGTGTGAAGAAAAAACAGATGAAATGTTGGACAGAGGACAGACAACACATGCCCCACTGGTCGGAATGAATGTTTGTGCCACACAATCTGAAAACAGAACATGATCCTGAATAGGTTTGTTGCTTACCTGGTGTGTGTCTGTGTGTGTGTGTGTATGTGAGTTGGATGCCTATACCGTTCAAATGCACCACCATCTTTAACAGCTAGTGGCAAACATTGTGAGTTGAAGGCTTATTTTGGTTTCAGACAAATGTTAATTTATCCAGACGTAGGAAAAAGAGTAAACAATGACCCATCAGACCATAGGAATTTTTTTCCATCGCTCGGGGGTTCAGGGTTTGTGCTTTTTACAAGTTATCGGTCTTTTTGCTTTCGCCTTCGCTATAAAGCGGTTTCCAAATGGCAGCCCAGCCGTATAAACCAGCTTTGCGAAGGTCGTGACGTGCAGTTTTTGTCGAGACTGTGTGTGTCACAGAGCTGCTGATTTAAATTCTGTGGTGATTTCTTTAAGGCCGTAGCTTTGGGGTGTTTGGCAGTAAGTTTCCATCCGTCCGTGCTGGAGCTGGCGACCACCGTTCCTCTTCGCCGATGCAGTTTCTTCGTGCTTGCCGTGCATGTCGTAAGAATTTTCAACACTTCCCCCTTGCTACACTCAGCAGTTCTGCAGGTTTCGTGACTGATGTGCAGTAACCTAAGGCGACGCGTGCCGTGTTTAGCACCATTCAGAAGCAGACATGGGTCCCTTGGCGAATACACTGGGTTTTTAACGTGAACGACGAAGAAAAACACAAAACAAAAACTGACTGTAGAACCCAACGCCATAGGGGTCCCTCTGTCCTGCCGAATGGGCTAGGCTGTTTCCCTACAGCGCAGCAGAACAGGCGAGAACGATAAAAGAATACCAGACGGGGAAAAATATGAATGAGGTACTAACACGGCCTAAGGTTAGTTTTACACTTTAAACTCTCTGAAAAAAAAAAAAAACCCTATTTACACAGCTTACTCCTCTCAGCTGCCCTCCTACCTTTCAAAGCAAGTGGAAATGAGTCATGAATCTGATAACCCAAATCATTCTCAGCTGTGTGTGCGCAGGAAGTTGCGTGAAACGTGAGGGTGGCACAGCCACTTGTGTGGAAAGTAGTGCCCACCCACTTCATTCCTTACACTCATATGCACACACGCACACCCACACATTCACACGTACGCACACAAAAGCACGTACACACACACACTCACTCACACGCACACACACATGCACGCACAAACACATGCATACACAAACACACACGTACATGCACACACTCCCTCACAGGCACACACAAACACACTCACACGTGCACACACAGGTGTCCACAAACACACATGTACATGCACACACACACAAACACACATACATGCACACGTACACACACACACACACACACACATGCACACATGTACACACACAAACACATGCGCACACACTGACATATATCTAACAACTGTTTAGGATATAAAGACAGCTAACAAATAAATAAAAAGCTAACAACATCAATCAATCTGAAATAGATTTTCATGTTCATCAAATAATATGCACTGTCAAAATGTCATCGAGACTACATCCAGGGCCTCACAACACGGTTAAAGTTCTCACCGGATACACATGACACAATATGACACTTAATGAAACTGACACGTATTTTTACTGGACGGCCAGTGACTATTTTACACACTGCAGGCCACAGTACTACAGGAAAGCCAATGACGATTATACAACCCACAGGTCACAGGGCATTCAGGTAGAGGAAAGTGGGGGGAAAGCTTCCACTGCTGACATCTAGTGGCCAGACGTCACATTGCTCTTTCTTTAATAAAAATGAAGACCGCATAGAATGTAATTAAAGATAAACGTGTCCAAAACATAAAACGTTTTAGAATTATAAACATATACTGTAACACTTTTTTTTACTTACATTATTACCATCAGCCCAGAAGTCAACTGGGGATCTCATCTGCAAGACATAAGAAGTCAATACAGTACAATTGGTATTGTTTTGCAAAAAATAATTTATCCCCTTCAGGCAATTCAATTGACCTTGCACATGCATTAATTTCAAGAGCATTTCTTGGTGAATTGTCTTAAAGTCACAATAGCGGTAGCTTGTTCATTCAGCTTTAATATAGGCTAATCTCGATTCAGTCATTTCTAAGAATCTGTCAGTTTTCTTCATATTGATATTGATCTATTGATTGTTTTAATGGACTAATAAGGTATTAATTTACATTTCAAATGCATTTACATGTCATAAAGTCGTTTCCATTGAAAATATTGTTTACAAGGGAATTACATTACATCATGGTGAGAGTTGAAAATACAGTAGCTGCAGCTGTACTGGAAAACAAGTTCCTTCAATTCAGAAGCATCTAAATATTTCGCAATATTTCGTACATCATGCCGTCGGAGGAAAATTCCTCTCAGCTGAAACTGAGCTGCAAAACGAGCGCCTGTCAAAATCAGAAGCTAGTTAGACGAGATCCCTAATTAGGGACTTGATGGATGGACAGATAAACAACACAGGAGGCTGTTTCAGATATCTGCCGCTCCCACAGGGAGAGAAAAGTCGCAGTTTCGAGTTTGCGGATGAAATCTCCCAGGCTGCCCGTTTGAAGGGTACGGGAAGCTCGCGTGTGCCCCCCGAGTGTGACACATTCCAGGACTGTCTGTAATTACAGGGCTGCCTGCGTTCTCTCTTACGGGCGTTCGGTGAGTCAGCGGGGCGGTCAGCGAAAGAGGAAGCAGGGAGCTCGCTTACTGGCACTGTAAACCCAGCCAGCGACACTCGCCGCAGCGCACACATGACACGAAATGACTCAAATGGGCGTGTCCAAGTTACCTAAAAAGCAAAGTTGTGCCAAACGTGATACATTACGCAGAATTCAAAAAACGACCAAGCTTGGAAAACAACAAACAGACAAAAAGACAAAATAATGCATGTTGAACAGGCTTTTGGTATGTTTGACGCACTTTAATACCAATAAATAATGGGGCAAAGGCATAGAGAAATGATGGAAAATTCCGCTAATAGTTGCTTAAACATTACATGCCTTTATAGTGTTGTTTATGTGCAATTAACCCTTGATTCATGTATAATTAAACTAGAGTTTGGCGCTGTGCGTGCATAGCTCGTATATGACTTGATTACATAACCGTGAGTGAATCATTTTGGAAACAACGGCCCTGAAACAAAACAAAAAACGAACATTAGCCATCGCCATGCGGTAATGCAGCCGATATTGCCTTTTTAAAAATGCTGTCTGTCCCCAGGTGTAATACTGAGCCATATACGAGGGGAAAAAAACGCCAGATTGGAAATACGCGAAACTCATTTAAAATAAAAAAATAAACCAAGGTCCGAACTCAATGCGGTGCCATGACTGAAAATCCCTGGTCTCCTGTCCCAATTCCCAAGCTGGCTGGTCATCAGACCATTCCCCAGTTTGTAACTGGCTCCACTCATAGAGTTTGTAACTGGTCCAGTCTAGTCTCTTTGCCTAAATTGCCTAAAATAGATTTATTTTACCAAAGCCAGTATGTGTCCTATCAGATAACAATAAATCAGATATGGATAGGACCAAATTCCTTATGACCAATTAAGTCATGATGGCTATAATAGACAATCACACTTAATTTCGGCCAAATAAGTTATAGTATTTCACTTGAATGGTCAGATTTTTCTAATTAGGCGCATGACAGAGACTGAGTACATCTTTTTTTGTACAATCTGCGGCATGGACATATTTCAGTATGGATTAAATGAGATATAAGAGTCTGTATACCTTGATATTTAAAATACACCTTCTGAATATACAAGGCTTCCTCTCTTTTTTCTTTCCTGACTTTTGCTTTGCTATTTTGTGAACCTTTTCACCACTCCCTGTGATATATGACATTTTTTTCATAAATAATAGCTTGGGAATAAAAAAAAGTATTTAAGACTTTCAAGAAATTTCTATTTTTGCTTCTCTTTGTTTGCCAGGACATGATACAATGCAATTTTACACTGACATGATATAGTAAAGACACATAACTGCAGTTTATGCTTGTGCTGCTGGCAGTTACAATCTTCCCTCAGAACTGTAGGTTAATATGCAACCCTGTACTACCATTAGAGAAGAGGCTCTGAAACTGTGGTCAGCGAGAATCCCCCACGTAAAAAAAAAACAGCCGTTGTCGCGTGTAACCAGTCGATTTCGAAAGGTTTTTCTCAGACATATGGACAAACAAACCACTCTATGGATCATTGAGAGCAAGCTCGTAGGAACTGCCCATTGCATACATGAAACGTTTAGTCTGTTCAAACGAAAATGTGTGTGATTTACTGAGATCAGAGGTTTTTGGGCCCCATAAAAAGATCTCACAATGGGCCCCACCACCCCAGAAAATCCTACATTTAAATATTTTTGAGGGCCCTTGGAATCATCCTAACCCCACCCCCCTCCCCCTTACGGTGCCACAATCATGATAATTCCCCCAATATTTGTGTGCGCATGACTTGTGTGTGCATTGGTTCTATAAAATGCACTATATTTTCCTGCTTGCATTCATATTTTCATTGTTATTTTTCAGGTGTGTCTGATCTAATCCAAGGTTTTTGCAGGTTTTTGTTTTAGCCCAGCACTATGGCACCTGATTCAGCTAATTATCTAATCACGGTCTTCAATCAAGATCTTTCAGTTGTTTAATTGATGTACTACAACAAAAACCTGCACCAGCACCAGCACCAGCACCAGCCATTGTCGGATAACACTGGACACCTCTGTCATGTATGCGATTTTATATTTTGTGAGCTTTATGTTGCTCTGTCTTGTCCACGGTAAAACAGACAAGGTAAAATAACAACAAATAAATGAATAGCAGATCTCAAATAAAATGCCTGCCAAACTGCGGCGTGTGGTTTGTTGGCGGTCCATAAGCCCTGGTCAGATGGTGAGAGGGAGAAGTGTGTAATCACGGGGTTGGAAAGAGGAGAGACCATAACCGTGGTTTTGCACAAAGGCATCCCGGGTTATAGCAAACTTAATGCGTGGGATTGGGGCGCATCCTTGAAGCGGGCTAGCCTGAGGCTAACCTTTTCATAAATGTCAGTATGGTGAGCGACATTCACAAACATACACTGATATTTCTTCGGTGGACTTGAGGGGTACATAAAAATGGCGAAATTGGACGAGGCTTCTGACATCACCCAAAAATGTCTTACGATGCCGAGACACACCCCTATTCAAATTTATGACGAGAGGAAGAGACGAGTCATCCACCACCTGAGCCAGGCACGTAGGAAGCGTAAACTGTAAATTGCCTGGGGGACGGGTGCTGACTGGTGTTTCCGAGAATGTTTTGTTTACAGAACAGACCTTAAATTAGTGAATTCTAATGACTTTCCAAAGGAAAATGCCTGTGAGTGGTGCGATTGAGAAGAAAGCCAATACGTTGTTTTTTTTAATCGTGGGTTTATGCAGTGTCATAAAATTAGAGCATGAATAAGACTGGGCGTATTTGTCTGGGAAAATATTGGCTGATGGAGCAGGCACGGCAAAGCTGTTGAAAATCATGGGGGAAAAAAGGCAAGAATAACAACATTACATAGTTTTAACAACATCCATTTATTAATTGATAAAATATTATCTCATGTTCAGCACCAGGAAAGGATTGAAATAACATGAAGCACTGTGTTACAGTAGCCTAACAAGTTCTTGAAGTTTCAGAAAATCAAGTAAGTAGTTAATGCGTTGTGCCCCACCAGTAATGCAATGTGGTCACCTCCAGGTTCATTTGAGTGGGGTTAAATGATCAAATTCTTTGCTGATGTGTTGTTTTTATAATTTTTTTTTTTTGCATTCACAAATTGACCAAATAAAAAAAATAAAAAAAAATCCTTGGGTTATAAAATTTTTGGAACCGAGGAGCCCAGCGGACACGCGGAACGGTGTCCGTCTCACCCGCTTCACGGCCTGCAGCGTTGCGTCGCCATGATTCCACGGACACGCCTTGCAGATGCAGCCCAGATTCGGGAGGGCGACGAGCCAAAGTCGCCCTTCCCTGTTTCCCTTCACGGTAGGCAGACTGCTCACCGTCCTATTCTCTCACCTGTGCTTGAGTCACTCTTTATTTTAAGCAACTCCTTGGCGGGAAAACTCCACGCCACAGCAATGCTGTAAAGTCCATAATCCTTTTCCTTGCCCTAAGACATTATGGGAAGTGTTTTGTAACGCGCTCATGATTGAATGGTCTAGCCCGCTAACTCACAGAAACTTCACAAAATTTCCCAATCCGATTGACGGGTGGAACACATTTTGCCTTTGTTCATTGTTTTTAATCACTTTAGCTGACTAAATAATATTAATATTGCATCTGAGATATGTGTATGACTCATATTGAGAATGGCTAAAAGCGAATAATCTTGTAAGCTTGCAGTCAGGTTAAGTGCACACCTGCTGGAGGTATCAGCTGGCTTTTCTGTGGCACAGGTTCTGTGTTGTGTGCTTGTCAGAACAAGCAAAAACATTTCCATGGGAAAAATTAATTTAAAAAATATACTATATGACCAAAGTATCTGGACACCCCTTGGTCTGGGGCTGTTTTTCATGGTTTGGGCTAGGCCCCTAAGTTCCAGTGAAGGCAAATCTTAATGCAATGTCATCCTAGGTTGTTCTGTGCTTTCAACTTTGTGGCAACAGTTTGGGGAAGGCTCTTTCCTGTTTCAGCAAGCCAATGCCCCTGGCACACAGCAAGATCCATATAGAAATGGTTTTAGGGAGATTTTTTAGGGTGTGGAAGAACTTGACTGGCCTGCACAGCTTTTACTTGTTAGTCAACGTTAAGGACAAATGTTGATTGAATCCCAGGCTGGATCTTATTGAAGCTTGTGTTAATATCAAAAGATATGATTGTCACAGCTGTCTGTTTTTATCCCTTTTTTGGGGGCTAAACACTTATATTTTACTCAAGGTTTATGACATTATAGGTTCAAAATAGGGCAATGACTTTAGAATCAAATTTGGGTTATGAAATGCATAGATGTATTCAGATGATTAAACTCTTATCTAAACTTCATTTACAGCGGGCTCCAGAATTATTGGCACCCTTCATAAATATGCACAAAAAATTCTAAACTAAAAAATAATACAGATATTGACATAAGCTTTATTTTCCAACATGTGTAAACTAGTGTGCTTGATTAATGATTCATTGGAATCAACCAAAGCCTTAAATGTTTTAAATAAAAAATATATTTCCCCAAAAAAACAAGTTCCACAATTATTGGCACCCCTGGTTCAATACTTTGTGAAAACACCCCTGGCAAAGATGACAGCCGTGAGTCTTCTCCTATAATTTGTGAAAAGTTTAGAGATCATATTTGGACAGATTTTTGACCATTGCTCCATGTAGAACTTTTCAGAATCATTGATATCTTTGGGTTTGCGCTTATGGACCCCAGCTCTTCAGTTCAGACCACAGGTTTTTGATGGAATTTAAGTCTGGAGACTGAGCTGGCCATTGGAAAACATGGATGTTGATTTCACTTAAGCATTTCTGTTTAGATTTTGATGTATGAGTCATTGTCCTGCTGGACAATCTACCTATGACTAAGTCCTAGCTTCTTAGCAGAGACAACCACATTTTCTGCCAGAATTTCCTGGTACTTTGTTCAATTCATTGTACCATTGATCTAAAATAGTGCCCCAGGACCACTGCCAGAAACACATCTCCAGAATATCAATGACCCACCTCCATATTTGACCGTGGGTGTTTCCCCTGTATGCATTCCTCTTTTGCTGCCAAACATGTCAATGGTGTGTATGGCCAAAACGTTCAATTTTGGTCTCATCTGACAATAGCACTCTCATCCAGTCATAATTCCCATGAGGTTTTGCAAGCTCCAGATTCTTGGTTTTGTTATTGTGCTCAGTAAGCGCTGTCTTCGTGCCACCCTTCCAAGGAGTTGGTATGGAGGTGCCATTTTATGTTTTTTTTAGACTTGTTGACCGCAAGAAACAAACCAATCTGCAATTCTTAAACAGTGATCCTTGGGTTATTAATGGCCTCCCTCACCATCTTCCTCACCGTCTGTGGGGACACCATGCACTTGCTTCCTCTTCCTGGCAAATCTGCAACCATTCCATATGTTTTACACCTTTTTATTATTGCCCTTACAGTGCTAAGGGCAATAATAATATAAATAAAAATTATATAAAATATACTGCTTGTATTTTTGCATAGACTGCGTTGTTGCTGTTCTCGTTTGTGTTAGTGTTAATCAGTTTAACCTTCAGGGTCCAAGTTGAACTATGCGGTTGTTCCCCGCACTTGGACCGGTACTTCTCTCTAGGGTTTTCGACATACTTGTTCCTAGTTATGGTTATACACTTTGTTGTACGTCTCTCTGGATAAGAGCGTCTGCCAAATGCCTGTAATGTAATGTAATGTAATGGTATGTTTAACCGTTTATGTCTTTCCTTGTACCCATTACCAGACTTGTGACAGTAAATTACCATCGGTCTCTTCTGAATTGACAGTTATTTGGCTTTTCACATGCTGATGGATAACAAAGGGATTTTGCATGCTTGTTACCTCATTTTTATTCTCTAGTGAAACTGGAAGTGATGGAATGACACAATATAGTTCCTTTAGACTGAGATGAACTAAATTAAGTAAAATTGTATTGCCAATTTCATTTTGTTTGATTTTAAACAATAATTGTTAGGAGTGCCAATAATTATGGCACCTATGATTTTCAGAAAACAATAGATTACTTAATAAAAAAAACATTGAAGCATGAGAGTAAATGTATTGAAATAAAAGTATATAGGTTTCCCATATGTTTGAACATAACATATAGATTATTATCTGTGTCATTTATTATATGCAGCCTTTTTTCTTCATTTTTATTAAGGGTGCCAATAATTCTGGAGCCCACTGTAGATAATCTGAAGAATAAATCGATGTTATACCACATAATTATAAGCATGGTTTTCATTGGACGTAGACAGATTTTTATATTTGCCAGTGTTTTTGCTGTGCTGGTAGTTTGCTCTGAGTTAGTAGTGACTGGACCTTTGACTTTATTTAGGTAACACTGCCCTCTTCTGTTCATTCTAAAAAATATTTAATGTTACTTGCCTCTAATTGTGTGTGTGCCTACCTATACAGGGTTCAGAAATATGAACCGCAAAGGTGTTTGCTGTTTAAACATACTGTCACTGAGTTTAGCAGCCACTGAAAATGTCTTCTGCCATTATTATTATTATCAGTCTCATTATCATTATTATTATCATGCTGTATTTTTACATCATCATAAAAAAATAAATAAAAAAATAATAATAATAATATATACCCAAGGATCAAAGGGAAAAACCCAGAGTCATCAAATAAAGACACAATCACAACCAAACGGTACATCAGTTATCCTGCTTGTGCTACGTCTGTAAGGCTTATCACACAGATTTAAAGACACCAACTTTCTCCCTGTGACATCAGCTTCCCGACAATACAAAACACGATTACACTGTATTATGGAGAAACTAACATTTGCATAATGCTGATCCAGTAGTATGTATTGCAGCTGAGCACTGTCTCTTTATCACACCCTGCTGACTCCCTGTCAGCACAGTAAACAGAGTCTGTTTTCCTTTGCGGGTCTTACAAGAGGCACACTTCTGTAAACCGCCCTATAATTGTTATTTTGATAGTTCTCAAAATTGCAATTTGTAGCAAAGGCATGGGAAAGACTATTGGCTCCCAGCAAAAAAACTGAAATTTTGGAGGCAAAAAAACTAATTGTTGTTTTATTTTACTATCCAAAAAGATGAGGGCGAGGAGAAATTTAGGGGAGAAAATATTTTTTCATGGCTCTGTATCTCTCACACTCAAGTCCTCCATTATTGCATATTTGTCACACTGAATTGTTTCAGATCTTTCGACAACATGTAATATTAGACAAAGGGAAACACAGAGCTCATTTAAAAAATAAATTCATTTATTTAATGAAAAAAGTTATCATAACACCCATATCATGTGAAACTGCATGAATTTCTGTTTGTGAGTCCATGTGAAGGTATGTGTACAGCGTGCGTGTGTTTACTTGAGTGTGTGGGTGAGAAAGACAGAGGGAATGTGTGTGTGCATGTGTGTGTGTGTGTGTGTGTGTGTGTGGGGGGGGGGGGGGGGGTCACTGAGTAACATTATAAAGGGGTGGTGACATAATATGTGTGGGCAGAACAGAAAACTTGAGACTCTTAGAAAATGTTTCACCACCCACACACGCTCTCACCCTTTCCACTATCAAAGCTGTTCTGTTTTATTTGGCTTTTCTTCACTTTTATATTGGTCCTTTTCTGAGAACAACATTGTAATTTCACACGTAACAATGTAGTTTCAGCACAGTGTTTTTTTACCAAAGATTAGAATATTTCCCTCTGCTGGAAACAACTGTGTATTTACTGTGCCTTTAGAGGGCACTGGACACCTCACATCAAAGACCCACACACAGATGATGCATATATTACTGGGTTTTTCTTACAGATACAGCAGAGTTAAGAAGGTCATAAATGCTCACAATCCCAGACTGTTTAACATACTTCACATATGAATACTTCTTACTGTACTAGGTTTGCCACGGCCTGGACTGTTGTAATACCAAAATTGTCCAGAAGATGACAGAGATGAGTAAATGTTAGAGATGGTACATTCAAACCAAACTGACCCTGCCAGGTTTGTCTTGATTAAAAATCATAAATCCTAGAAATTTAGAGAAAATTTTACCCACTAAAATGTTAAAATGATAAGTGCTTACAAACTGGGAGATCCATGAACCTTGTTCAGTCCATGACATGAAGAATTCAGGCTGTCCTGTAGGCAAAAAAAGGGAGGGGGTTCCTACCTGGTTCTAGATAAGTGTGCCTAATAAAAGTGGTCACTGAGTGTATATCTACTGTATACGCCACACACACACACTCACAGACTTGGGCAGTGTATTAAATTAGACATTCCTGCTTGCCCTGGACCACAGGATGATTCCCTACCATCTTGCTATGGTAACGCATCACAGGATACCACAAGCTCTTGTGTAGCACTCTTCATCCCAGGATACAACAGTAACGCACAGCCCCATCCCCATTTTCACCACATTGTATGTTGTCATTACATGCCATTTATGGGATGTAGATAAATGTACTCCAAAAAAATAAAAAATCAATTTTTGTATGATGCAGACAATATGCAACACATTTAAACTGCAGATGGTACACTTACTTCCACTCATTCTGCTCTCCCCCTCTATACCTCCTCCTCTCCCCCTCTATACCTCCCCACCTCTTCCTCCATACCTCCTCCTCTCCCTCCCTGCTTTTCTTCGCACCGTGTCGTTACATCATGAAAGGTTGTGCACTGTGTAACGAATTTTCAGTTTGACCAAGCTTGTGGTCAGATTTTTTAAATTTTTTTTTTCCTTTTCTGGAACGGCGATGGCAGTTATTGCTTTTTTTTCATATTACAATCTCAAGAAGCTGTGATCTTTCTGACGTCATATGTTACATAAGTGTCAAAAGCCTAAAATAAAAAACCCTGTCAAAATGGGTATATACCACACACCACACTCCGAACTTGAAAAATAACACTTCACTGCGGTTGTGTGTTTTTTCAGCTTGTCCTTGCGAATCAACCTTCGGGGGCATTTTGGATCATGTCCAGAGCGGTTTTATTAAATGTTGGGAAATGCCTTAGCCCTTCTATGTTGCATGGACGGCCAATACTCAATGACTCATATTAAAGCACATTAATTAAAAATTAAGACTATCACAGTAAAACTTTCTCATCTCAACAAGGTGACTGTCTTTTTCCATAAGGCTTACTAATGTGGTATGCTGTAATGTACTTGGCAAGCAAAGGTGATTATAACTTAATATAATGTGCCTTGTGGCAAAAGACAATTAACTTGCAGTACATCAGCATATTATTCAAAATAACAGATTGCAATCAGCATATGGTGCCATCCAAAAGCATGGGAAGAGTTGAATGAACTTTATTTTCTTCTCTTGCAATATGGATTCAGTGAGATTTTCATGATCATGGTGCAAACAGTGACATGGCCAACAGCCAGGAATCCAGATAGAGATTAAGTCTAAATGGCAGACCTGCAATCTTGCTTTAACTGAGAAAATGAAAAGATCCTCATCAATTAAATATAGAATGTGATGCAGAATCGGCAGAGGTAAGGAACACTAGTCTTCCCTGTAAATGGAGCCTAGTTTTGCTGTAGAGTTGTTCTAAATCCATGAGGTCCAATCGGTCTTACCTCCTGAGCTATGTCGCCCCAATCTAAATCAATGTAGTCTTTGTAAAGTTTCAGTGCACTGTTTCTTTTTATTGCTTTTAGTCTTAATCTTTTTTTCTTTTTTTTTCTTCCTTTATGCCCTCATTCCTTTCTTCTGTCATATTATGTAATCATTGTGCTTTTATGGTGTTTAACTGCAATTGTGTTGTCTGTCATGCCTGTGTAAAGCACTTTAAATTGTTACAGTATTTGACAGGTGCTATATAAATAAACTTGCCTTGCCCTGCCTGTGGAGTTCCTGAACCTTCTACACAGCCTAGAATTAACCCAACATGTTACGAGAACACCCACTAACATGGCGAGATTCTTGATTTAGCTATCCTCAGAGGGAAAAGTGTCACTGACCTTTTTGTGTCAGATGTCACTATCTAATCATTACTGCATTTTTTTGATGTTCTGTTAAACAGCACAAGAAACAAAACTGAACTCACAATGAATAATGACATTTCATGCAGCAGCAGAACTACGCTTTGCTGAGATAACAAATTCCTTAGATCAAAAAGTATTTTTAAATTATTTGATAGATGAAATGGTGGACGCTATTGTAGTAGGATGATTGGATGGACAGAAATATTTGTGATCTTTCCAGTAGGAAAGCTTAAAGAATGTGGAGGAAAACTAAACTGGAGATTCATCTTGGAATTCTGAAAGAACTAATTGCCACTTATAACAATGCTGTACACACAGAGACGGGCCCACTTTTCGAAGATCAGTAACGTTAGCAGAAACTCTAGGGCACTGTTCTACCATCGACCACTTACTAAATCCAGCACCCTACGACCTACTCAGCCAAGTCTCAGGATTAGCAAATTATCAGCTGGTAAGCTCCATGACGCAACTCAAAATAGCAGCACTGTAAGATTGTATTACAGACTAAATCTTCTACATGCACTCTCGATCCGGTTCCTAATCAGTTTAGAAACGTCTATGAAAGTCTGTCTTCTTCTCTTCTAAAGAGAATTAACATCTGACTGGGAACACTGCCTTTAAAACAGCTGTAGTGAAACCAGAACTGAAG
This sequence comes from Anguilla anguilla, assembly GCF_013347855.1. Classification (NCBI taxonomy): domain Eukaryota; kingdom Metazoa; phylum Chordata; class Actinopteri; order Anguilliformes; family Anguillidae; genus Anguilla; species Anguilla anguilla. Next base: position 5,366,301 of record NC_049212.1, read on the forward strand.
AAACCAAATCAAGATAATAATATCCTAACTTCAGGCCTATTTCTAGCCTACCATTTATGGTACTTCAGGAAGTGCTTTTTTAATGAATAAATTTCTCTTTGGGAACAGTATCCTAGAGACGTTCTAGTAAGGTTTTAGAGAAATCACAGCACAGAAAAAGATCTAATATAAATATTAAATGATCTTAGATTTCTTGAAGATACAAAATGGCAATTCTCATCCTTTTAGATTTAAGTGCTGCCTTTGATACTATCGACCTTCAACTGGTTTGGTCTCTCGGAAAGTGCTGTCATCTTTTTTCAAACCTACACAACAGGGTGAAAATTCTATGTTAGTCTCAGCAATCATAAAAAAGTCAAAAAAGTCAAAGTTAAAAAAAAGTAATCTTGAACTCCACTGTAAGTCTTTTAACAAAAACCAGACAAAGAGAGTATATTACTCCAGTTTTAGTCACCCTGCACTGGCTCCCAGTTTATTTTCAAGTGATTTTTTCTCACACAAAGCTCTTAATGGTATAGCACCTTCTTTTTATCTCTGAACCCCTAACATTTTATCACCCAGCAGCAAGCCCTTAGGTCCTCTGGTGCTGGTCTTAAATGTAGCCAATCGACTCACACAAAAAAGTGGAGAAGGAGCTTTTACCCTCTGTGTCCCCTTTAAAAAAATGGGACTTTTAAAAGCAAATTCAAAACCTAAATCTTTCTTATAATAATACTACTACTACTACTACTACTACTACTACTACTACTAATAATAATAATAATAATAATTATAAAAACAATCTGAGATTGTAATATGAAATAAGAAGAATGTAAATATAAAGAAAAATACAATTTTTCAATTGACTTGTTTTACTTTGACTTAATTTGACAGACAAATTTCATAAAGTGTATTTATAGAGCCCAGGTACATGCATATAAACTAGATGAACCACGTCTGTTTAAATACATATTTAGTAACATAAAAATTTCACACATTTCTTGTGAATCCCACACTTTAAACCCCCCAGACAGATATGAATTCACACTTCCAACAATCACATTTTACATGGATTAAATAATTTATAAACCAAGTCCCATGAAAGAACGTTCCACAGCAATGCATGTGTACATTTTATCAACACAGAAGTATCAGAAACATCTAATACAACAATAAATCATCCCCATAATAATTTTTTGGTTATCAAAACATCCTGCTCCATTACTCAACTGTGTTATTTTGAATACTCTGTAGTAGTAGTAATATATGCCACATTACACTCCACAAAACTGTGTCATGGACACAAAATTAATACACTTAATTCTGGAAAATGCAAATGCCTTCTTCAATTTGTCGGATAATACAAAGCAAATTATTGTTTCTGTATAGCAGATGAATTTATAAGTACATTACATTACTGCTCTTATCCAGGGCAACTTACACAACTTTTACATTGCATCCATTTATACAGTAGGATATATACTGAAGCAGTATAGGTTAAGTACCTTGCTCAAGGGTACAATGGCAGTGTCCTACCTGGGAATCGAACCTGCGACCTTTAGGTTACAAGACTTGCTGCTTGCCCATTATACTACACTGCCTTATACAATTGTAAAATAAAAATAAAAATGATAAACTTACATAAAATCAAAGCCTTCTGCTTAAAGGTATCCACAGAGCCCACACATCTTAAATCTAAAGGGAGGTTGTTTCACAGTTTGGGAGCCACTGAGGCAAAAGCCCAGTCTCCCTTTGTTTTAAATCTAGATCTGGGGATTGCCAGCAACCCCTAGTCCAAGGACCTAAGGGGCTTATTGGTGGCATAAGGGCCAAGAAGCTTGCTAATATAGGCCGGTGCTTGACCATGCCCTTTATACCCAATGTGTAAACGCAATCATTTTGAAATTGATCCTGAATTTAAGTGAAGCCAGACTAAAATGGGAGTAATGTGTGACCATATATTGGATCTTGTTAAAACCCTGACAGCAGAATTCTGAACCAGCTGGTTCAGAGAGAGATTTACTGACACAAGAAAAGAGGACACTGCAGTAGCCCTGACGTGAGGAAACAGAAGCATGGATTATCATTGCCAATGCTTATTTAGACACAAAAGTCTAGCAATGCGCCTTCGTTGGAAAAAAACAAGAACGAATCAACTTAATGTATTGGTCAAAATTCATGGACTGGTCAAAAATGATGCCTTAGCTAAGCTATAGACAGGGAACTGAGGCTTAGCTTAACACTAGAAATCATACCGTCAGAGCCTATAACTGGAATCTCAGTTTTATGTGAGTTTAGCTGCAAGAGATTGTTAGCCATTCACTTAATGGCAATCAATCCATTAAAACATCCAATTCAACTGGTCTGGTTTGAATGAGAAGTCCAATTGTATATAATCTGTGTAACAGTGGTAAGAAATGCCTGTAAATTGACTAATAACATGCCCTAGGGGGAAGCATATATAAAGTGAACAGAATAGGACCCAGTACAGAGCCTTGGGGAACACCACATAATAGAGCAGCTGATGATGACACATGACTGCCAACAAACACTGAAAAACTATCTGAAAGGCATGAGGAAAACCAGTCCAGGACCGTGCCAGCAATACCCACCTGTTCCCTGAGCCTCTCAAGCAGGATGCTATGACCAAAGGCAGCACTAAGATCCAGTAGTATTAGAACGGAGCATTCTCCAGCATCAGCACACATTAGGGTGTCATTAGAAACTCATTGGATGAGGGCTGTTTCAGTGCAGTGCTTCTGTCAGAAACCAGACTGGAATTCATCAAAGATTTTATGCACTTCCAAGACATTCATAAGCTGTTTAGTGACTACATTTTCAAGGATCTTAGAAATAAAGGGCAATCTAGAAATAGCATATCGTTATTGGGCAAAGATGAATCAAGATTAGGTTTTTCCTAAAAAGAGGCAAAACTACTGCCTGTTTAAATGAGTCAGGAACACGACCGGATTCGAGGGAGTGATTGATAATGAATAGTAAGCAAGGTCCAGTCCATTAGACCCCAGTACATTTTTTAACAGAGAGGTTGGTAAGATGTCGAAACGGTCTTGAAGATAGCTTCATTTGAAGCACCAAATCAGTGAGGCCTTGTAAATAAATGGGTGAAAATGAGTCCAAAACTACTGGCTGAGATGGGCAGCTGATTAGGGTTGTGTCTTAGACCTTATATCTCTGATGTTGTCAACATTAAACGAGACACAATCGTTGCAATCAGAGATTTGAGAAAGAAAAAAAAACATACTGCAGAAGATGCAAGCAACACAATAAGATTGATGGTGTTGAACTATACTTTCGGATTACGCTTACTGGCAGCGATGAGATGAGAGATCTAAGCAACGCCGTGCTTCCTTAAGCATGTCATTAAAATTAGTCATAAGATCCTTCAAATGCAGGCGGCGAACTCGAACTTTCCAGGATTTCCATAAACTCTCCACCTTCCTGCATTCACGCTTAAATGAACGGATATCATCGTTAAGCCAGGGGGATAAAATAACAGAGCGAACCGTTCTGGTGGTTAAAAGAGCCTCGTCATCCAGCGCTGACGAGCAAAGAGAGTTAAAAGGCTGCAGTAAATCTTCAGTGCGGGCCCGGGGATTCAAAACCAGACCGGAATCAAAAGCTGCAGAAAATTTCACTGTTAAGGAAGCGTGAACGAGTAACGTGTTTACAGGATAGAGAATGTGAGTTCAGAGAGCTCAAGCAATATATGTTCGTGCTTACCATGGTTTCACTTTGGTATTACAAATCATTACAAATGATTACCAGGAATTATTAGGTGTTACTTGGCGATACTAGGTGATTCTTTGGGAAGTGCACTGTAATCTCCCTGTAACGTATTCACTTTTGCATAAAGTGCTACTAATGGGTTGTTGAAGAATTTAATTAAATGTTTAAGTATATAAATGGCAAGTCGCAACGGTAAAATATAAAAAGATATTTGACAGACAACAACATAACCTAGGCGTCTTAATTAATGAGGCGATATAGGTAAATATGAAAAAAAAATCATTTTTTTTCGTTTTGTTTGCGTTTTCAATTATTTTGTATAGATTTTTTTTTTCATCTCTGCTTTTCTCCTACCACCCCTGCCCCCATTTTTATAGACCATTTTGCATCATGTTATGGCTTGACTTTGTCTAACCTTCCTAAATTAAACATAAAAGAGATGTGTGGTATCCAGTGTACTGCATTGCAGAGACCAAGTGCTTGGGTAATCAGTACTAATTTGGTTTTGGCAATGATAATCAACCTCCTTTATCTTACTAGACATTTATTAATGTGGGGTTTGCTTCTTGATTGTTTTTTTATCGACTTCTTATTTAAACTGATTGGTGCAACTCTGTCTGTGGAAACAGCAATATCGATGTTCACAAACACCTCCCATTTGTTTTTCTCCTAAACTTGATATTGGCAGTTGGACCTGCCAAGTCACCACCACCGCAAATGACTTGGAGGCTCAGGGCACTGTTCAGACTTTTAAGTGCAACATTGGAGGAAACCCTATTTCCTGTCAGTTTCAGAGAAGGAGGCCTTAAGGTCACGTTCTTGCAGCGTGCAGGAAATGACAACAGATCAAACGTGAACTTAGGTCAGTCACAGAATAAAAGAAATTGCAAATTCAATTTAACCTTGTCTGACCAATCGCATTCCTCTGACTGTGCATACTATTTCCAGACGCAGAAGAGCACTTCCTCGGACCAGCACGTTAGTCATATTATTGGGTCAGTTGCAGTGTGCAATGTACCACAAAACTGCATTACAACTAGAAGAGCTATCCAAGTCTGTGGAATAAGGATGAACTGTTCCAGTTGTAATGCAGTTCTGTGGTCTCGAGGTTGAAACCTGAGGTTTAGCTAAGCACACTGCAATTGACCCACAGGGTTTCCCTGACTTGACCTTTGTTTAGCTAAGTACACATTGCTATACAATGGGATTTTAAATCTGTTCACTGAAAAATAAATAAATAAAAATACATTATTGTTTTTTTTTAGACAGACAGCCTTAATGTAAAAAAGGATGCTTTTACATCTGATATTTCTGGGCAAGTTTCCACACAGTTATTTGTATGCTCAGATTGGATGAATGTGTTTCGACAAGTTTAAGCTACACTTTATCGACCCCATGTGGTAATTTATCCTCTATATTAACCCATTCTAGGTACTTATTGGGCAGTGGGCAGCCACAGTGCAGCACCCAAGGACTAAATCCAGTGGTGAAGGTATACATAACCTGACATTCATGTCTTTTCTGTAAGTAAGTCCACGCAGGAAGGATCCAGCCAGCCAGGACTTGAACCCAAAATGGCCTTATTGCGAAGCAACGGTGCTAACATCTGCGCCACCGTGCTGCTAAATGTTTCTTAATTCTGCTATGAAATGATGACACAAGTCAACACTATTGTATGGGGAGTGACAAAATCAGCATTTGTGAACACAAATAAATCTGATTCAACCAGTCAAACACATGACCAAGTGTCAGATTTGGTATTGATTTTGGACCATAAACAGTATAAGCAATATTAGTATTCAGTAGCCATCTTTGAATATGGATAAGATGTTAACATCAAAGAGTGCTGGCCTTTCATTTCCCTGCATTTTAAGTTCCTTCTGGGAGAGTCACCGGATCTGCTGCAATTCTTTTGGTAACTGAAAACAAACATGAGGTTCAGGCAGGTGAGGTGCGGCCTAATCGCTCAAAACAGACAGGCAGACCTGTAGGACAGGTTAGAATAAGAATGCGATGTCAGAAATGACAGAATGTAAGAATTATAGGGTTCCAACTAAATTAATTTTTTCAGAAAAAATGAGTAAACGTGGGAATGCTCTTTGGCATCCCTTTTAGTCACTGCATAATTACATGAAATGACTTCTTAAGCAGGTTAAGAGTACCATGGATGCAACCAAAAGACCAAAAAATTTCTTGTGAAAAGTGCTGCTCATAGAACCGTGAAATTGAAAGTGTTCGATCTGGATGACCGAAAGCTAAAACCTCAGCTTGAGGGGGCCAGTGATGTCTGTCATAAATCTGGGATAAGATACAAGCAGCCCTGTCCGTCTTGTTTATTCATCTGGCTTGCCACAATGATTGCTCAGCAGACTGTTCTATTTTTCAGTACCTGCTATATCTAGGTAGAAGGAGAAGCATGTGGCATTGAGCCAGCTGAGAAGTTTTTTGACTTGAAACAAAGAAACTTAACTGAAAATGAAAAAGTTTAAAGAGAGGTTTTTTCAATTTCTACCCACAGTGACACAAAAAGATGAGTTTTAGTAAAAAATGATGTTAGACACAACTTTCCTCAAAATGGCTTTGCCTCTTTTGGCTTTAATTAAAATTACACAAATTATTGGACGTCAATCTGATCATCATTTTGTGAAGTGGGCGGGGGGAGGGGGAGAGGGAGTTAAATTGACTGAAATCTTACAAGGCCTATAGGGTGCACTTGCTGACGTGATTGGACAAGAAGAGCTCATTTAGCTGCAGTGCTATTGGTGGGCAGCTGCGGACAGCATTGTGGTAACTCGAGGGGCAAAAATTGCCCACCACGTGGAAGTATGCAGTTATTACACCTATTCACAAATCAGGGGAGCAGACAGACATTAACTACAGACCCATAAGCATCCTCTCTGTCATGTCAAAAGAAAATGGGTAGCAAAATCAGGAATAGCAGTTCCATCTTTCTTCATCCTTTGCAGTTTGGTATTAGGAAGCTCTATTGTAAATAAACTGCCAGTTGTTTCCTTTTGGAAAATGTGAAAGCTGGGATGGACAATGGAGGTAAGGTTGGCACTATAGTCCATGATTTGAGAAGCATTTGATACAGTAAATCCCAGTTTTGCTCACTAAGTGGTCATACTGTTGACCAGGTACAATGAAATGGATGAAGTCTCATTTAGAGAACAGGAAACTGTGTACGGGTCTGCAGTTCAGTATCAGGATATTTAAACTATGAAGCTGGAGTCCCACAAGGGTCATTTCGTGGACCATTGTTGTTTAGTTTATGCCAATGACCATCCAGACGTCTGACCTCCTGGTACACTCTGCCTGCAGACCTGAGAGACCTGACAAACACCAGCACTATCACCATGTAAAAAGTTGCATTCTGGGTAATCAAAAGTGTCAGCATCTCTCCACATTACATCTAAATATGCTGTCAGTATTGGCTTCTATGTCTTCTTATGTCTGTCGAGTCAGTACTGAACTGCACATGTGTTGTATAACATTGTGGAGTCTTTGCATGTCAACATGCAAAGCATAGTCTTGTACTGCTCTAAAGTCTTTAATGCTTTAATACCCTCTATATGTGCCTGTTTTGTACAGTATATGCTTGCCTTATGTGCTCCATTTGTGTCTTTCCATGCACTTGCTCCTGTGTTGCTTAAGTCTGCTTACAAGTTCTGGGTGCCTGTTCTTACGTTCTTTTAATGTTGTATTAAGGCTACTTATCTGGTCTTTGTTGTTATCAATGTAAATCATCCTTCCCAGGGACAGCAGATATAAATTAGGCATTTGGCTGAATCTGGCGCATTTGTATCAGAATAGTGATGTTGATCAATGTGTTCATTTGTCTTAGTTCATTCACCCTCTGAGTTGCTCCCCTTTTCAATCTGGGCATTCAGTTCAGTCCTGCTGATTTTTATGTTTTTAAGGCTTTAGTGCTCTTGTGTAGAAACCATAAGTTCTTTACAGCTGTTGTAACCCCTTCACTTAAATGGCAAAACAAAACAAAAAGACAATATGATGTAACATTAACATTAATCGTATAGCACTTCCTAGCAATTGAGTCATAAACATCCTACTTAATGTCATCCATAATTTCTCTTACACCTTCATAATTTACGCTTACTTTCAACATTATATGGCTATGTTATCATTCAGATGGTTTTATTCAATATACTTTTTTTAATTCTAATTCTTTATTGCTGTAAGTATACTTTTATTGCAGTAAAGAGCTGTGCAAATGGCTATTATTCATTTTAGTAGTCATTAGTCATAATGTTTGTGCTGTAGTAGAACAGCATAACACTATTTATTTTTTTCAACCTCAGCTTGCAGATCTCCATGATACAGGAGATATGATAATCTGCATATCCAGAATTCTCAGAATCCCCATAGAACTGTATCTTCGTGTGGGGTCATTCAAATCCTTCTCCATGCTTCTCTGTTCTAATTATATAGTTTTTTATAAAACATAAGCTATTCTGCAGTGGATAAAGTAACACACTGCTCATGTTTTCAAGGTAGTGCTTTCATTTCTCCCTCCTTTGATGTTTCAAGCATCTTGTGGGTTAATATCACATCTAAGAAAACTTTTTTTTCCCTCTATAACAGCCTTTTCTCAGTCAGGAAACATTATTTGGGTATTTGGGTACTGCCACATCTCTAAACGCCAGCAGCAAGTATAAGGAGTGTCTTGTTATTTCATTTCAACACATTCATACTGCTGTGTTCATCACTCACATGCTTTTTCAGAGTTGGGCCAGTTAAGTCCTGTTATGCTTTTGAATAGCATATTCAATAGCATTTCATATTCACCGCTGTCAGGTCCATTCTTTTGTGTCTTAAAAAATTTGATCTCATGGTTCAAATTCTTGCCTTTTAGAGAAATTAAACCATTTCGTCTCATGATTCACTTTTCAGTAGAGATCTTGCTGTTTTCCTAAGAGTGTTACAGTGGAAGCCGTTATCTTTGCAGTAGATTTAACAATATTAGTCATAGCATGACATTGTTTTCCCCCTGTTTTGTGACTGCTAAAATGGAAAAGAAAAATCATTCTCCTTCACTCCTCTCTATTTGTACGCATAAAAAAATAACAAAAAATGGGCTGATTCGACTTTAAATTTAGAGGAAAGGGAAAAACGTTAGACTATTAGGGAGATTATTAATTGGAGAGGAGAGGAAACTCCTTTTTTCTTAATACTTGAGTTAATAACTGATTAACTTTTTTGTACCTCATCAACAATGGGTACACATCCTCAATCTAATTGTCTTTCTTAGGGATGACGGTCAACGAGAAGGAACCTACATTCACCCCACTGGACCTAGCCACCTGGTCTGGGCTTTTTGCAGGTCTGCTTTCTGGTTATGTGGCTATTTTGAACTCCCCATATGTGCAGTATGTGTAACTTGGAACTGGTCCCATTTGAAAGCTCTGGTGAAATTAAGACAATCGATTTGTTGTGTCAGAGCTGCTAATTGCAGAAGTAAATATGTCATTTTGCTGTTCAGAATTTTTATTTCTTTTTACAAATTTTACATAAGAGAGACACATTAGTCATACCTAAACTCCTAGACTCAACTCCTTATCTCTTCAACTCCTCCACTGAACTTAAAATTAAAAGAAGATATTTCTTCTTTTTCTTCTTCTTTAGTCAGTATTTTGGATATTTTAAAAACTATGCCCCTGGAAATTTTTTTAAAAAAATAACCAACATTTGCATTTGAGTGAAATCAAGGACAAGTGTTTATCTTTTTGTTTACAAGGACACTTCATTCCGTGCTTGCTTGCTTACAATTTTAGCTTGATAATGACGGGTCTCATTCTGCTGTGAAAGGTCTATGGCAAGTTAAATGGACAGGTCAGGCAATCTGATGAAGCATTGACTCTCTGCTCTTTTGCAAATATTTCAAAGCAGAGGTTTAGATTTTAGTCTGAAAAGCTTTCAGACACTTGAAGGAATCTCCTCCTTGCTTCTCTTTGTAGTGCCGACTACCCGTAAACATTTAATATCTGTTGAAGTACTGACAGACCTTGTGTACAATTCATTGCTTTGCATCTTTTAAAATTCAAAGCATCAATGCCCGCCTATTAATTTGTCTGATTAACTAGCAAGAGAACTCAGCCTTATAAATCCAATCAAAGGGATGGTGCCCCCGATGTCAGGCCAATGGAAACTGCTGCCAAATCTTTCAGCTGCTATAGAAACGGCTTCACTGTTTTCAGTACAAGTGTAGTGCCAACTGTGTTGGAACACTTGAAAAGGCATAGTCTCTTTTTGACAGACTTTTATGAGAAAGTCTGTAGGCAGTCCAATTCAAAATGTGAAATACCTAAATGAAAAGATTCTTGTTCGAGAACTTCCTGTTGGAAGCAGCTAAGCTAAGTAAGTTTGACCAATCACAGTTACGTGGTGTGGAGGTAAACAGAACACATGGTAAACACCATATGGCGATATTGATTGTATTGATAAGCAATGGCTGAATTGCCAGAAAAATGACTTCCTTCATAATGGACCAATGTGGGCGGATAAATAACCAGCACAATGGCGTCTTCTCAAATAAAACGTAAACAGCTAGCTAATGAATTTGTAAAATAGTCCTGTTGAGAAGTTTGTCTGTATCTCCATTGCATTATCATTTCAAGAGTTAGCTATCGGACTACAAACACAGTGTTAAGGGGACAGCATATCACCGTCACATAGGACTCAGTGTTAAGGGCGGCCCACCCATCGCTGGTAATGGCAATGTTATGGATAGCGCTAAGGTTCGATTTCAGCTTCCCCACTTTGTCGGAGAACTTGACAACCAAGTATAAACATATCAGGCATCCCCCTTGAGCCTGGTTCCTTCCAAGGTTTCTTCCCATCTGTCACAGGGAGTTTTTCCTTGCCACTGTTGCCTTAGGCTTGCTCCTGTGGGGGTTTAGGCCAGGGTTGTCTGTGAAGCGTATTGTGACAACTGCTGTAAAATACGCTATACAAATAAAATTTGATTGATTGATTTGATTGACATAGCTCAGGAGGTTAGAGCAGTTGTCTGGCAGTCGGAGGGTTGCCGGTTCAATCCCCCGTCCTAGGCGTGTCAAAGTGTTGAATGGTACCTTGCATGGCAGCCTTTCACTGTTGGCGTGTGAGTGTGTGTGTGAATGGGCGAATGAGAGGCATCAATTGTAAAGCTATATAAGCGCTATATAAATGCAGTCCATTTACCATATCCTTTCTGTAGGTATTCATCAGCAGTTCCATACATTCATTTAAATGTGTTGCATGAGACTATTTTTGTTATTTGAGGTGACACAAAATTTGAATGACCACATTATCTTCAGATGGTAAGATTAAAAAACACTGGAACTGTGAAAGTTACTTGAAACAATTGGGTAGCATTGCTTTGGAATACAGCTTGTTTAATTTGTGTGAGCTAAGATTGCCAATATTGCGTATTGTATTTTGGCGTAATTGTGATGTCAATACTTCTAATGGCAGGCCTAGAGTTTGCCATTTTGAATTAATATCTTTGTACATTGAAAATGTGTTCTTCATCAGGTTTCATTTCTTTTTGTACTGTACATAAACTTGTGAGGGCCAGGCACACTATATTACACAATGTGCCAGCAAGGACAGAAGACTTCATACCTCTTACTAAATCCTGTATTCCCATTGACATTCTGTTGGCCACCGGTGGATTGAAAACCTGCCTGTGGTAGAGAGGGCTATACAAGAGTGGCCATCGCTGGTGAATTATGTGGATGCGGTGAGAACAAAAAAGCTGCCAAACTCGTCGTATGATGCCAATGAAACAGCCCCCCAAAAAATCAGCTCATCTTGGCTAAGCTCCGTTTTGTCATGGTCATCTCCAGGAATCTTCAGTCCCTTTTGACAAAGCACCAAGCTGATGATTCTTCTTCAAAGACTTGGCTGGTTTGTTCAAGGTGGTTTTCTGTATGGTACAGCAACACTGCACAATTTGGAATTGTTATTTTATTAAACTCTCTTATCACCACTGATTAATTTTCTACTGTTGATATGAGGCTTATGATAGAGATGATAAAGTTGTTTGCAGTGTTATCATATAGTAACAATATAGACATATAGTAATAACAATATAGACATAGGCTATTTAAAGGTACACTTCTTACTGTCTGCATGCTTTGTTTACACATTTTAATGGAAAATAAATAAGCGTTAATTCATGAATAATATAACCTATGCCCATGAACTTCATAATTTAAAATACAAGGTTGTTTCACTGAATTTTTTGTTTATATTCATGTTGGTATCTGAAATTAAAACATTTGCTTCAAAAAAACGGTTTAATTGTCATAACATGACATACCATAACAACATAATGATGAGAACAGGCCATTTCACCCAACAATGTTCGCTATTTTCCTGACTAAATTAGTGCTCTGATAACCTACAGACTAGATAGTATTTAACACTGAGTTTCTGCTTCTACTATGTGACCTGGCAGGCTATTCCACACATTGACCACACTGCGTGAAAAAAATTCTTCCGAATGTTTGTACGGAATTTACCTTTTGCTAATTTTCATTTATGTCCCCTCGTTCTACTAAGAAAACTCAACCTGAAGAAACTCTCGTAGTTCACTTTGTTGATCCCCTTTATGAATTTAAAAGCCTCAATCAAATCACACAGTCTCCTTTTACTAAGCTTGAAGAGGTTAAGCATCTTAAGTCTTTCCTCATAGCTTTTATCTTTATATATATACATGTCATCAGCTATTAGTCATGTCATCCAGAACACAGACTATGAATCAGAGAGTTTTTACCCTTCTCCAACTCCATCGCGCAGATTAGAAAATAAAGTGGTGTCCTGTTGGGGCTGTCACTGCAGAGTTAAATGCTGTGCCTTTAATCACGAGGTTAAAGGGGGGATGACGAAGAAGGAGAGTGCTGAAAAAAGAGAGGAGAGGAAAGGTGCAGCAGTCGGCCTAGAGGAGCTTAAACGGGAGACGGAAGCTCTGCTGGAGGTGTCTGAGAGCCTGGAGAGAGATGAAGACAGGTCTGGAGAGCACGCAGGGGGAGAGTCTGGCACCCTTATGGACCGGCTCATTACAAAGTCAGACACCCTCAGGAAGAGAGGGAAGGAGAAATTTCAGAGTTGAAACAATTTGAGTTAGAGCTGGAGAGTAAAGCTGAGGCTCATGACGTGATATATGTACAGTGGCGTGAAAAAGCATTTGCCCCTTTCCTCATTTCCTCTGTTGTTAGGTTATTATTTGTCACACACAGAATGGTTTCAGAAATTTCGACAAAATATAATGGTAGACAAAGGGAAACTGAGTGAGGAGAAATCACATTTTAAAATTATTATTTAATTTTATTTAGGAAAAAAGTTATGAAAAACCCATGTCACCCATGTGAAAAAGTAGTGTGTCTCTCCCCCTGTTGGGACTCGCTGTGTCTTGCATGGTGATAGGATTCTGTATGTGCCTTACTGCACACATTTTCAGTGTCATTCTACACTGTCACAATATGTGCAGTATGTGTGGTGTGTGTTGTTGAACCCTACATCCAACATTAATAAACTAATATAATTGGTGTCTTTTTACTTGTACTGTCCAATAGTCATATCAGAACCTTTAGCACATTCAGTGAATACTGGTTTTTCGCTTGTAATTTGTGTAGCAAAATCACGTTTCATGTGGCATTAAAAAGGGCTTTAAAAGTCTTAAAATTAACTACGCTCCTTTGTGAAGTAAGAATATTGTACACTCTCTGGTGTCTGCAAGTTTGAATATTTTATCGTTATTTATTTATTTTGTCAAGGGAATGCCAGGTTCAGCTTCCCATTTTCAGCGAGTGTCTCAACATCTGAAATGTACTTCTTCTTTCGAATGACAGCTTCTTAATTTGAAATTCTTAAGAGGAGCCAGGCAAAACCAGTGTCATCTATTTTCACAACTGACATCAAAGTTGGTGTTTATTGTATGTTTCCTAGAGAGTTCTGACACTCACAGCTGTATAAGCACTCAGATTGCTTGAGCTTTGTCAGTTTGTCTGTCTTGAACGTCATTGGTGCTCATTGGATTTCTCCCCTGATGGACCTCAAAGCAAAGTTCCACAAGGCAACATAAGTGCTTTCCTTTTAAATTAAAAAATGAGGAACTGGTGCTCATAATCGTATGTTTTCACTGTCAGTGGAAGAACGTTCTGATGGCTACTTTTTAAATTGCAACTCTTATAACCTCAGTTTTTTTTTTTTCCCACGGTTAGTAGCTGGCTCTGTGGTCGAATCTGGATTTGAAAGGAATCTGTAGATACAGAACTCCTAAATAGAGCCTGATGTTCTCTGAAATGATGGATTATTGGTGGTGATGATGATGATGATGATGATATTGAAAGAGCTGACATATTGTTTAACCAATGGCAAGAAGCACACAAAACAGTAAATAAATAGTTGGAATTTTTGATGGTCTTAAGCTTTTCATTCATATTGTCACAGTGCATGAGAAAAGGAGTTTCTGGAAGATCAAAACTGTTAAAATTCTGTGAAATATGGTTTGCGTTGGTCATGAGCGGTAGTTCAACCCATGTCAACACTTGTATTTCTAAAAACTTCTACACACTCCCAGACCATATTACCGATTAATTCATTCAGACTAGGCCTGCACTGAAATTTCACGGTGTGTCCTGTGTTTATGACATTGAAACATGTTCAATCAATCAATCAAATTTTATTTGTATAGCGTATTTTACGGCAGTTGTCACAATACGCTTTACAGAGAACCCTGGCCTAAACCCCCACAGGAGCAAGCCTAAGGAAACAGTGGCAAGGAAAAACTCCCTGTAGCAGATGGGAAGAAACCTTCGAAGGAACCAGGCTCAAGGGGGAAACCCATCCTCCTCTGGTCGGCTCAGGGTGCCGACTGGTGACCAACATGTCAGCCAGTTTTATAAGGTTTATGACGTGTTGCACACAGCAGGAAGTGCATCCAATGTTTTTTGGATTTTCACCTTCCCATGCAGTGTCAGAATTATCGCTGTGAATACGACTGAGTAAACCAAGCAGCTCAAATGCGTATCCCGGATCCCCTCAAGTGTGTGCTGGGTCCCACCACGGTTCAGCTCTTAAACTGATTTAAGTCTTTGTTTTAATATAGTGTATTCTCAAGGCCCAAATCGGCTGCAGATTATAAAGAAACAAAAACCTTTAGACATTACAGCCCTGCAGGACTTAAGTAAAACCTGCTGATATTATGGCCCTTTGGGATTGACGTATGAGGTCTCTGGAGTAAACAAATAACTCTGCCTCATAAAAAGCAAACAGTAGAAATAAGATTCAGGTGTGTCCCACTACTGAAGTCCTTAGATGACTGGGGCCCTTCCCTTGCTTTGTGAGTACATGCCTGTGGGAATAGATTTGATTTCTGGCCTCAAGTCAACTTTGAGAACAATCTCTGGTTCATCTGAACAGAAATTTTGTGAGCACTTTCTTTTCAAATGGAAATTGAATGTCAGAAGTAAAACGGATTCATACCTTACTTACTTGCCTGCCTTATGGGGAAATTGGTTATCAAGATAACGCTCTCTGGTTTGCTAACTTGTCCAGTGACAGTGCCTGTAGACTTCTGTTTCAGTATTAAAAGAGTTCTGTACCTGAATGGTAGGAAAGGGATGGCAAACACATCAGTTGATTAATTTCCCAGCAGAATAGTTTAATTCTGGGAAAAAATACTATAAAATATATATTTTTTAAACTTTTAAATACGTCAAATTGACTTACAACATAACAGGGAGCTTTAACCTATGGTATATCAGTGTAAACCGGTAGCTATGCATTTTAATATTCAGTTATTATTATTATTAATAAACCAAAATCATTGCAGTAACAAATTATCATTATGAAGGTGTGAAGCATTCAGTAAATACTTAAAATAGCACCATAGTGGTGCAGAGTTGTAGTTTGAATGTATTAAGCATTAAGTAGCCATTTAAACCTAGAGCATCGCATTTAGGAGCTACAGTTATGAATTATGAAGCATTCAGTAAATATTCAAACCAAGAGCCGGGTATTTTTTTTAAATCAGATTCATTGCATAATGTAGGTACACGGAGACCGCAGTGTGCAGAATGCAATTTGCGCTAAAGCTGTAGTATATTCACCTCGGAGTTAGTTACAGCAAAAGGGAGTTTTCGAGTGATTAAACCGATAGATTTTAACAAGACAAAGTATGAGTGTTTGATTGACTCAAAAAGTATCAATCAACACAATGGACAGTGCTCACATGTAAAAATGTGAGTTACATAAACATACAGACACTCACCACACATAAGTTGAGGTGGAGAAGGAAAGGGAGAGAACAGATTTTAGCCAATTAAATCAAGTGTGTGTTCCCTGATTAGTTCTAATTATTGTATTAATGGGTTTTGGTTACTGCATGAGTTTGTCTTCTCAGCACTGTTCACCTGTTTCCCTTACTGTACACTTGGGTTTACTGCAGCATGCTGGAGGTTAACACGGGATTTCTCTAAACATTCTGTCACGCCTGCAGATCAAGACCAAGACCAGGCCTTAGTCCTGACCGCAATGTGCTCTCAAACTCGTTAGTGTAGTCCTGTGCTCCTGCCGATTGCAGCATACTTTATACCTATAGGATACAGACTTTTTAAACCTGGTGCCGACCAGATTTTTACAAGAGGAACAAAAAACTAATAATAAATGGGCTGAGCTGTATGTGATGTTATTGTCCGTGTCTCCAAAGTTCCTGTCCTTGGATAAATTCTTTTCTTCCATTAAATTTGTATTTTTAAAAGTATACTACTCGATGTTCAAATAGCCTAAATATTTAATTTAGAATAATGTGAGTTTCCCAAACACATTCGTATGAAAGTTAGGAGCCGTCCAGATCGCTCCTGTGCAGTGAAGAACCTCTTCAAGATCCCACTTGCAGCCGTCCGCTCTGGCAGAACACACAATAGGCATGCACATTTGGAGCATACTTACAATCACAGCCTACAGTTAAAAAGTGTAGCAGCGTTATAGGATATTCTTTCATGTATACCCAGAGTAAATATTATAAAAATATAAAATACATACCCATAAAATAAAAACAGTATTTCAATATTATCTGAAATGACAATGTATTCAATTAAATAAAACAAGACAATGTCACATTTATAACTTGATTATTTATTTAATGCAAATAAATGCAATTAATAAGCAAATGATAATCTAATATCATAAATAAAACACACTGCCACCCCTGTATTTTGGGGAATAGGATAAATTATCATGGCTGCACTTTAGTGAATCCTTTACTTGAACCAATGGTGCAGCAAAATCATGAGAATAAATTTATACCACGCCGCTTCACAGATGAAGGCAGGGGTGGGAAATTTTCCTTTATTAATTAGCCTATTATTTGTGGAATCTTTTCTTTTAACATTGATGTATTTAGTTTAAAACAAACTTCATTATCAAGATGGTTATAGTTTAATAACGCAATGTAGCTATTCTCACGTTTTGAGCACACTTTTCAGTGTTGATTGGCTAAAAACAAGTGACCTACAAACTTATGACATTGATTTGTTAACTACTCATGCTGTCGAGAGAACGCGCTTTACAAAGAAGCACTTTTAACTTCCTTTTCACAGTCCATCTCATGGTTGTGTTTAGGAAACCCACTTAATGATAGAATATTCATGGCATAAGAAACCTTGTAATCCTATGATCCAACTTTACCAGTAAACCCACCCCTGACAAATCTCCTTTGTAGAGTTCACAGCTCAACGCATCATTGTGTTGATGGACACCGGAAGTCATTCACTCCAATGGAAAATTACTGATCTGTGCCCCCTGTGGCCGTCAGTTCCTCTGGTCAATGGAGTTTTCCAAATTCAGTGTTGCTAATGGACCATTGAAACAGCTGAAAGCAGAAATTTCACAACTTCTTTCTCAGATAAGCAATCTTGTGGGATCTACGAAAATGGTTGATTGGCTTTTTAATAAGTTTTAATCATGTGTGCATTGCTTGGGAAAGTCCCAAAATTAGCAACTCGCCATACACGTGTTGCAACTTGTCCCACAGACCTGTGGTGCATTCTCAAATCACAAACTACGTTGACACCAAAACTTCAAAATTGCACTGCATTATTTGATCTCAACTTCTCCTCACTTGATTGTGTTACCACTGTGACCCTGGCAATCGCTGACTTTACATATCAAGAAGAAGCAAGCAGTAATATTGAGGGTTTCATTGGAACCTTTAGTAGATTTTGCATATGCATAAATAGTCTTGTGTGGTATTATAGTTCGTGGCACTTATCAGTAAATATTCTTTGTATTGTGCTAAAAGATCAGAGCTCCATGTGCTGCAGAATATACTGCATCATTGAACTGGTCTAACATTTCAAATCTTTAAAAATATATTTATCAATATACATGAACTACACTTTTATAGGTTGTGCTTTTACCCGTCATTATAATCATTTTAATGGGAAGGGCTGATGTATCCTGAAGCCAAGGAGTTTAATTTTTCAGCCCTCTGAGTTGACCTTTTTTTTAATAACCTTTCTCTTGTGCCAGTTAAGTTTAATGTGAGGGAATATTTAGCTTAGTAGTTAATTGGGACCGTCAGCCCACTTCAAAAACAGTGCAACATAAGATGCCTTCTGAAGGCAAGATCATTTTATTTCTCTGTTAGAAAATATTAAGGAATTCACACACAGATTGATTTTGCTACATAATTAAAGTGGTAAAAAAAAGTTCATATACTGTATTGCTGGAGCCTGGAGGCTATATTGAGCTGATGCTGATGTCCATCATACTCCTTTTCCAATGAGCTGACAACACCTGGAGCAAAAGTGCTTTGAAGATGAGGCCCGTCACAGATTGAATCAGGCAATAATTATGATCTAATTAAGTAACTGGATCCAAGAGTGAGACCAGGACTTGTGAATATTCACTTGAGAATGTCACTGCAGACTCCCGTTGCCCTTTAATTTCTGCGTAGTGTTTGTTCTTTTCTAACATTAATTTAAATATACTTCTGTCGTTTCCGCAAGCATATTCTCTGCATGGTCTGCACTGTTAATCGGATCTTCACATCTGAAGCAGGTCTTGATTGCAAGCTTGGAGAACAGGAGAGCAAAATCTGAAGGTAGGGCATATACTGCAGAATTTTCTGAAATAAAAATAAAACTAAATGGAAAAAAAATAAATAAACATGCTCACCAACTCCCAATTGATGAAAAATACTTTATTTTCAGTGCTTTTATTTTTCAGCAGCCTCCATTTACCTGCTCATATTTACTCACCCACTCGCAGCTAGAAAGGCTGAGAGAGAATCTTGGGCCTTGAAGGTTCAAACCACAGAGCAAGGTGACGTTTCTTCTTTACAATGCATTTTATGTTTTTTTGGGGTCACCTGCTTTTCAGAGTCCTGAAATAAGCAGAGGCATTGAGATCTCAAACACAACCACAATGTTTCAGAATGGCAAGATCATCGCATTCTGATGATGACACTCATATCAAGCAAAATTATCATACTTTAGTGTCTTGAGCCCAATAGAGGAGACATTTGAACACTATGTAATGACTAACTGGAAAAGTGTAATTGGTTTACAGCTTTTGTCAGCGTTTGAATTGTAAATGTATGGAAATATATAGTTTTTTATAAACTGGTGGGATACATACAAATGTGTGAGAGGGAAAATTACAAAACGGTACTAAAAATACAATTGTTCTAACAAAAATTTTGTTGGCCTCCCTCTTGCTCCTCAATACCCTGTTTTTAACTAATCTCATTAGCAGTTTAAGGTAGACTGGAGTTACTACACAATGGACGAGTTTTACATACAAAGATTAAGACTTTTCCTAAACTGAATTGAATGGAAATCCTCCATACAAAACTCAGTTTATTCCAGGACTAAGCTTAATCTGTGTTTGTCAAATCGGCCTAATGTGTTGTGAAGCGGGCGATGGGGACCAGTCAAATATGCTTCGACTGGCAGGGACACTGCAGTTAACACACCTTAAACCACGCCACTGAAGACAAAGTTTCCCAAAAGCTGAAACCTTTCTCGAAGCTGAAGCTTTTCTCCCAAAATCAGTGATTGAGTGAAGGTGTAAATCCAGGTTACTGTGTCTATGCCAGAGCAACTGACAAATCCCATTTTCAGCCAGCACAAGCTCCGAGCCACAGCACACAGAGACTGTCCGGTGGCCACTCACGAGAGCTGGGATTACAGCAGCTGATTGGCTGGACCAGAGATCTTCATCAGGTGGCCTGATTAGTGGGTTTATCGATTGTATATTGCTAATGATTGCCTGAGAGCTTTTTCATACAAATGAAAACAAACTAGTGACACTGGTGGGGAATTGCAACCAGCCAGGCTTAGAGGAGTTTAAACACCAGACTTAAATCCCAAGACCACAGAAATTATATGACAACTAAAACATGTGTTCATTAGCTCATGGATTAATAGTGAGCATTCTACAATTCTGTGGTCTAGAAATGTGCACCCTGTCCAGGGTGTATACCTGCCTGTCACCCAATGCACGCTGGGATAGGCTCCAGCACCCCCTGTGACCCTGCCGAGGATAATCAGATATAGACAATGGATGGTTTGATGAACTAAGTATGCTACATATGCCCCAGGGAGAGGAGAGAAAAGAAAAAGGACTTGGGAGTTGTAATAAACTGACACCTTCAGATATCCAAGATGCAATTACACCAATATAGTGTCATCATGAATAGGCATATGAATAATAAATATGTTTTTTGAATATGCTCATCAAGTATAAATGAGGGGGTGCTGAGAGGGTCATCCCATGATGTTGCTCTAGTGGATTGGCCCGATGGTCCGGGATCGAATCCTGACCATGCTAGTGCCAACTGTGGGCACTAGCTCCATAGGGAAGCCCATAATTGGAGGTAGGTCCAAGGTTAGGGAGGGTTCCGTTTGCAAGAATACGCCTGTCATCATTGTCTCAGCCAATCATGTGCCTGAAAGTCCGCCTGTTACACAGTGCAGGAAGAGTCTTACTCCAACGCGTGTCTGTGCGAGCCCAGCTGGTGAGCTGCGGTGGCATTGGAGATGGTGCTTCACAGAAGAACATATGCTTGTCTGTGCCCCTTCAAATCAGCGAATCAGCAGCCAAGGGTGCACTAATGAGCTCTAATATATGAATGGGCATTCCAGATTTGGGATAAAAATAGGGGAACTAGCTAAAATAATAAAACAAAAATATACCAGCTGAATCAAAAAACATTCAACCAATCAACAGTTTATAACTCAATTATTTTTTTTTTACATTAGCCTTGTACTCTTGTAGCCTTGTACTCTGCTGACATTTGTGACCTCTCCCATAGCTTTCACATTAACTCTATTATGTTTTCTTTGTAATATGTTCTATCTCCAAGGAAGAATGCAGACACGTTTTATTTTGATTGTACTTACTTTGCTGACTAGCCAGGAAAGGTCATGGCTATTTTTTCTATCTCTATTTTCCACCAGGACAGGGATCTATTACCACAAAGGCACCATTTTGGTGTCTGGGTTTCCCCTTGCTCTTTTGCCCTAAATGTTTAAATGGGTTTTATTGAATGTCGGCAGCTGATAAACAACAATGAATAATGAATTATACCCTTTAAGTGGGATTTGCAGTTTGAACTTTTAAGTAACTTTTCTAGTCCTCACAAAGGCATCTATAAATGTCACTATCATTTAGAGATTGTTTAGTGCCCTTAAAATGTATTTTAGGCAGAGATGTTCTCTACTTAATTGCTTCTAAATGCATTTTTTATGCATATAAAGTAATAATGTAATAGCTTTAAAACATATACTATCAGGAAACCCAGCCAAACAGACTGCCTCCTTTTTTTGGTTTATATCTCCCTGGGAGGGAAAAAAGTAATGGAATTGAATGGAATGTAAATGATATTTTGACAGATGATTGCTCCACTAGAGGGCAGCAGTTACACATTGTCAACTTCAGTGGGGTTCACATGAGTTTGTACATGTATAATCGATACCAAAAATTTCAATGCATCACTTAATACAGGGTTTCTTTAACAATAGGGAGCTGCAATTATGCTGTTTCGCCATTCTTCACGGTTTGCTTGCCTGAATGATTACAGTACAGAGCAGTACAAGAGCAGCTTGAGGCCCTGTTAGGTTCATATAGGACTACAAGCTGAACCGGCATTAATGCTGCATTAAGCCCTAGATATGTCCTGCACTGATGCATCCTAAGCACAACACATCAGCAGCCTGCTTCAAATCTGAGTATGAAGAATTGCTTGCAGCATGTCATGAAAGACACACACGGACAAGCACACACGCACACACACACAGACACACACACACCTGTGCTCACAGCAGGGTCCAAAAAATGTGTCTTTTTATGATATTTCACACAAACTCTCGACATATATTTTTGATCAGGCTGCCTTCTCTCTAAGGCACAGAGCCATTTTCCCATCGTCTTCAGATGAGCATTTGAGTCTGTCGTCGTGAGAGGATTCTCATCATCTGCGAAACAGCGAAATGCAGTCAGAGTGTTTTCGCCCGCATGCCTGGCCTGGCCAGGCCTCATTCTGGACTCAGGCTGGATGACGAGCCCCCGCGGAACACATTTACCGCACTCGTTCCCTCATATTACTGTAGCTTCATTCGGGGTCATCTTAAGCATCGTCTGCAGCCGCTAAACCCGGGCTGGCAAAATGGAGGGAAGAAGAAAGGATCACAACAGCCTCCGGTGTGTGGACCAGTCATAACCAGCAGAGACATGGTAGCATTACTTATGACTGACATTCATGATACCAACGCAGGGGTGGAGACAGGGGGGTGCGGGGTTGGGTGTTGCCTGCCCTAGCCCCCGTCTTGCCCAACCAGAAAATGAGAAAAAGAGGTTTAAAGGATATCGCTGGCAATTTTATTTTTTGCTTCGGTCCAACTCTGTTTTTTGACATTTTCTCACCCCATTTAATGTTCAACCATGAAGTCATTCATTTCAGTAGTGTGCTGAAGTCATTAAATATAGCCCAGAAAGACGTTTTCATTTTCAGAAAATGCAACCTGATAGGACACTGCCGTTGTACCCTTGAGCAAGGTACTTAACCTGCATCGCTTCAGTATATATCCAGCTGTGTAAATGGATGCAGTGTAAATGTTATGTACATGTTGTGTAAACTGCTCTGGATAAGAGCATCAGCTAAATGCCTGTAATGTAATGTAAAAAATAAAGATTCGTGAAGATTCTATGATGACATAAATTATCGGATTCCTAGCCCACTTCAGGGAATATTTCATCAATATCCTTTCCTCTCTCCAAATCACTCCTTTCTGGCTACACCACAAACAGACTTAATCAATTGATTATGCTAGTGTCAATCACAACATTATTTATCAGAGAAAGAGTTTACTACTCCTTCTGACAGATAGGAAATACATCAGTCTTTACTTGATTTGTACTACAGGATTGTGCCAGCAACCAGGAGACCTTGAGATGGTAGCAAATACAAGCAATAATAAAGTGCACAATAATGTTGGTTTTCTGTCCCCTAATTTGCAAGTATATCAATTTATGATGCTATAACTGCCCTACACTATCAGTCTCTTTGAAATTATGTTGCTAATACCTATGCATTTAACTAGCTGGCTTGCAGCTAGCCGACGCCTGAAGTTTCATTGTGAATTGATAAAAAATGCTAAAAGGCTTGTTGGCACACATTCCTCATTCCTAAACAGAGGACACCGCAGACAGCCATCTAACTGCCAATCTAGCAAATACCCCATTGATTTCTTCAGCATGGCTCATTGAAGCCAAAGCCCTCAGTCAGCTTGATAAGCCTACATTATCTGCATTATTTTAAGGAGCCTGATGGTCAATTAATTTTTTTTAGATTGATCTGAGATGAATTCGTAGACACAAATGCCATTTTCGATGGACATTGGTAATTGTGTACTTTGGTATTGGGACTTGATTTGCTGCCATTACTGTAGAACAATGTCACAAACACAATAACATTTATTTGCCCAAATCATATAGGAATCATAGGAATCCTGTATCTGTTCGAAGGTGATCGACAGAAACTGAGTACGACCACAGCCAATAGAATTGTGTGAGTCCACATCAGGTGCTGCTCTCTCTCTCTTTTTTTTTTCCTCACTGGCATTCTCAAGCCAAAAGGAATCCCCAATAGCCCAGAGAAATAGGAATGTCTCAGGCAGATCCAATCACTATCTGAAGACAGGAAAACAGTCAGGGCATGGTGAACCTGCAGTGTGTTCCCCCAGCCTTTGTCCTGCCAGCACTGTAACCAAGCCAGCTCAAGTTAATGAAGGAGGTTATCTTTCGTTGTTGGAAGTCAGGTTTATACATTGGCTGCTGTTGTGGAAATGTGAATTCCATATGTTGGACTGAACATTAGGAGTTTTTTTGGTGTAGTGTTGTAGATGTGTCCCATCAAGTCATGACTTAACTATTACGACAGCTCTGATGGTGAACTGGTTTTATAAGGGGTTAATATTATTAATATGATTCTAATGATTATTATTTCAGGTTTTCCATCTCTGTGTCATATTATTTAAAGATCAGTAGGATGGATCTTTATGATATGTCATGGCTGTACTGTAGGTGTATAGATGGGTATAAGACCATTGTATAGGATACTGTATAATGCCTGTGCTATAGATGGATGAATTAATGGAAAATGAGAGTCAAAATGAAAAGGGTCTGGACGGAAAAGGATTAAAAACTTTATAGGCTATTGATAGAATGTTCATAGGACATCAAAGCAGACAGAACTCAAAATATAACTTTGATCAGGAAAAGTCAGTACAATACCCTCAGTCCCTCAACTACATAAGAAATACAATGCTTTAGGGGTAAGGATAAGATTATTGAGTGATACTATTAGAAAAAAATAGGCCTATTGCTCTTTTCTCATAAAGCCAAAAGCTCATTATTAGCTACCAGAACTGTAATGTTTGTGTGTGTTTGTGTGTGAGTGCGTATTTCATACATAGGTAAAGTCTGCAGGGGGTGACTATAGATGTGATTTCCTTCTTTTTGTTTATTATTTTTCCCTATGAGAAATCAGTTCCAACCACCCGCCACCCCCACCCAGTACTAATACTAGTAACAGCAATGTTAAATAATAGGTACAGTCCCTCTCCAAAGTAAAAAAATAAAATAAAATCATATAGGATTTGAACATGGATCAGTAGGTTTTTCATTTCCCTGACAGTTTTCTCCCCTAAAAAAATGTTCAGAAGAAAGTATCATGGGGAGTCTTCACCATGATGGCTACAGATTTTAGTGATGACTGTTCACCTCATCCACACTGCTCACCGCTCTCAATGCTGACATCCTCCAAAAAACTGTAAATGGATTTCAACTTTCCTGACCGAGGGAATTACCTTGCAGTGGCGCTTCTGTTTTGCTGAGAGCAAGCAATTCAGTTGTAATTTTCGCAATGCGGTCTCCAAGGCTCACGGAAGCACTGTCGTCAAAGCAGGAGACGCTTGTACTGTACGCCGTAAATGTGTTTATGATGAAGATGCTATTCCCTTCAGAAGTGAGCCCAAGTTGTCTCAAGTGGTCTTTCCTTTCTACTGTGATTAAAAACACATTAAAGCTTCACCAACAAGCATCTTATTTAACCATGAAGACTGGAGTTTTCAGTATATTGTAACCAAAACAACTTACATTTTCAGACTTTGTCATTAAAGTACCATTTTGAAGCTCAACTCCTTTGTTAACTCAATGTGGACATTTGCAATCCTGTGACAGATGGGAGTCAGTGTGCACTCACCTCATTCCCAGTAAACCCACCTCACCATCAATGTCTGAACCGGAGGCTCAGTCTCAACGATTTCTCTTCTTTGTAGAAGTAATGTTCGCTTAATTCTTTTGGAAATGTGTCCTGTTTGGTAGATTTTTCTTAATCTCTTCAATGAGGGCTTGTCTGCCTTTCTCCAAGTCAGTTTCATCCCTCCCTTGAGGAAAGTCTGGAAGGTAGTTTGTGTCAGATCTTTGAAGCTTTTTAAGATTTTATTTTATTTTTTTACTGCTGGCTGTCCTTGTGGGCCATGTTCGCCTTTTTTCCTCCTCCAGTAACCACGTCATCAAAGAATCCAGCTTTTGGTAGTTTGGGTCTAAAGTTGCCCATTTTAATCTTTCCTTTGGGCAGCTGCAACATTGTTGTAGTCTTCATCTGTAAGGAAAGCCATATAATAATAAATTGATTCAGCTAGCTTTTCAAGTATTCCATGTCTCAAGACATTCAAGTTCCACCTCAAGTATTAAACGTGTCCTTGCAGAAATCTGTAAGTTATGTCCACCAAGAACGTTGGGACATCAAATGTCTGAGGCCATGGATATTTAAGAGACAAAGTTGATGAGTCATCTGCTGTAGAATCTCTGTGCTGGGTATTCCTGGAGCAGATCAGTGGTGTTGACACATCAGTTGTTTAAATATTAGGTGTTGACACGTCTGGTGTTGATAGTAAATGTGGGATGATTTTAAATATCACTTTTTCTACTAAGTCTATGTCATTTAGGTTACCTAATGCATTGTTAAACCCTGGATCTTAATACTGTATAATGCAGTTGTACAGCAATCCTACTTTTCTATGCTAGTTTCTCTTTCAACTGAACCGGATGTGCTTCAGTCAAGACTGGTTATTTGGAGTTATTTTCTGAATAGCTGCTTCATTTGGAGCAACCCTCAAAGCAAGCCTTTGATCCACGACAATGGGTTTTCTTTTTTTTTAAAAAGGGACATTATTAGGACTCTACATTAACACTTGTTAGTTAACACAATATCTAACGCTTTAGTGTCACAAGTAGCATGCCACTGATCCTGTCAGCTGAAACGGTGAAGACATCATGCAATTCAGACAACTACGTGACTGAGAGTGAACTCAAATCACTGCTACAAAGTTCATAGGCTCATAGATGCTCAGGATACCATGAGGTCACAAGCTGCAGACAAACATGACATCTGTGTTGATCACCACAATACTACGATTTGTCGTAAATCCGGGAGCCCTGAGCAAAAGCCAACAGAAACAATCATATCTTCAACACAGACAGGAGAGGCTACAAGAATGGAGTTTTGCTGGCCATACATCTGATAGAGACAATTCTGCACATAATCAGGAAAATGAGGGTAATGGTGTTTGGGGTAAGGTTTTGATTTGGGAGATACTGTATGGAATAAATGTCTGTGGTCTAAAATCTTACTATCTAAGAAGGAGGCTGATTCTTCAGAAAAAGCATGATGACATATTGGCTGCCCCTATTAGCTGAACAGAATTAGAAATAGTCTGAGTAGCATGCAATTTTCATGACCATTTTCTCCAATTGTTGTCTTGGAGGAAAACATCTTTGAAATTACCTGTGGCTGGTAAGTTTTATCTGAGAATGTGTGGAAAAAACTCTCTGATAACCTGATTCAGGGAGTCAAGTAAGAAATATTTAGTGCCAGTAGCTGTGACAGTACATTAATCTGGTTGATCTCTTGAACTCCATGTTGTAAAATACTTACAGGTATATGGAGAATTGTGGGCATTTTCAGAAACAGTGCAGCCATTTTATAACTGAACATCCAAGTTTTGCTAATCTTTGCTGGATTAATTTACAGGAACTTCAAGTGCAATATCATCATCGAAGCAAGGGATATCTTGAGGTTCAGTACTATCATCCAGAGGTAAAGTATCTGAAACTATTTCAGATTTAAACTTCCTCTTGCCAACCCAAAATGGTATCATTTCAAATTTCAAAAGTCCTCTATTTAAAGTGAAACAACTCCTTCAAATTAGGCATACATTCTTCTTTTGAATATAATACGTTTATTTGCAGTTGCAGCTTAGAGTATCATGCTGTTTTCACCCCCCAAAACTTCTGAGAACCTAATCAAATCAAGTATTGTTAAAACACAAATAAAGTGTACTTAAGCATAGTGTGTTTGGACACTTATCACCATTTGTAGTGTAACATGCTCTCCATGAGCTAGGCTACATACACTGTAGCATTTGTAGATTCCCCAAGAGAACCTACCGGGAGATAGACTGGTGGCTAAAGCTAACCACACAGAAAAAATACTGGTAGACCAACTGGCAGTAATCAAATGCCATGATTGGCTTGAAAAACACCACCATATTGGGCCCCAAGGTCGACTCATTCATGACACTGGGAAATTGTATGAATGAGTCTATTTCCAATGATGGGGGAGCTGCGGGCTGGTTTGGTAATAGGTGATATATGAAAAGTGTGTTGTGGGGAATCTCATGTTTACCTGAACAGGTGAATGTTGGGTGGGGGTGCAGCACTTGATTGGCAATGCGTAATTTGTGGCAGAATTGAAGAAGTACTGGGTGCGCTTCATTGGTGAAGTAGTATTTAACTACTGGCACTATTTATGTTTTCTCTTTGTTCAACTCAAATAAAAATGTCCCCATTCAAGTTCCATCTTGTAAACCATATAGGAAGTGTTGCAATTCAAAAGTGATTTAATTGGATACATTTTGTTGGTGCTGACATCAATGAAAGTGTCTGTTTTAACCATATTACTAGAGTGATTGCATGCACGGCAACAACGGTAGTCTGTTAATATATAAAGCAAAGTTGCTTTCTTAATCTATTCCTGATAGTGGGTGCGCGTCTATAGCTACACCATGCAATGAGTTCTTCCTATTTATGATGTCCAAATTACGTTTAAAAATTAGTTTAATTCATTCTGCCTATAAAATGTGGCCTTATTGTTCGACTGGTCAGGTATTCAAAGGCCTGTGAATCTTCTACAGACATAAAGGCCAAGTCACCTTTTTTAAAAATTACATTTTGTAAGCATAAAGCTGACTATATTCTTTATTGAGCACACATGTGGGGGCCACTAAAAGGAGACAGTGTGAACTTTATTTTTTAATGGTGGTAATTCTGAATATTCAATCATCAACCCATTGCACCACACTTTGTCAGAGACAGTATATTATATATTTTAATGCTTGTGGTGAATAATAAAGTGAAAAAAAAATTAATTAGCAATTTGTTAAATATGTACACTGCCACATAGGCCAACATATTTATAGATTATAGACATTTTGTGGGTACTGAGATTATTAATAATCCTAACTGCTTACATATTATATTTGAGAGTACTGTATATAGCACATTCACTGCTCTGGGGAGGCATAACTTCTCTGATTTCTTATTTTCTTTCCATTTTTTCTCTGTGTTGCCTGGAATCTGAAATTCCAGAGACAATTAAACACCTACGATCATAGGATTATCCTTGTTTTAGAATGAAAACTGGAGCATTTCAGAAATGTAAAAAAGTAAAGATGTACTTCTCCAAGCTGGATGAATACACAAAGCTTATTATTAAATACATCGAATGTGAAGCCTATCTGAATGCCAGATGTATCATTGGGTAAATACAGGCAAATGTAAGGAGAAAGCAGAGCTGGCTGCTGGGGTTGAATTGGTAATAGAATATATGTTGAAAAGGAAGATTAAACATTTGTTTGTACAGATATTTTCATCCTGCCTATTGTCAGTCGCCCCCGCATACATGACGAGTGTCAGTGAGATGATTCTTCTCATAGAATGCCACTTCCACACATGTCCCCACGAAACCTCCCGCCTTTTCTCCTGTAACACGCTTCTACTCCCACTGCCAGTGTGTCCACAAAAAACTTTACTGGCCCTCTCTGAACCCCTGTGTGTCCCCATAAAACCTCACCCAGCCACACCCCCAAACACACATGCCCCTGTCACAACACACGTGCGCCTCTCACAACACACGTGCCCCTATCGGGGGCGATATAGCTCAGGAGGTAAGACCGATTGTCTGGCAGTCGGAGGGTTGCCGGTTCAAACCCCGCCCTGGGCATGTCGAAGTGTCCTTGAGCAAGACACCTAACCCCTAACCTCTAACTGCTCTGGCGAATGAGAGGCATCAATTGTAAAGCGCTTTGGATAAAAGCGCTATATAAATGCAGTCCATTTACCTATCGCAACACACATGCCCCTGTCACAACACACATGCCCCTGTCACAACACACGTGCCCGTCACAATACACACACCCCTATCGCAACACACATGCCCCTATCGCAACACACGTGCCCCTGTCACAACACGTGCCCCTATCGCAACACACATGCCCCTGTCACAACACACGTGCCCGTCACAATACACACACCCCTATCGCAACACACGTGCCCCAGTCACAACACACGTGCCCCATATTATTTTCATATTAGGGTTAACAGCATTATTTAATGTAAAATATTTTAAATTAAAGTTATTGCTGGAACTTCACAAACATTTGTTGATCATATCGAATTTTTTTCCAGGGTACCCAGACACACACTCGTTTAATGACAGGGCATAAAGCGTTCTTAACAGATCTTTTTTTCTCTGTGGGCTTCGGTTGAATTTTCTGTGATGCCATTTCTCTGTGTTCACAAATTTTCACGCATCCACATTTGGAATTGTTTACCCATTTGTCGTGAGTGTTTAATTGTCATGAGCTTTTATCACCACTTTTTTTTTTTTTTGCTTTATTTCCTCAATTTATTGTGCGGGCCAAAAATTGGCTAAATCGAAAGCACTTTATAAATTATAATCATTGTTAAGTTCCCACTTTCAGCAGCCATTTTAAAATGCACGTTAGCCTCTGCCAGCTGCCTGTTCTGCCTCCCGGGTCAATTAATCAATCCTGGGCCTGCCATTTTCCCTTTTCACTCACAGCCAGCTACACCGATGCATAAAACACAATGCTAATGGTAGCGCTCTAAAAGATAAAATATACATTAGATTCATTGAAGGGTCTGAACTTCTAGAAAAATAAGAAGTAAAATTTAATTCTGTATTGGGTTGCTAAACACAACTGTGAAGGAGTCAGACATCAGAGAGAAGAGAAAAAATATTGATTTTATTCACCAATAGTGTAATGAGGTGACTGGGCTATTATACCTCTTGCAGTCAGCAATGGTGTTCTTTAGTTAGATAATTCTTTAAAACTCCTTTTAAGATATGCCATAGACTTGAAGAGGGTATGCACGCACAGTGTGTGTGTGTGTGTGTGAGAGAGAGAGTGTGACAGGATTAAAGCTTTGATGGCCCCATGGTCTTGTAGCATTAACTGACTTCAACAATACTTACGATATATATTGTTTAAAGTTTATTCAGGGAATTTTACCATAATAGTGAAATGGAAAAGCAACTCCCACTGGCCTTGCATGGACACCAACAAAACTTTACAAAGGCCAAAATATCAAATAAATACCTCATAACAAAATCACTCCATAAGTCAAACTTCATGTTAAATTACCAACGCTTGCTTTTCAGACAGTCCAGAGCCTAATGAAATTCAATGTGCCACAGCAAAAACAAATCCATAATCCACAATTCTCTCTCACAACCCAAACTCACGCTCACGGTTTTCTCATCTGGTAGATCGAGTCCAGGAACGTTCCTCCCTGCTTCACAAATGGGGTGACTGACTGCAGTCATGTGTGATTTCAGCCCGGAAGTCCTAATATGGTCAGAGGGTGGAGCCACCAGGCATAATGACCTTTATTGGCTGGTGCTACCTTCATTTGTGCCTCGTTAGGTTCCACTTGTGAGTCTGGAAGTCATAATTAATTATGATGTCACAATTTCAACTGCTCTTGGTCGGGACACCCTATGGAAGCAATTTTTTTTTTTTTTTGTGGCTCATATTTTAATTACTAAAGCAAGCAGCAAGGCACACATATTTGTTCATTCAACATCTCATGAATTATGGCTTGTTGAAATGTGAGAACGACGTATAAGCAATATTTTCACGGATACACGGCTTTGCTGACATGAGTTGGCTGGCTATTAACAGACTATAACCACTGGCTTCATAGTAAAAGTGAGCTTTCATCAACTAACAGGTGTCAGTTTGCACATAAATGTGAGACAACTAAAAATAAAACAACTAAAATGCTAATACTAACAAAGAATACTAAATACAAATACAAAAAATAACAATATACATGACTCTTACTCTTAACTTGACACAAGCCAGTTCACCATGACAACACACCTGCAAAACGTCACAACACGGCAACTCGAGTATCAAAAAAAAACCTTCCCACTGAGAGTTTCCCACTGGTAATTATGACTTTGTTTGATCGTTCATGTGTGCACGACTTGCAAATACAATATTTCCGGCAGCACATGAAGGCCCTTCCTCTTGCCGCAACATTTTTGGCATGGCTTGGATTCTGAATGACTGAAAAGTGTACAGATTACACTTAGATTACAGAAGTCCTTCTTATGAAATAAAATTCCATTTTAATATGGCAAACATACAGGCTACATAAGATCAACATTAAATATCTTTTGGAATCATAAACAGGGCTTCAAATTCTACCACAAATGTAGTGCAGCGCATATGTTTGTTCGGCTGGTTAGCTCTGCCATGGACATACAGTACATTGCCAGGTCAGAAAGGCTGTGCAAGAGTTTGCAAAAGCAGCAGGTCTTTTGGTTTGCCTGACTTACATCAGATGACTGCAACAGTGCTGCTGTCTTCCAATTTTCTCCAGAAATGCATCAGCCAACTTCAATCTATTTCCACTGGCTTTGTAGATGTTTTTGGTATAATAAGGTAGTAAGCGGTAGTCTGGGGTGGGGACAGCACTCAGCTTTTCAGACTTACCGCATTACCACCCCAGACATGTGTATTTAACATTAGAACCACACACACATAGACACATCCACACACGCATGCACACACACACTTGCACACACACGCATACATTCACACAGGCATGCACAGGCACATATACACACACACACACACACACACACACACTTGCACACACACACATACAGTACACTCACACAGGCATGCACATGCACATCCACGCACGCATGCACACACACACTTGCACACACACGCATACATTCACACAGGCATGCACACGCACATATACACACACACACACACACATACAGTACACTCACACAGGCATGCACACGCACATACACACACACACACACGTGCACACACACGCATGCACACACACACTTGCACACACACACATACATTCACACAGGCATGCACATGCACATACACACACACACACACACGCATGCACACACACACTGTGGTATTCAAACATTTGGGCACCCCTGCCTGGTCACATTGCATGACTTGTTGATTTTCTAAGTGAAAATGAGTTAACACAACCTCTGCTGAGAACAAACTTAAACTTAAAAAAAAAATTTCTGCAAATTATTGTACAATTGCTTACTATTTGCTGAATTTAATGGATTGGAAAAAAAAAATAAAACTATGTTCAACATGGGCAAAATTTTTGAGCACCTTGTCAATGAGTATAAGATATATGGGGGGGTTTGTGGTCTGTGTGTTTGTCTGTGTGTGTATGCGCTCAGAGAACATTTTTTCCTGGTATGCTGGTCATGGGAATTTCATCTGTTAGGCCATTATAGGCAGTGTCCTATTGCAACGTGCAATGTGCCAAAGAGGCTACCGGCAATGGGATTTCTGCATGAGGAACAGCGCAGCACTTTTCCAAGAAACTGAATCTGTGAGTGCTACAGAGTAGCAGTGCCGATCTAGGATCAGCTCACAGTGGAAAAGGTTGTGTGCTCATGGGCGTGCTATATAATAAATATAAATATGGGCAGGTGTAACCTGATCTGAGATCAGCACTCCTGTGCTGAGTGGCTTCATGAATCCAAGCCTAGCTTAGCTGACAGAAGGAGAAAATGATAACTCGGGCATAATTCTAGAAGAGCCCATAAAGTCTCAATACAGTTCAGTTCTTATGAGTGATAAGAACATATTCCAGTGATGTCAGTGTCATGGTCCATAGAACACTGGGGACTCCAAACAACATGTGCAATGTGCCTGAAGTCATTGAATTTGACAGCAACCCCTATACCTGGAGTTGCAATTTTTTCACATCATCATTTACTCGCAGAGTTGATTATAATTGTATGGTTGCTGTGGACAGAGGTGAAAAGTCCAGGGGTCAGAAAGTCAAAGTCCTACAGTGTGTTTCTTCGACCCATGGACTCGGCCAGCTGATTTCACTAATTTGTCCTAGCGGCTCGTTGAAGAATGGTGCTAATTAGCACATTCACTGCAACAAAACACATTGGGGGTGGGGGTAGGGGGACTTTTACTTTCTGAATGTTCTACCTCTGGCTGTGGATTAACCCCCAGATGTACCCTTGTAGCTGTGCTCTACTTCATGCACCATGTCTTTTTACATTTTAGTTCTTTTAGGCCTTTTTTGCTTATTAATTATGTGCAGACAATACCACCATAAGATAACACACACACACAATCTGTAGTCCTGTCCAACATCAGCAGCCATTTTGTCTTCGGGAGGCAGAACCAGTGTTACACTTACAGGATTTTCAGAAAAAGGGGGGTGGACCCTAAACTCTGTAGGGAAGACAATTTTGTAAATTTCACCTGCTAAATGTATCAATTAGGTGATTTGAGAAACTTTGGGCACCACTTATGAAACTTTGTGGGAGTTCTGCACCAAGTTTACACATTCCCAAAAGAAGAAAAGTGTGTATGTTCGAAAACATCATGATTTATAAGACCGTTTGTATGCTCAGCTGCATGCAGTTTTCTCTGAGTGAGCCTAGTCTCCCACCCTATTAACTCCCACAATTAACCGGAAATGCTTAATGAAACACCCATTGTGTATATTGGCATGCATATAAATCAGCTTGTGATTCCAAGGAACTGTCAGGGAAAAATTGAGAAGTCAGACCACAAAACAAACAAGAGAACCTTATCGTATAAAATCGAGACTCTCGTTACAGGAGGCCGAGGCCTGATGGTCTACATTGTTTAGTGGAAATGCGCTATATGACCAAAAGTATCTGGACATACCTTGGCCTAGGGCTGTTTTTCATGGTTTGGGCATGGTCCCTTAGTTCCAGTGTAGGCAAATCTTGATGCAACACCATGCAGTCAGATTCAAGATAAGTGGTTCCAGAAAGGGCCGGTGTGGGTGCAGGCTTTTGTTCCAACCAAGCAGTTACACACCTGATTCTACTAATCAAGGTCCTTAGTAAAGACTCCAAAGGTTGATTAGTAGAATCAGGTGTGTAACTGCTTGGTTGGAACAAAAGCCTGCACCCACACCGGCCCTTTCTGGCCCGAGTTGAGAATCACTGATCTAGATGCTACTGTGCTTCCCCAACAGTTTGGGGAAGGCCCTTTCCTGTTTCAGCATTCCCGGGCACACAGCGAGGTCCATATAGAAATGGTTTTGTAGAGAACAGTGTGGAAGAACTTGACTGGCCTGGACAGAGTCCTGACCTCAACCCTATCCAACACATTTGGGATCAATTGGGAAGCCAACTATGAGCCAGGCCTAATTGCCCAAATCAGTGCCCAACTCCACTAATGCTCTTCTGGATGAACGGAAGCAAATCCCTACAGCAATGCTCCAACATCTATTATAAAGCCTTCCCAGAAGAGTTGAGGCTGTTATAACAAGAAAGGGTGGACCAACTCCATATTTTTGGCCATGTAGCGTAGTTCTGGCAATAAAAGAAAATAGTTAACTCTTCAGTTGATGACATTATGCAAGTATCTCCCTTGAATAACATCTGTATAATCTTCTACAAGGTACTGCAATACATATAAAACGTAGGCCTACCTACAAATTTCCTTCTCCAGAATATGGAACCTTTTTTTTGAGCAGTATACTTTATATTCTTATTTCTGCATTCAACATCTACAATTTATTTAAATACAATCCTTACCGAATGGCACTTGGGGCAGTTCTTGGGGCTAAGTATTGTCTTTTGAGTACTAGAAAACTTAAAACATAGATGTTGTAAACTATTTCTGCAAGGATAAAGCACATACACACACACACACACACGTGCATGCATGGGTACAGGCATGCACACACACTCTCTTTTTCTCACTGTCACGAATACACAAACGCAGACCTGGCACATAACCAGTACGCACACTTGCACACACTCCTACATACGCAGAGCAAATTTCTGATCCCGCCAGACAACTATGTGGTACCAGTTAAACTCCTTCATCTGCTTAGACTAAGGGTCACAGCAGGAGAACGTCAGGTGCTCCCGTGACCTGAATCGGACTCGCCTGCGTCTAACGCA
Organism: Anguilla anguilla; assembly: GCF_013347855.1. Classification (NCBI taxonomy): domain Eukaryota; kingdom Metazoa; phylum Chordata; class Actinopteri; order Anguilliformes; family Anguillidae; genus Anguilla; species Anguilla anguilla. The sequence goes on from NC_049212.1 coordinate 5,402,164, forward strand.
AATGCCCGGCCGCGGTTGGGGTTCACGGTCTCTGCAGGGGTTAAGGAGCCGTGCCTGTACGTCGTACCCCCGCGGACATTCTGCGGAAAGCCTGGCTGCGAGGCTGCGGGTGGTCGCGCCTCCACACCTGCTCCCTGATACACCATGACGGAGCACACGCACAAACTCCCCCGCCTCAAGAAGCGGCACGTAGTATCGATCGGAAGCCCGGCCGCCGCAACGTTCCGAATCGCTTTTGGAAATGAAGGCCCCTCAATCCCCCACCCCACCCCCCCCCGTTTGTCTGAGGAAGAGGGAGCCATTTTAAAACAAACCGTGAACAGAAGCGAAAAATAGTTTTCATGTGACAAGTAAAGCAAGCGTCTTACGTGTCCCGCACTGCCGGCTGCTCTGTGCCCACTTGTTTACAGACGGCTTCCCGCTTTTCCAAGAGTCAGAACGCCGCGCTGATGCCAAACCAAAAAAGGGTGTGCTGTCAATTAGAATAAGAACACACTGATATTTTTTTCTCGAAGGTGTGAGATCTCTGTGGCGTATGATCTCGGTATTTGTCAAAGGAAAAAAATGGGTGGGATTGAGTATACAGTAAGTAAGGGAAGGTGTTCTTTTTTTCTCCCGCTGAAGGACAGTTGAATAAGTTGATTTGTGGTGGGCAGTATGAGATTGCTTTGAGACGGTAGAGGTTCGGAGAAATGGCACGCGTCATCCCCCTGCGATAGGGAAGCCAACTGTAAGTTACAGAAGAGCGGCAGCTAGCTTGGAATAGCGATGTGTGTTCCAGCCTTCAGAAATCAGGTCATACCAGCTCAATCGTATTTTCTTTTCTGGAATGGAAAATTCAAACCGAAGATGTTTGCCTGTCAGGCAGTTTTGTCATGTTTTCATTTGATGACCAATCTCCAAAATGGGGGGAGTTTCTATTTGATATATTATCCATTTATAAACCTGGGAATGCGACCGAAGCTATTCAGATTATATGCTGTGCTTAAGGGTACAACCTAGCAGGGGGTCACACCACATGTCGAAAGACCTTCTCTAAGCCAGGAAATCTAGTTTTTTTTGGCTAGGAGTAACTGAACTTCAAAGCTAGTCAGTAAATTTGTATGTTTGAATTGCCATCAAATTTATAAAAATGTGTGCCACCCATGCTCTTGCTCAGAATACTCCTTCCAGGCCTACTCACAGGAAGTGAGGCGTATCAGTGGCCAGGAAATCACTGCGGCAGAGAGAGTCAAGGTTGAATGGAGGTGTTTAACATCGTGGAGGCAGACCTCCTGAGCTCCTGGGGGTATCAGGCATTTATTAAAGCTCATTATGGCAGCGCAGAGTAAAACCTCTTATGTTTCAGTGGACCTTGTTCTCCTCAAAATCTCCATGAAAGCCTCTTATTTGTATTCTTGGGCCTGGCTTGATATGCAAATGCTATTATCTGCCAAGCCTGCATTCTCTCCCCCCTCTCTGTCTCTCCGCTCTCTCACTCCCTCTCTCTCTCATTCTCGCTCCCCCTCTCTCTCTTTCTCTCTCTAATTCTCGGTCCCCCTCTCTTTCTGTCTCTCTCCCCCCTCTCTCACTCTGTCTCTCTCACCCCTCTCTCTCTCATGGGTTCCTGAGGTAAGGGGAAATTCTTCACGCGTTTCACTGAGTTTTCCAAGGATGCAGTCCCTGTGGGCCGCCAGGTTGGCTGATGATCCCTCCCTGGCACTGACTCCGGAGCGAAGTGGGTTATTTATAACAGGAAAAGCAAAGGGAGCCAAGGAGCAGATGAAACATTTCTGATTTTAGGTTAGCCACACACATTTCTGCTCATTTGTGGCAGATGCACCCTAATTAATTATACAAATCAAGTGTGTCACTCCACTCCAGTTTAACTGTACAATGGCCCAGATTCAACAACATTTGAATTATGAAATAAAATAATGTAAAAAAATAAATAAATAATAAAGAAATCCCAACTGATTTTCCTTCCCAGTTTTGTATTGCCGTTTTTTTCTTCTAATAACGTGTTTTTAATAATGTGTAAGTAATCAAGTTACAAAGTAAAGATGGAATTTTCTCAGACTTGTTATATGCCATAATGGACACAAGTATGATTAGTCAAAATTCATTACAATGCCTGCTGGACACTGTTCAAGTGTGTTTACAGGCCCCATGGCCTGGTACCAAATCCAGACTGTCAGTGCCAAGGGGTGAAGCATGATTGGCCGTAGCATAGCAATGCCAATGCCCCGCCCCCCACCCCCCATCAAACACACACACGCACACACACACTCCTCCTAAGTTGAGTGCTCGCAAGCTCGCTCAGTCTGCACGTGGAGTGCCTTATCGGCTGCTCATGCCTGTGCTAGCTCAGAGACAGTCAGCTTGACATTGCGTGCTTTGGAGCAGAGAACACTATCCTGCCTACTCCTGAGATGACAGTGGAGGCTGCAATAAAGAGTGTGGCCGGATAATACAATTAGTCATTCCAAATGGAGAGAAAATGGAACAGAGAAGCATTAAAAAGAATATTTACTGTGACTGGGTCCGTAAATTAAACGATGTGGAGATGTTTTATTCCTGGCAACAGTCTGAAGGGACAGTCACGCTAACAAACGAGGCGTAAATTAGTAGCAAGAAACGTCCAATTCCTAATAAATTCCATATGAGATCAAAGTTTCAAGGGTATAGATCCATCTCATCTCCCTATTCTACAGCAATCTGTCACGGATTACTCCCCTGTGGAGTGGATATAACTTAACCGCCTAGCGGAGCTCCTCTCCTAAAAAAATAAATGCGAAGGCCCCCCTGCGGTGTGGCCGTATATCGTCAGTGACGTGGCTGTGGCCGCCGGACTCCCTCGCTCGTATTTCCTCGCGTCCACCTGTCTCCTCCAGTGATCTAAGGACTCCGTTTCCCATGATGCCGACTCACCGTCCAGGTCCCAGTGTTTTATGGGTGACCGGCTGAAGAGTGCTTGGTCACTGATCTGCTAATGCTGTTTTTTTTAAAAAAACTGGCAGCTGTACTTCCACTGCAGTGGACTGCTGATGATGTGTGTTTTGACAACAGCGTATGGTTCACTGGCTTGGAAGAAACTCCACTTCGGGTATGCGAAACACAATAAGACATCTGCCATTACTCATATATAATGGCTTTTGTTTTACTGTGTTCAAATAGACCTCCACCTTATGTAACTCTGGAAAAGGGTAAGATAAGGCTCCTTAGTATTGGTTTTACTGCCACTGGGTTTTATTTTCAATTTTTTAAAATCTATGAATCATAGGACTGGAGCATGGGAAGGTGCTAGAAGCTTGCGGTGCATATCAAAAATTAAACTGCCTGTCGCATTGTGAAACTCTCCAAGTGTTTGTGTTTGTTTTTGTATAATGTAAACACCGCAGTCATAACTCTCAGGTGCAGATGAATTCCATGTGCCCCAAAAGGTTCAAGTGGTAAAGAATAAACTGGCAGCACTTGCCCCAGAACAAGTTCTACTTTATTTGGCCATAAAGTTTTATTTTATATAATATTTTAACCCTATATTTGTATATAAGTGTTTTAGTAAGGTGCTGGGCCACCACAAGCCACCAGAACAGCTTCAGTGCACCTTGGCATAGATTCTGCAAGTCTCTGAAACTCAACTGGAGGGATAGAACATCATTCTTCTAAACAATATTCCCTCATTTGGTGGTTTGTTGTTGGTCATGGAGAGTGCTGTCTAACACATCGGTCCAAAATCTCCCATAGGTCTTCAATTGGGTTGAGATCTGGTGACTGTATAGCATATGATTCACATTATTTTATTTTTTATTTTCTGAAGAAACCCTGGAGCGACTGGCTTCCAATAATTTCAGTTATTTCCTCTGTCTGTTCTGCCATATCTGAACTTTCATAATAGCAGCGGGTATGATTGCGGCAAACGCAGCAGGACTTTGGCAAGGACACATTATCTACTTTTAAATCTTTTCGCTTTGCCATTGCGGTCTAACATTTGTTTACTCCTGCTGAAGTGCTTTTGTTATCAATGCAGATTCCAGTTGCAGACAACTTGTGGACTTATTTGGGGTATTTTTTTTTATTACAAAAGAAAGCCAGGTGCCTTTATTGAAGCGGACCACCGTTTTCAATCATAATAACTCCACGGGAAGCAAAAGAGCTGTTTCAAGTAGCGTGGGCAGCATAGAGCTTCGCATTTTTTCAGATTTTGTGATTAAAGGCTTCAAATAAAACATCCAAACTAATAAAAAACAGAAGAAAACAAAAAACATAAGATCAAATCGCAATACCTCAAGGAGACCGACTGTTATTTATCCGGTTTTGCAGGGGATAAATAACACAAATTGTTGTGGTCAAGTTGCTATACTTGGCTGCTTAAAACTTTTTCTTATTCCCTGGCAAAAACAGGAAGTCGACCGCGGCCCGCCTGTGAGCTCCAGTCTTTGCCCCACAGGGTCGACTGGCTGCTTCATTACTGCACCTTCAGGTTCCATCAGCGGGAAGGCTCCGCGGAAACGGCTCGGACAGTTTCTCTTGGCCTGCGCTTCACCTGATTTCCCAGCAGCGCACAGCGGTGGGCTGAAAAAAAAAAGCCTGGTTTGAATGCGCCGTAGCGGGTAAAAATGCGGGTAGTGCCAAGTTGTATCCAGAATATACAAGCATAACCTCAGTCGAATCACCCGACCGCCCAAAAACTGCTTATTACTCCCCTGAGCTGATACCGCTTTTGGGATAATGCTCCACTCACACGCACAGCACCACGTAACACAAACTATATTTCACTCAAGGTACTGTACATCATGGGACATCAACACATCAGGCTCCCCATTCCTTTTGGAAGTTATTACAGCAAAGATACAAGTGCCCAACTGGTGTATACCAATATATCTAGGTTATATATCTATCTATATAGCCTAGATTTATCATTATCTTTTAACAGTCAGGAGTTGTGTCCGTGATGGCAGATTTTCACAGACCCAAACAAATCTTTCCTTGGAATTTTCAATATGACATTGGACTGTGTGGTAGGTATGCTATCTGTGACACTGAAATGACAATGAAAGATTTTTATTTACACGTGCCTTCATACCTAAATAATGGACTGAAATAAAAGCAATGTCCCCTCACTGTACTAAAGCAAAACAACAGACAAAAGAAAAAAATATGTCTAAGAACATTTTATATCTCTGAGGAGCCTTGCATACCCTGAGCGAGCTGAACCGGGCCCAGACGGGGAGGAAATGCACTAACCAAACCGGCCCCTAGGTGGCAGTGCAGTCTTAAGCACCGCTTGTGCTTGCCGGTTCCAGAGACTGCATGCATCAGCTTGTCTCGCGGACGGCTTTGCTCCTTCCTGTCTCTCACAGAGAGGCCGGCTCCAGTCCTCATGCTAATGCTGACCGCTAACAGCTTCCCCTACGCTGGGCTCACACCGGAGCCGGGTTCGTCCGCAGTGCACGCGTTGCGCAGCCTCACCGGAGTTCAGCTAGGAGCACGTAAACGGCCGACTCTTAGCCGACGTGTCACTTTTATCACAGGAAAGACTCTCGCATGCATTAAGCCTTTTTCCTAGATCCTCCCATTTCCACTTCAGACTTAACTACAGAAGTACTTTCAGCTGAATTACCCAGCAGACACTTGTAAGGTCACTCAACAAATCCATCAGACTCAGAGACATTCAAATCTAATGCAATGTATTCATTTCCAATGATAATAATGCAGAAAAGAAGTAACACAAACGGGTGTACAATTGCTCATCATCACTTTATAAATATGTTCATATATAAATATTAATACTTTAGTCTTGATGGTTCACATGTCCCCACGAAGAATTGATTCTCTGATACTCCAGGTCACTCTGGAAAAGAGAATTTGCTGAATCACTATAACATAATGGTTGCAGTCTCCTATTGTCTTTCAATACTACCCACATTCCCCAAATGATTATGACTGCAGTACTTATTTTTTACTCTTATTTTTCCCCACACACATATTAATTTAATAGCATAATAAATGTATTCAAATGAAATACTTCAGAAAGCCTTTAATTTGTTTCTCAAATTTTGGATATGTCGTGTGGGATGAAATACCTATATAATGAATTATAAACCTTATCACTTATGGAATGTCATTGTGAGTGTGTCTGTGTGCGTGTGTGTGCGTGCATGTGTGTGTCTGTGTGCGTGTGCGCGTGTGTGTTCTAACTAATCTGATCTCCAGCAGACTGAATTTATTTTGGAAGGAACAGTTCAAAAATAACTGAAAAATAAAACTCATAGTGTACTTATCAGTTGATACAGCACAAACACATTCTCAGCGATGTGTAGACATATTGAACCCATGTTTGGCAAATCTTCCCAGACTGGAAGAGTTTTGGCAAGTCTAAGGCGTATGTGTGGTGACTACAGTAGGTATACCTGTGCTGGGACTAGAGCTGGTTTGTGGCAAGCGGCCACAAGAGCTTCTGAAGCTCATTTCCTGGTCTTGTTGAGAGACGTTGCTCACTAGCGCCACTGTGGCTGGCTCCAGTACAGGTGTTTCAACTGCCCGTTTCAGTGTAAGTCAATGGTAACAATACGATCAAAATCAAAAAAGTCAATAATTTTTTCCCACAAGAAAATGTAGTCGAAATAGGTGTTTTTTTTATCGTCTAATGTCTCCCCATGTCCAAATTTGTTAAGTTATTGAGGTTATTTTGTGGACGAATCAGGGACATTTTGCGTCACTGCAGAGTCGCTGTATCTCACGTACTTAGTGGACGACTGGACTTCATGCCCAAATAAGGGTCTCCCCTTTTCCCTACTGCGCATTCTCTGGCTCTATTTTGTACAACATGGCGGTGCCAACAAACTGCATGGCTTCAAAACGTTTTTTATCTATTTATGCTAGTATGCTTCTCTCTGCTGGATCTCCATCTATTTGCTATAGGGATGGTCATAAGGCAGTGGTCTCCAACCCTGGTCCTGGAGAGCTACAGGGTCTGCTGGTTTTTGCTTTCACCTTAAAATCAGCACCCAATTGAGACCCAAGACACCTGGTGAGTTGAGTTAACTGTGTAATCAACTGCTCTAATTGATTCATGAAGTGCAGAGTCACTATGGAAACCAGCAGAGCCTGTAGCTCTCCAGGACCTGGGTTGGAGACCACTTTCATAAGGCATATTTTTCCCAAACTTTTACATGTAAACTTTAGGTATCGTATTGCCAGTTAACTTTTTGACCACTGTCAAATGCTTGAAAAAATGTATCAGCCAAAGAATGTACATGTATATAAACAGATATTTACTGTAAATCACAGTGGGCAAATCACTTGGTGCCATTTGATCTAATCAGTGCACTGATGTTTTTAGAACACACCATGGTGCTAATCGTTTTTACAAAAAATGGACACATCAATAGACACTGAAGTGGAAAAAAAACTAATAATAATGTTTTATAATAATAATAATGCAATTTAAAAAAGAATGTGCCACCAAGAATGTCTTTTGAAGTTCAGTGATATTTCTACGACCCCAGGAAGTCATTTTGCTCTTTTTGCTAAGCTGACTGTTAAAATGAGTAAGAAATTAATTCATTACAGAACCTGATATTCCAACAGCTTTTTCTAAATGGATTATTTAGCTCATTCAGACACACAATTCATCAACAACAACGCCATATTTTAATTGGACACAACAACTAGATGCTATACCCATAGCTGTATCTTTCTCAAAACACAAATTATGTATGTGACTCACGAGCCTTATTTGATCAAGCTACTAACTATAATGCAATGTGATCCAGATCAAAAAGTAGGTCACAAGGAAAAATAGTAAATAAATAAATAACTCTGCATGTATTACAAGAAGAAAAAGGTTAATACCTTCAATCTATTTCCTTCTGTGAAAGACCTGAGTCACGATTTCAATCACAGGGACAACTAGGTGTGTGTGTGTGTGTGTGTGTGCGCGTAGGAGACTCGGATACATAATTCAAGGAAGTTTCTATCTTTCCATATAAATGAAAGAGCCAGCAAGATCTGAATGCTACTGAGTAAAGCCATTATCATGTGTCCGCAGTCTCTGCAGGGCGAAAGCCATTACTGACTACACATACCTGCAAGGCCCGAGGATAAAATGATGAATCACATTACAAGTTGCTGTCGGAGTACGAAGATCCTTTCAAGATGTCGGAAAACAGGTAGAGCGATAAATCAACAAAATGTAAAAAAACATTCGGGGAGTCATTCATAACACTGCATTACTAGTTTGCATACGAATATTATAGAAAATCATACGATTAGGATGAAAAAGCCTGTTTTTTTATTTTGAAAAAGTCATACTCTCCCAGTTTGGAACACCGAGTGCAGTTGTGTGACCTCCTCTGTCGGTCCAGGGCTAACGAGCACACGCTCTCCTTCAACACACGAGAAGGCAAACCGCCGCTCCTTTTCTCTCGGCAGTCATGGAGAGCTCTGCGAGCGGACGGCGGGCACTCAATTATCCCAGGGCTTGGGGGAGGGCTGTCCCTCCGTGGGAAAACGCTGCCGTCAATTACGCACACCCCTGCAGGTCTGCCGGCCTCGGACCGATGAGACCATTAGCGCTACGCTAGCTACAGTAGCACTAGCTTTATTAGCCTTGCTTCTGCGTGTGGACCGGCTTGCAAAATGAGGATTCTGCGGTCAGCAAATCAATTTATACACAGTTCCACAATCTGGGATGTGGGAGTGGATGAGAAGAAGCAGGGAATCTAATGATTGTAGCTCCCACCACAGTGACTTATTTTAAGAGATTATTTGGATTGAAGGATATTAACCATCTGGACAGTTCAACAAGGACAAAGCTTGGGCGCACAACCAAATTATCATGGTAGAAGTGGCCTGGATGAGCTTCATCAGAAAATATACTCAGCGCCTGGTGATGTCTGTGGGTCACAGACTTCAAGCAGTCATTGCATGGAAAGGATATGCTGCACTAAAGTACTAAACATGACTACTTTCATGAGTATGTCCGAAACGTTATGGTGCCTTGAAATGGGGGAACTATGTATAAAGTGTTGTAATTTATACACGGTGAAACCAAAATGCATAAAAATACCCTTTAATAAAATCTGCACATCTTTGATTACAAATCTAAAACTGTGGAGTACAAAGCCAAATTAAGAGCAATTATGTCTTTGTCCCAAGCGTTATGGAGTTCACTGTATGTGCTGTTCACTCGTATATGAATGCTCTCCCTCCGGGTACTCCGGTAACCTCAAAAGACATGCAGGTTAGGCTAATTGGAGGCTCTAAATTCCACATAGGTACAGGTGTGTGAGTGTGTGAGTGAATGGTGTGTGTGCCCTGTGATGGATGGAGAGACCTCTCTATAGTGTGTTTCTGCCATATGTATGAGCTACATTACTTGATAAACTCATGAATGACAGCTGATCATAACATAATAAGATAACATAACATAACATAACATAACAAAGAGAACCATTCAAGAAAATGCTATTGAGCCCAAGAATGCTCACCGAGTTCCTACCATTAAAGGTACCTAGTTTTCACCATTTAACCTTCAAACTAAATAAATCCTACCTATTATTATTATTAATAATATTTATATAGCACTTTTCCAAATGCTCAAAGTGCTTTACAGAGAAGGGGAACTCACCTCACCCACCACCAATGTGGTACCTGTTTTTTTAATGTGCTTTAATGTATGAATTAACTAGAGTTGATGCACTGGGCTAATTAGCTAATTACGCAGAGGTAAAGGTAACAAAAAAGGTAACATGAAAACAAGAACCCGTGTACCCACCAGCCGTCCAAGACTGAACTTGCATATCACTGCATTACAGACTGACTGACAGAATCCAGGCAACTCTATATATGTATTTAAATTGTATAACATTCTGTAAAATTCTTTAAGCTAAAGATAGTGCCTATGTGGGATTATTCAGGAAGTGTGCTGTCATCTAAAATGCAATGTTCAGCTGAAATATGAATATGCACTATGAATATGATGATATACAACAAAAATGATGTTTGATGTGTGAGAAATGTTTCACAATGATGGTTACAGAATAATATTTGTAATAAAAGTAGATTTGTGGTTCAGGTGCTCATGAAGGTCACAAAGACACTGTACGGCTTCAACATTAGCGAGGCAGAGATGAACCAGTTTAAGTGGATTCCACAGCTCTGTGACAAAATAAAGGCAGTTATTTTTTATACGTTCATTAGCGATGCTTCATTGCCATGGTAACCCACACAGACCTTTTCACATTAGTCAGAATTTATCATGGAACACCTGCAGTATTGCCCAAACTGAGATTTTATTTTAGATGCATTTTTATTCTTAATTTTTTCTAATTCTAACACATTTGACATTGAATTAGAGTCAACAGATGTGAACATGATGAAAACAAGCACACGCGTGCGCACACACACACACACACACGCAGAAGGTTGAGCATATAGAAAGTTCAGGATCTTATAGAAAGTTCAGGGTCATATAGAAAGTTCAGGGTCATATAGAAAGTTCAGGATCATATAGAAAGTTCAGCGTCATATAGAAAGTTCAGGATCAAATAGAAAGTTCAGGGTCATATAGAAAGTTTAGGATCATATAGAAAGTTCAGCGTCATATAGAAAGTTCAGGATCATATAGAAAGTTCAGCGTCATATAGAAAGTTCAGGATCAAATAGAAAGTTCAGGGTCATATAGAAAGTTTAGGATCATATAGAAAGTTCAGCGTCATATAGAAAGTTCAGGATAATATAGGAAGTTTAGGATTATATAGAGTTAAGTGTACTGTAATTTTTCTTGAACAGATTTAATTAGAAAGCTGTGGCTGATTTATACATAATAAGCAGCCAATAAACTACCATACCATAACCCGCTCATAATTTATCCTGAAAAGCAAATGCAGTGCATTTTAGGATGCCAATACTCACAGGCTCTGGAGCAATATATTAAAACATATGAGAGATGTACTTGCCAAAGTCCACAAATAGATTCATTGGCCCTCAACCTCTACTTTTAATATGTAATTTCAAATGTATTTGCATTCTCAGATTAAAAAAAAAAAAAAAAAAAAAAAACATTTATTTAATGATGTGCCGTTTTATTTCTTGTGAGGTGCTTCTCTGTGTAACCAATAAATCCAGTGACAGAGCTGCCATGAATGCCAATGAGAGAAGAGTGTTTCAGGACTGAGGAATACAGATTCCGCAGAGCCTGTAGCTTAGCATCGGTTAATGAGCCAATACATATGCATCTCCTGAGGCTGCACATAGTTTTTCCCTGTGTGACGGTTCGTCTGCCTTATGATTGATCATCTGATGGAGCACTGTGTAATCAAAGAGCCCACCTGCCTAATACAAAGCTGTATGGAAGTCTCCTCCTGTGGTGGGGCCTGTCCACTCCGAATTCTTTATGTACCCACTGTGAAAAGAGTGGTGTAAATACTTCAGCTCACAGAGCTGTCCAGGCTGGAAATAAATAGAAATGTGGGACAGAGCGAACATAGATTGATGGGCTACTAGGTCTGGGTACACAGACTAATTTTCCACAGTCTTATACGCCTTTAAAAAACGTAAACGCGTTAAAACGCAGAGACAGACAGAGCTAGCGTACAAGGAAATGGATGCAGACAGGCAGGACCAAAGTGGTTCAGGTTAGCATACGAGTAGCATTATTTCAATTCCAAACGGAGCTCAAACATTTATCAGAGATAATCATTTGAAAGTTGGCGCGACACCCCTCTTCATCGCCCCAAACGGCCGGTTACATGCGGAAAAACTGCGGCCTTTCCAGCTAAGGGTGCTGCTGGAGGACGCCGCGCTCAGACAGATTCCCGTAGGAGGGAGCGAGGTGGCTGTTAAAGTGCTTTTCGAGTGTGTGGAGCCTGGGCCCCTGGACCATGACAGTGCCAATTACAGCAGTCCCACGGGCCGGCCCCTAATTGGCTCTGACATCGCCCGGGGAACGGCGGCTCTCTGTGGGATGACTGCGTGTCACTGTGGGCCGCTGATCTGGGCTAGTCGATCGGGCCGTCTGCCAGGGCGGGCTGCAGATGAGGCGTCCGGCTCGCTCAGTGTCTGGGAGAGCCAATCAGACGAGCCGCCTGCCTGCAGCTCGGCGGAAAGCGCGTGGCGGTCCGTTCTCTCCTGAGCTGGCAGAGGGGGATGCATCGATGAGCTCGGCTTACAGGTAGATTTGGGTAAGAGTCGTCATGCGCATCCAGGCTGCACTCCTGTGAAGGCACTGCAGGCTAGCATTCGCAAGAAAGTGCTGCTTAATTTCCAGCAGCCACACAACACTGCGTCCTTCTCATGTTAAACTGTGGAAGCTAAGCATCCGTACCACCCTGTGCCCTTCTAATGTTAAACTGCTGAAGCTAAGCAGCCATATACCACACTGTGTCCTTCTCATGTTAAACTGCTGAAGCTAAGCAGCCATACCACACTGTGTCCTTCTCATGTTAAACTGCTGAAGCTAAGCATCCATACCACCCTGTGCCCTTCTAATGTTAAACTTCTGAAGCTAAGCAGCCATACCACACTGTGTCCTTCTCCTGTTAAACTGCTGAAGCTAAGAAGCCGTACCACCCTGTGCCCTTCTAATGTTAAACTTCTGAAGCTAAGCAGCCATACCACACAGTGTCCTTCTCATGTTAAACTGCTGAAGCTAAGCAGCCATACCACACTGTGTCCTTCTAATGTTAAACCGATGACGTTAAGCAGCCATACCACTCTGCACCCTGCTAATGTTAAAATGCTGAAGCTAAGCAGCCATATAGCACACTGTGTCCTTCTCATGTTAACCTGCTGAAGCTAAGCAGCCATACCAAACTGCACCCTTATCATGACCCTGATTCCCCTTTGACCAAATTTAGATCAAATGGCCCAGTACTGTGGTGGGGGCATTGTGCAGTGGGTGTTATTCCCAGTGCCCATGCCAAACTCTTACATAAAAACAGGCTCCCTACATCCGGTCACCCAATCCACCCCTACACCTGACTGACTGGCTACACAGTCCCTTGCATTCCCTGCCAACCATGATTCCCCAGGTCATCACTGCAAAAGAAAATTCTGTCTAATAAAAGTTCAATAAAAATAAGGCTACACAACTTGGCTCGAGGTGGCAGTCACTGGGATGAGGTGATTACAGCGAACTTTGATAGAAAATCTTGAGATGCCCCAGAGTGGCACAGTGAGCTTTACACACTGTTAGAGCCCAAAACGCGAAGGCAAGCCGAAATCCAGCGAGTGGGCGTGAGGTAATGAAATCCGCCCGTTGTGCTCCGCGTTCTCGACGGCCCGTCCCCCCCAGCGGAGGCTTCCCGTGTGGTACAGGAACCTGACGCAGACGCAGAGACACAGCTGTAGGGGAGATCGCGTAGATTGAGTGCGATTTTTTTACTTGCCGCAGAGGAAGATTCCGGAAGGCGATTACCGGAAGATTCATTAAGCCGCCGCGTCCCATCCATCTTTCTCAATTCGTTTATCTTGCCCGTGGCACCTTCGTTTTTCACAAATCTGTCCCTTTTACTCGTTTGTTTCGTCTGCTGCTTTGTGTTGGCCCTTTTCGATGGCAACGAAAATATGTATCTTTATCATATATTCAGTGCCAATGTTTTCACAATTTTGAATTATCCTTTTTTTGTGATGATAGCAGGCTATATACCATAGATATCAAACGGAACTGGCTTATTTGTAAAATAAAAAAAATTGACTTGAAATATACATCACTGAAATTTTAATTGAGGAATGTACCAAATCATTGAAAACAAATACAAAGCAAAATATACCAGTTGCTGATTTGGTCTCATCGTGATGCCTCTGAACATAACCAACAATCATTAAGCTAAACAAAGTGTATTCAAATGAAACAATTTTGAAAGAAGGCATCCACGGTGAGAAAAAATGTTTTTGTTTTGATTTCGTATTATCCAATTTACCCATTTTTCCCCAAGCAAGCCTCCTGGCTCCCAGAATACATGTAATACATGCAATACTAGAGGTAGCAGTTTCTGATGATGCATCAGTTTGCACAGAAACGCATTAATTCAGAACACCAGCACCTGCAGTGGCGACTGCGTGGTGTCTGGGAGGAGTCTCATCCGTCAAGACAACGCGGTACCTCGCGCAGCAATCCTCTGACACAGCCACGGCGGGTTTTTACCCAGTCGAGCGCCGCAGATGCTCAGGCGACCTTAATTAACCTTGGAACGGGAGTGCGAACATGTAAACAGGGTGAGAAAAGCACGCAGGTGGAGCAACCGGCCAGCGGGTGGCGCCAGAGAGAGCCTGCGCCTCGCGAAGGGATTTCACCTGCGAGCGAGCGCGGGCGGCGGTTGCCGTGACGGCGGGGATCCGGATCCTGGTTGGCTGGGGACGGAGAAGCCGCCCCGCCACGGATGTGTAATCCACTCCTGGCACGCTCTCAGCCCAGGGGAACTCTGGGATAGAGCTTTACTTATGTAAGGATCAGGGGAGGACTACCAACCACTGAGATTGGGACTTGGAGCGGGAAGAAAGTAAACACCTGCCAAAAACACTCCAGCGCATAGTGATTCAGAATTGAGCTTTTCACCGGAAAAAAGGGAGATGTGTGAGAGAGCTCTGAAAACTCATAAAAATAACCTTTAAAACATAATCGCGTCTATGAAATCCTCAACCGTCTGCATTAAATCTCTTAAGTATCCTATTGTCGGTTCCATGAGCGGTCCCAAAACACTGTGCCTAGCAGCTTGGCGCACATTAGTCGAAATCTTAAAGGCTCTTGCCGCTTCCTGATTTCAGATATGAGGGGTAAATGCGCATTCATCAGAGCAAAGCAGGCGAAAGCGGGGCAATGACAGCCCTTTTTTTATCGGGATCGTAAAACAACGTGGGCTCTGCTCGCAGTTTCCTCGTCCGACCTGCGCTCTGCTCCGCATCGATTGGTTAATTCGCTGCGCGCGTTGAAGAGGCCGCTTCCCGCCAGAAACGACGACGGGGCGGCGGCGGGAGCGGTTGGACCCGTGCGTGTCAATCACACGGAGGCTGGGAATAGCAGATGTCCAATCAGTAATTGATGGTGAGGACCCCCATCCCCTCCTCTCCCCGCCCCCACCCCCACCCCCCCTGACCTGGTTCGCCATGCCTACCAAACCCTCCATCTGTGTTCCTGTCGCGCTGAGGGAGGCAGAGAAAGCAGACCCCCGGCCTTTCCGCTTGCCTTCACAATCGAAACGACTGGCGTATGCCCACGACCGGCGTGATGTCGCCTGAATAATGGAGAAAGGATACGAGTTACATACGGTGCCTCTCCTTGTTCCTCCTCTTCTCGACACAACTTCTTTCTAGTGGCGGGGTGGGGGGGGGGTTTATGAGACTCTGAGACGTAAGTGCCGTCTCTTGTCCCGGGAGGTGAGCTCTCCGGACCCGTCTGCTTCAGAGGCCTGCTTAGAACGTTCCGGAAACGGAGCCGATGAATCGCAACGGCCCGTGGGCTCGTGGCGGGGAAGGCGTTGAGCGTGAGTGACTTTCACGCTCTCGGCATCAGCGCTGTTTGTTGGGGGGGGGGGGGGGTGGGGGTGCTGTGTGCGGAAGAGCAGCTCGGAGCCACGTTTGGCAGTGGAATCCTGGGTTCGGGTGTTCCCTGACAGATGGGCCCAGCGGGGTGAACATGAAGGGGCCTCGCGACTGGACGGCGTACGCGCTTCGATGCTAACGAGCATACGAGTCAGCAGGAAACTTTTTATTTATACTTCCTCTAAACCATGACACAGCTCAAGGTGGTGCCCAGACGCACAGAAACAAAGCAATTATAAACGAGACCGCAAAGGCCAATATTTCATCTTGCCATGATGCCTTTCGTCCTTTTAGTTGAATGCTCTTCAGCACCTTTATATATACAGTATATTACTGCACCATAGGCACCCAGGTGAACTTAAATCATGAGTCATTCTCTTACAGATTATTACAGTGGTGTGATATTCAATAAAGTTAGATAGGAACCCACAAAATTATGTGCATTGGTTTTGTGGCTTTGAATTTATGTGAGTAGAGGCTCGGATGCTCATATATTATTAGAAAGTATTGTTGATACAGCCCAGAAGCATCAGATTTTGTCATGATTAAATCCTTGTGGGCATAACAAAGGGACGAGATGTGTTCACCGGTTCTTACTAAAGTGTACGGTTTCATTTTCACCAATTCTGAAATATCAAGGTGTCCTTTTGGACAACTTTTTTTTTTTAATGAATGAGAACCAAACAAAATTAGTAGTGGAGTACTCCATTTCATTCTAATGTCAGGAGACACAGTTGATTAAGCGTACCCTGTCCCTCTTATTTAAATCTCTGTACTCTGTAACAACAATGTGGCGAATTTGCTGGTTTTGGTTAGACTAACCCCTGCCCTGTGGTACAGGGCCTAGTTTTGGTCAGACTAACCCCTGCCCTGTGGTACAGGGCCTAGTTTTGGTCAGACTAACCCCTGCCCTGTGGTACAGGGCCTAGTTTTGGTCAGACTGACCCCTGCCCTGTGGTACAGGGCCTAGTTTTGGTTAGACTAACCCCTGCCCTGTGGTACAGGGCCAGGTTTTGGTTAGACTAACCCCTGCCCTGTGGTACAGGGCCTAGTTTTGGTCAGACTAACCCCTGCCCTGTGGTACAGGGCCAGGTTTTGGGTAGACTAACCCCTGCCCTGTGGTACAGGGCCTAGTTTTGGTTAGACTAACCCCTGCCCTGTGGTACAGGGCCTAGTTTTGGTCAGACTAAACCCTGCCCTGTGGTACAGGGCCTAGTTTTGGTTAGACTCACCCTTGCCCTGTGGTAAAGGGTCAGGTTTTGGTTAGACTAACCCCTGCCCTGTGGTACAGGGCCAGGTTTTGGGTAGACTCACCCCTGCCCTGTGGTAAAGGGTCAGGTTTTGGTTAGACTAACCCCTGCCCTGTGGTAAAGGGCCTGGTTTTGGTCAGACTAACCCCTGCCCTGTGGTACAGGGCCTAGTTTTGGTTAGACTCACCCTTGCCCTGTGGTAAAGGGTCAGGTTTTGGTTAGACTAACCCCTGCCCTGTGGTACAGGGCCAGGTTTTGGTTAGACTAACCCCTGCCCTCTGGTACAGGGCCAGGTTTTGGTTAGACTAACCCCTGCCCTGTGGTACAGGGCCTAGTTTTGGTCAGACTAACCCCTGCCCTGTGGTACAGGGCCAGGTTTTGGGTAGACTAACCCCTGCCCTGTGGTACAGGGCCTAGTTTTGGTTAGACTAACCCCTGCCCTGTGGTACAGGGCCTAGTTTTGGTCAGACTAAACCCTGCCCTGTGGTACAGGGCCTAGTTTTGGTTAGACTCACCCTTGCCCTGTGGTAAAGGGTCAGGTTTTGGTTAGACTAACCCCTGCCCTGTGGTACAGGGCCAGGTTTTGGGTAGACTCACCCCTCCCCTGTGGTAAAGGGTCAGGTTTTGGTTAGACTAACCCCTGCCCTGTGGTAAAGGGCCTGGTTTTGGTCAGACTAACCCCTGCCCTGTGGTACAGGGCCTAGTTTTGGTTAGACTCACCCTTGCCCTGTGGTAAAGGGTCAGGTTTTGGTTAGACTAACCCCTGCCCTGTGGTACAGGGCCAGATTTTGGGTAGACTCACCCCTGCCCTGTGGTAAAGGGTCAGGTTTTGGTTAGACTAACCCCTGCCCTGTGGTAAAGGGCCTGGTTTTGGTCAGACTAACCCCTGCCCTGTGGTACAGGGCCTAGTTTTGGTTAGACTAACCCCTGCCCTGGGCCTTGGTTTAATTAAGCATTTAGAAATTGGATTCAAGATGCAGGACATATACTGATATAATTTGCAGTTAGCAACACTTAATCCAACTGTCCGGCTAATTCAACGGAAAGACCTCCAAACCCAAGAACTCAAAAAAAAAAAAAAAAAATAGCGATTTACTTTGATTGGGGCCTAGTTTCGTGATGTGTTCAGAAGCTGGATTCCAGCAGCCATACAGTACATGGCCTGGCATCCCGATATGCTGGTTATTCCACCTGTTTTTCAAAGTCTAACACTGGCGGTTCAGCTTCAGGGCTTTTAACAGCCCAGGGCTCCATTTAAACGTGAAGATGAAAGCATGTTGTCCGCTAACGACGTTGGCAAATTCTCAGACTCTGAATAATTCCTCAAAAAGGCATTTTGGGATATAGAGTTTTGTTCAGGTGCATTTCATCTCCTGCTTTAGGGTGATTGACTCATGCAGAATTAATGTCTTGTTAAGGTCTCACCCACACCCCCATCACACTCATTTCATGATGCTCTTCATGCTATATCTGCCCTACAGGACTTCTCTGAAAATTAAATGCTGCATCTTATGGGATACACCCTGTTAATTACATTTCTGCAACACATAGCAACAGCAAATAACAATAAAAACACTGGTGACATTCTGCTCAAAGTCAAAGGCATGCTCTGCCCCGCCATTGGCTATACTCACACATGCCTGACCAATCACTGTGAACAACGGCAAAACAGCAGTGTGTTTGTGAAAACTGAAGCATGATAAGACGTCGATAAGATGCAGTAACTGCAATACGTTTTTTTTTCCAAGCCAAGTTTTGTTTCAAATATCATTCAAATTATTAATGCAATGGAATGGGGTGGAGGGGCACACTAATCAATTTCATTTCCCATTAAAGACACATTTGAAACCCGTGCACGTGTTCATGCTTATACTAATACTCAGTACACAGTAGAAGGATCGTCGACATCATATTTCATATCTACGTCCTTTAAGCCCCAGGAAACTTACATTCTCTGTATTAACGGTTCCATAGACTCCAAGAGTTCCTTCACCTCTTGCTCTGAACAGTTGGGTAACGCCTCTGTATTACCGGCTCCATAGACTCCGAGCGATCCTTCATCCATTCCTCTGACCGGTTTGGGAACGCGGGCCTTGCTTCTTCACTGCTGTTTTGTGTCACTGTAATGGCCGAGAGGATGAATGGATGTATTGATATGTACTTAGTAACTGCCGCTCAGCGTTATCCTTTGCGGGGGCACTTTGCTCCTGATGTATGTTTTAGTTCGATAAATAATGCATGGAAATGACTTACCCATTGACTTCCCATTTACTTTAGATGACAATGCAGAGAGGGACAAAGCCTTGTCTAAGAGTTAAAGAATCATTACATTATAAACCCTTCTGAGGGACCTCTTGTTAAAGACGGTTTAATCTCAATGGGGTCTTTGGGATAAAGGATGGTTAACTAAAATAAAAACATTTGGGTACATATACGTAACACAGACAATTTGGTTTATGTGTGGAGCCTGTGGAAGTATGTTTTCTTCATTCTTTTAATGTTTTTACATTTCTTCTTATTAAAGATTGTACTGATCAAGAATATATTTAAATGTATGTGATTATGGGATGATCACTGAAGAACAGTAGGTATTCTGTGTTATGTCTAAGAATTTGTAACTAAGGAAAGACAGTGGCCTCCTTGTACACTGATGCTGTCACGGATTCTGTGCAGGGTAGATCTTTTTTCCGTGCCTGCACCGGCTCCGTGGTTAGCATTCCGATTAGCCACTCGGCTAATCGTTATTTTGTTGTGTGGGGACGATTAGTTTCGAGCTTGCAGATTAGCCACTCGGCTAATCGTTATTTTTGGTTCCTGTGGGATGATTGTTCCTGCTCTAACATTCCTTGCATTCCTGCAGGATTACCTCTGATCTGTTTCACCTGTTGGTTGCTCATGTCTTCCGCTGATTACCAGCCACACCTGTGGCTGGGTATTTAAAGCGTTAGTAGGCAGTGGAACGGTGCTTGAGTGTAACGTGTTTTGCTCTAGCCAGTTCCCTGTCGCTTTTCTGAGCAAGGTATAAGGATTTTAGGAACCAAGGAATTTAAAAGAATTCAGACTTCAGTTTGTTTTTTTTTGGGAAAAAGGTATTAGGACAGTATTTGTCCAGATTCTGAGGTTGGCAGTTTTTAGGGGTTATTGTGTCACCTTCGGGGCACAAACCTTTCTGCCTCTTACTAACCAGTTTTCCCCCTGGTTTCAGTAGGCCTCAGAACGTCTTCTGTTTGTTTTTGAAAATATATTTTCTTTTTCTCAGCTTCGGTTCGAAGTCATTTATTCTTCATTTCTCATTTCCCTGTTCCTTTATTTTTTTTTTTTATATACTCCTTCTGCCTCAGTTACCCGTTTAGGGGTTTATTGATTATTTGGGATATGTCCCTTAGGAGTATAGCACCCCCTTCTTATTTCGTCTCTCACGAGACTTAGTGGTTACTTGAGTTCCCTTTGGTAACTTATAGATCCCCTGTTTGGTCATGTCTGGTCTTCACACTTCCCCTCCCTCACAGATGCATACTACCTAGAGAATCTTTGAACCCCAGTTGCAGGAGGGAAAATTGTAAACATTTACTTAGTGGAATTTTGGGAAACAGTCTTGTGCAGAAGACCTTTGAGTTGCAAGAGAAGAGAAAGGATACTGAGCTAGAAAGAAATGATTTTCTATATCTAGTAAATGTATAGATTATGTTCTATTAAAATGAATGAATGAAAATCAAAGTAATCACGGCAACGGTAATGATATAAACATAGTTTGTTAGTTGTGTATGAGTCCAATATTTCAGTTGGATTACAGCATGTGGTGAATGCATGTATGGTGCATGTACTTTGGAACTGGAAGATTGAATTGTTAATCATGAGGACAAATACTTTTTATTCAAGTCATGCATATACATTCCTCTAAGTGTGTGTAGTGGAATATGTCATTGATTAAAATTGAAGATTATATAATGGTTATTGTTAAACTAACTGATGAAACATAAGTTTGACCTAGGCTGGGATTGGCCATTTTAAAGGGAAGATACATCAGGGTAGGAGGAGATCTGGTTGTATAAAAACGATGTAAAACACAATGCGAAGAAGCTCTCTGTGTCTTTGTGGTACTGGAGACCTCCCGTAGGTCTACGTACATGAAAAGGATTATTGATTGAAGAGAATAAAAAGGTTATTGGAAGAAATCATAATTTCTAGTCTTTATTCTTGCATCACCGAATCACCCACCGAACCTGAGAAGGGCTTTTCCTCCACAAGCCAAAGCAGAGACGGTGCATTGTGGTGTGAGGATATCTGTCATTGTATTTTGAGTTGAGCCCGTCTTATTTTGATTATTTAAGATTTATAGGATTGGGAACAGCTGCCGTTTTTGATCAGTCATTACTTAATTATTGTTCCCACAGTCAGTCTTCCACTGGTGGCATGGTTCTTCATAAATATAGGAATGGTGGAGTGAAATGTTATTTTTGCTAAATGCTTAAAAAAAAAAAAAAAAAAAAAAAAAAACTGGACCCACATAGCAGAACTGTAAGTGTTGGTTTTATCCTTTGTTTTTGCATTTGGAGTCAGAAGGCATACAATGCACCATCATGAAGACCAGGAGACTATGCAATGCTGAGAAACAACTTCATTGCAAGCTTATACACACACACGCGCACACACACACACACACACACACACATACACAAATGCAAACAACCTATTCTATAAACATTTTTACATTTCACATTCCAGCAATGTGCCACTTCTCCCACTGCCATATGAACAACGGCTGAGTTATAATTCTATGAAGTTTTCCAGCTGTGTGTCTAGGCCCGCTGTCAAATGTGTACTCATACAGTAGCGATCTTCTTTTGATAGCGGAGTTGTGAATCAGCCGTTGGATGTGGAAGTCACTGAACACTGACGTCTTGTATCTCCAAACCCCAAAACAGGAGATGTTTAAGCCACTTAAAAGCGTTTGTGTTGTGTTCTGAGTCTCGCAATTCTTTTTGAAAGTATGTTTCTTATTCCGTAGCAGGAGCAGCTGAAAGAAATAGTATTTTATCTCAAGTTTGCAAGTCCAGAACAGTTTGAAAGATGATGAGTGAGAAAGTGTGCTTGTGACAACCAGGAAAATGGGCCACATTGTGTGTGTACGTGTGTGTTTATCTGTTTGTGTGTATGCTTGCTCTTCCCCTGTGTTTTACTACAGCGCAAACTTTTTTTTACAATGCAAAATAAAAGTCAACATAATTTCAAGATGAAAACGGACATTTTGACAGCTCATATTTCTTCATATTGAGGTGTAAAACATGACTGCCTTTGTACACGCGGCAAATGGTTTTTCAATTTGCACTTGAAAACTGCAATAATGTAAATTCCATGCGTCTGCATTATTTTCCATCAGTGTCCTTTCATGCAGTGTCGTTTTTTGAGGCCAACAGACTTTATTGTTGAAACAGACATAAAATATTTGATGGTGAAAAAAGGGATTACTCCACAGAACAAAATACACAAAGCCTGAGCATCCATAAATGTTGCATTTACAATGGCCCTGTCATTGCGCTATAATAGGGTACTGGGATTCCAGTGGATCTGGAACTGTAGAGAGAGACACACAGGAGTCATTTATACATTTGACGCAAGAAAATATGAATATTGAATGCAAGAAAATATTGCCAGATTAATATTAAGATTCATAACTGCCCATTCTTTAGGTTTGTATGTGTCTGGACCAAGGTGATGTATGAGAGCAGGGACTCTCAATGTGGAGCTTGAGGTAATACTGCTGGCTCAACAGTACTGCTGGTTTTTCCCCACTGATAAGGGATGTATTTGGACCTGAGGCACCAAGTGAGTGGTTTCCTTGACCATTCACTGACATTAACCAGTCAATTAATTATCAGGCAGAAAACAAACCTAGTACTACAAGCCTCAAGAGACAGATTTGAGCAGCCTTGCATAAATCTCATTGTGACTCTTTTACAAAATGTTCTCTTGTGTCAAACATTTTGTAATATGCTTATGATTGCTGTCCTCTTAGAGAAAATTAGGTAACAAGACAAACACATGTAATGCCAGTGTTTAGATTATATGCAAACGTGCAAAACTTTTATTTATTACACCCTTTGATCTTGTATCTATCAGATTAATGATGAATTATGTTACTTCTTAAAGGCTACAGTAATTACCAGTCCGTAATATGATGGAATATATGTACATTTATAATGCATTACAAGTGCATTAACTTCTCACAGAGAAAAAAGCGCCTAACTGTGGTCAGAATTATAAAAGGAACCAAGGAAAACCCTAAATTGACTGTAAGCTTAGGGTTGTAACTAGGTAGCTGTTTCGTTGGTGACTTGGTTAAATGCACTCGTCTTAACTACTGCTTGTATTTTTGCATAGACTGCGTTGTTGCTGTCTCGTTTGTGTTAGTGTTAATCGGTTGAACCTGCAGGGTCCAAGTTCAACTATGTGGTTGTTCCCTGCACTTGGAACGATACTTCTCTCTAGGGTTTTCGACATACTTGTTCCTGGTTATGGTTATACACTTTGTTGTACGTCGCTCTGGATAAGAGCGTCTGCCAAATGCCTGTAATGTAAAACTACCATTAAAGGTGGGAAAACTCATCTGATTGAGAGCAGTTGCCTGTGGAACTCTGTTGGGTTGTTATCTTGATGTGATCATGCACCGTTCTGAGCTTCAAGAAAATTTGTACCTGATCTCAGATTCCACATTTAAAAATTGGCCCTGTTGCACAATATAGCAAAAAAAGCAATACATGTATGCAAACCTCTTCACACAATATATTCCAGTTACTATTTTTTGATAATGAACCATATAATATTTTAATACACGTACAGCATTTAGGAGTCTCCTGTTAAATGTTATCTTGGGTTATCTTTAGGAGGGATAGGAAAGGGGATAATTAATAGACTGAGCTGGATTCAGACTGGACACACCCTAAACTATGAAACTCTCACACAATCTGAGATTCAAGCTAGACCAGGGGTGCACAACAAGGGCCAATCCATTCCAGGATTTTGTGCCAACATTTCCCAACATTTATTGAATTGGCCCAATCATATCTTGGTCTGACGTGTGTAAGCAACAGCTAGAGTCACAGTCTGCCAGTTTATTCGAGATTTCACTGTGCTCAAGTATAGGAGTGAAGAAGCATAGTTTATAGAGCTGTAAGAAATGGTAATCGGTTGGAACAAAAGCCAGCACGCAGATCGGCCCTCCAGGACCGGAGTTGTGCATCCCTGAACTAGACCAGTGTCCTCAGATATCAATCCCGCTCTTTGCTGGTGGGGTGTCAGCCATATTAATCCTTAGTAGCAGAAGCACAAAGCACTGTGTCAGTTTTGTACGTGTCCACGTTCCTCTGACAATTCAGCTCCTTCAACCTGCTTTTCCGTTTTTAATCCTGGTCTTTCAGGATCTGACGTTAATCTTCAAAATCCTCTTTGGTGTCCCTGGCATAGGTGCTGACATTATTTTTAGCGTTTCATTTGAAACTGGGAAAGAAAGCGAAATCCTCCAATTCCTTCACTTTTGAATCTTGTTTACGCTCGGTACGTGGCTGGTCTTTGTCTAATGTGGGATTTATTGCACAAAAGACTGAGATGAAATGACTAAGGAAGGGAGAAACAGGGAAATAAACGAGTAGACTGCTATTGGCGAGTGGAGGGACGTTGGAATTATTCCCGTGTAAATTGTGCGTCACTGTACCATGTGGGGGTGGGACTATCCTCACTAACCTCTTCAAAGTTTAGTGTCAAAGGCAGACTTTCTTTTGCAGATTTTCTGCCTGGAGGAAGCGGCCTTCTTTGAGACCCACCACAAGGCCTTCTGTGCCCCGAGATGTTTTTTTTTTTTTTTTTTGTTTTTTTTTGGCTCTCTGTGCCGGTGTTTGTTTGGCCTGCATTTTACCTGTCACCTCAGTGTAAGTGTGACAGGCCCAGACACCGATGCTGTCAGATCCGTTCCCCTGGCTCTCCGCCTGAGTCCCCCTCTGGAGGACGGCGGCTGCGGTGAAAATAAAGTTGTCAGCGCGCCTCGGAAAGGAAGTGCTCGAACGCTTCTGGAGATTTCGGGATGGGATGTAAAATCCCCACAAAGTGAGCCAGAGGCAATAGTGGCAAGGGGGGAAAAAAAAACCCAGGAGGACATTTATGAGGAAACCTGGGACAGAACGAGACTGAGTAGGGGGTCGGAAAAAAAAAGTAAATATTAAATAATTCTCTTCTGCCTGTGAAAGATTAAACAAGTACAGGTTAGGTTTCACATGAACAGATTCCCTCTATGGAAGAGGGAAATACTGGTGGGTAGGGGTGTGGCCTTGTGCATATGCAGTCTCTGTGGGCCCCCTTAAAATTGTAGACCAAAGCAATGTTTTTCTCCAGGGTTTCTGGTGCCCTCCATGCCTTGGGGTCCTGGGTAGACCACTCCCATCAGGATAGAAATGATGGCACATCATTGCTAGCAGCCTGCAGCTTGCTTTTTCATATCAGGCCACAGATTTCAGTCTGCTGCGTCTACTGCTGTTCATGCAGTGAGGGATACTGAGAGTTATTTTGTTCACATTGAATCGCTTACATTGATCATAGCCTAACGACGTGTGCATGCGCCTTTATGACTGGCTGGATGGCTAATTAAGAATAAAGAGCAATTAAGCAAAATATAAAAGTCACGAGCAGAAGGCAGTATGGTACTTAGAGAATTTCATTGTTTCCTCTTCTTCACTCTTGCATTTGTATAAGGATGTCCATGTGCCATTTTACAGTGAAACAATGCCAAAACAACAAGTGTAAGAGGTCTGGGATCATAGAAACCAGGCGGTCCGCAGATTAGTCCCTTCCGGGTTTAGAGAACATGGAAAGTAGGAAAAGAGAAATTAAATTAAACATGGTATTTATGGAATTGTAGAGTGCTGATGTAGCAGATGTCAAGGCCCTTCTGTGGGAGGTAACCTATGATATCAGCCACTGTGCGGAGGAGGAGCTCTTGTATTGGTGGAATAGCACACGTTTAACAAAACATGAGAAACATTATAAGATTATTAAAGGACCGGAACCATTCAGACAATGACCCTGCATAGAGTTCCCACTTTTCCAGAACCACAAGCAAACACTGCCACACCTTAGGCACCGGTGATAAGACAGGTGACGGTCATTTATTTAAATGAATGTCCATGCATGCACACCTGACATAGATTTTAAAATATTTAAAGTTAGAATACAATGGGCCAATACAATGGTTTGTATTGCAAATGTTTAGTGTACTCATGCTGCTGGAGTTTTGACCCAGTTGATCCCTTCCTCAACAGTGTACTGTGCATCTCGAGGCGGTGTGTTTTGGATCGTTTTCTGCAACATTTGAGAAGAAATTTGACTACCGCAACAGTTAGCACTACACACCGTGGACACAAACCATCTTCATCAAAGCAGCTGAAAACTAGCCTACGTTGAAAGAATATATTCTCATAAATACCTGACCTTTGATAATGTATTCCTCATAGAACTTGATGTCTGTAATTCCGGGGGAAATGGATTTACACGCGTTTGTCATCAAGGAATAATCAACAGGCGATTGAATGGAGAGCATTCGTAAGAGTAAGATCGCATACAACCTAGCCTCAACAATGAATACCGGTCCTGGACCCTGGTGCAATATCCAGCTCCAAAATCCATTCACATTCTAGTGCTTTTAGCAGCGTGCATCATTTTACTCCACACGTTTTGTTGTTCCCGTCGTCGAGGAGAGGTTTTTTGGCGAAGTCCTCATATGTGGAAACTCTTTTGTGGAGTAACCCCTTCCCTGCGTACTTACGATGCATTTACTTGAGTGCATGATGATCCCGGCCATTTTCGTCTGCAGACCGGAGCGTCGCGGACTGAAAGCTCTGTGCTTTTAAGGATGGCCTAACGCAGAACAGTGAGGATAATGGATAACAGGATGTGTGAATATGTCTCCCTCTCTCCTCCGGCACGGCATTTAGCAAATGAACCATCGCTCTACTGTCCTGTCCTAATGGTTTCCATCTCTTTGGACAAGTTGAACAAAAAAGGCAACGAAGCAACAAAGGACGCCGTCCCCATTAACCATTTACTTCCCCTAATCCCACTATATGTATTTGTCTCCATCTATTGGCAAGGCCAAAAATGATTTGTTTTCATATTTGTATTTGGAGGAAACCCAAAAGTAGGTAGGATTAATTACACATGCAATACAAACACTAGTTATGATCCTAGGCCGCAAACAAGACACAGGCCTCTTGATAAAATTCCCTCTAGTGGCAGAACAGTTGTGAGTCCATTGATGATAAAAATGATTTAACAACTGGCATGAGAGTGCTGGATCAGTTGAACACAGCTCTGGTTTTAGTAAGGGACTCCAATGATGGCCTTATTCTGAATGTTCTGTTAAATAGCCCCGCTCCCTCTCGGCTCGACCCAGCATCTTTATTTTGACCACACCGCGTTGTGTTTCATCCTTTGATGGTATCTATTGATGGGAAATGAAATAAATCCATTGGCAGCATTCTTCAATTTTGAAGATAAAAGCTGGAAAGGTTTGCTTTGGCCCGGACCATTCGACCCTGCTGTTTCCCGTAAGTCCAAAGCTCAGCCACGCTGCGTTTTAGGGGAGGGCAAAACATATGACGTTGTCACTGCCTTTGATAAATACACACAGCTTTTCTTTTTCTTTTTTTACAGTGGCTCAGCATTCCTATGACAACGGCCGGCTCCTTTTATGCTTTTCTTTTCCATCTTAATCCGGGACTTCTCTCATGGCATTTGTCCAGGAAATCTCCTGGAGAACTGTGGCATGACCGCAGGAATGAATTTTGGCTGGGTGATATCTGTCTGCTTTTCCTGTTTAAGTGCCTGTAAGAAGTTCCCTAGATTTGCCATTGTAGTTGTATCACGTGTTTATCTTGATTATTTCTCTTTACATCTTTACTTTGGGCAAGAATGATGCTGTGTATATATGTATAGGTAACGCACTATTTTGAGGTCTGCTTATAAACTATAAATCAACCAATATTAAACAGTATTTTAACCATCAGTAAACCGTTTGCAAGCCAGGAACTATAATTATTTAATGTATTTATTAAAATTAATATGCTACTTGCCATTAAAAACCTTAAAACTTAAAATAAAACTTCCGTGATTGCCAATACATGACAAATTATATTCAAATGGTTTATAATTATATATTCTTTTCATAAGCCAACATAATGTGTTACTAGCATGGGTAAATTATCATGGTTTTACGCTGTTATGAGCAATCATAACTCATTATGACTATGATTACTATTTAATTGTGATTTATACCTTTGTAAAACAGTTTAAAGGGACCTTAATGTTGATCAAGCTAACATATGAAGAAGAGAAATTTAGCAAACGTTTTATTATGAGGATATGTAATCACATACAAATCATGAACAACAAACCTTTTACATGTGTTTATGAATGTGTATGCATATTTTAACTAATGATAGTTATTTCCTTGGAAACTGTTTACTAATGGTTAAAATACTGTTTAATAATGGTTTATTTTTGTTTATGAGCACACAAAGTAAAGTGTATGTATGTGTGTGTATGTATATATTTATGTATGTATGTGTATATATATAAATATATATATATATAAATATATGGATCTATGCTAACATTGTATGCTTTGCAAGGAGCACGTGTTCCTAAGTTGCAAAATTTAAGAAGGCACATATGCATCCCAATGTGCTACTAAATTATTTTTCCAGTCAGCATACATCTATTTTCAGGAGCGAAAGCTTTTACAATGGAAGCACTGTAGAGCACTGAAAAAAGAGAAATAATTAAAAAAAAAAAAAAAAAAAAACATTTGGCCAAACCTTAGGCTAACCATAATCAATTGTTTGGAGCATAATTCAGAAGTACGAGAGCACTGCTTAGCTCAGAAATCAAAGATCCTGGTAAGCTATTTAGTGCAATGGCTGTCCTAAAGGGGGGGGCGGGCGGGCGGGGGAATGGACCCAAACGGAGAGTGCGGGGAAAAACACAACTCCAAAAATAGGAAGAACAAAGACTTTACTCACAAACTCCATGACAAAGGGAACAAAATGCCTCGCAGGGCAGCAATAACAAAGGTCCAAAAGCACGTAGAAAACAGAACGGGGGCAGGAACACTCAGGGCAGAAACACGCTCGGAGGCACGGTCAAACAAACTAACAACAAGCAGCAAGCAAGGATCCAGCACCTGAGTCCGGGAGAAGGGAAACTTTAAATAGGCGTGACACAGACACAGAGACACAGGAGGGCACAATGAACAATCAGGCCACAGAGAGGGAAGGGAAAACAAGACAACCAGCAAACCATAATGGGATAATAGAAAACAATAATACAATTAAACAAGACACAAAACAGAAGTGCCGCCATCTGGCGGCCCAGCAAGGAAAAACAGGGAAAACACAGAACCCTGACATTCTGGGCCAAACTGAGTCGTACATGAAAATCCAGTGAATTTCATCACCAAGGCCAAGCAGAAAAATACAATGTCACAATCCTCCCTGTAGTACAACTCAGACAACCTCCAGTGGGAGGAAAAAAAAAGATCTATTTTTATTTTATTGCTCTGATAAAGCATTCTTTACATAGTTGTCCTTCTACCTTTATCGGACATAATCTCACGCCATATTAAGACATTGTGTGAATTTGGCATTTTCATTGACAAAGCCTAGGTATTTAAACATTTATGCATAGGCCATAGGTTTGATTTGAACATTTTAACATTGTCGTACCGGCTACCAATACCCCTGCAGCCCTAATATGACTGCATGCATGCATGTACACTCATGCATGCACACATGTACGCACGCGCACACACACACACACACACACATACACATGGTGTAATTGTCTATTTAATGGGATTTTAAGGTTTACTGACTCAAACTCAGTTGTTGCTGACTATAAGGACCTAAGACTCCTGACAGACAGAGGTGGTACTGCATCACTTTTTCCTCTGAGAACAAGCTTGAAGCAAGCTGGTTGAAAGCCTAAACCAAATCAGATTGTCTGTCTTTGAGGATAGGGGATGCTGAAACAGAGTTTACCGTTTGCGGCTTGGATAGCAACGACTGGACACACGCTGTTTTGGATCTAAGGAAATTAATGGCGGTGACAACGATACGGTCGCGGTCACTTGGTCATGGGGATATATAGCCCTCATCCCTGCCTAAATCTATGCCTGTGAAGGGCACGCTTTAATCCAGAGAGCTCCGTGACCTTGCCTGTGAATTATTTGTGATTCCATGGAGTACAGGAAAGTGTGCCTGCTTTACACTGGCTGGATCAGTTAGCTACCCCAAGCTAAACCCATTCTCCAGGTTTCGCCCTCAACTAATACCTGGAATAATAGACTCTCCTGAGTTCTGACTCGATAGGCTGCTCCGTGGGAGCGAGCGAGACTCGCGGTTTATCGCCAAACCAGGACTCGCTGACCCGCCGAAACAGCGGGGGGAGGGGGGGGTTTCGGGATGCGCTCCAGCCTGCCGTCCTGACAGACCCTGAGGTTAGACTCCGCCCGTCAGCTCCCATTGGCCGACTCTCCCTCCGCGGCAGAGGTTTGGCTCCACCCCCCCGCGTCCCGCGGCCTCTTTTTTTTTTTTTTTTTTTTTTCTGCAAGCGCTGATGCTTCCTCTGGGACCGCGCCAGCGAAGCGCGTAATCGCGCGGCCAGACAAACCCGCTCCATATGGAAACGAGGAGACCGCGGAGCCGTAGCCTTTTTTTATTTACCCGCGGTGCCCCGGGGACTTCCTGTTTACTGCGGGATGAGCGTTGTCACACTATCGGTTTGCACCTGCTTGCCTTTCCGCCAGACGCAGCAGCTGCAGTCGAGCAGCTTCTCGGAGTTTCTCTGTGAGGCCTTTTAATGCCTAAGCCCTGCTGAGAAGCAGGCGTTTGAGTGTAAACTCATAGCGCTACTAGACCATGTCTGCTCACTACCAAGCTGCACTTCCTCTCTCTGTGCTGGCTTACAGCAGGGCCCACTACGCTGGATCCTGGACTCAAAGGAGGCGCTGCCTTTCACTTCAACTCAGCGGATTTACAGAATTTATTTATAGAGTCACCTTTCTGATTTTGAGGTGAAAGTCCGCATACCCAGGGCCAGGGTTTGGGTACTGTTACAAACCACCTTGGGGTCTAGGGGTAAACGGGAGTAACTTAAATGTGTTAGAATGGTAGGCCGGTTATGCAATGGGCAAGTACTTTTTATTTACAAAATGGTGACAAATAATAATAACATAAAAGACTTCAGTGTGAGCCCAAGCCAACACAACAAACAAAACCAAAGTTAAACTAGCTAATCTACCACCTAAACCTCAATCCTTAAAGTAAACCCCTTAAACTAACATAAGCAGTGGAAATGTCCACAATGGCTAAATAAAAAACCAAGAAGGCGAGAACAAATTCACAAAGACAAAAGGGTAAGCATGGCAACCTTACGAGCACACACGGCGTCAGGAGCTAAGATGGCCGAAAGGCCCTCAGCTGGGTTGGAGGTGGGTCTTCATACAGTGTGCTGGGCCGTGATTGGCTGCAGGTACTTGAAATATGTCAGCCAATCAGAAATAACAGTAGACACAAAGGCAGATACCTGTAGCCTTGAAAGAGAATGGGAAGAGAACAGAGACTGAGCACCCACAAGCCACTCAGGGCCATAACAAGGACAATGGGCTTGAATAACAACGCAAGATAAAACCTGTAATCTTCTAAACAAAGGAGTCATAAATTTGAAACTCCAGCAGTTTGAATTGACAGGATGTGAATTGCCGAGGAGACCATTTATTGTGAATGACTATTGTGCATGTTTGCCGATTGTGGGCATATTATTAAAAGGCCTCTTTATGCAGCTATTAATTCCAGGAAAAATCACAAACAGCACTTGGCCCATTGATATCAGCATAACACCGATATATTGCTATGTTTCACAAAGACTCAGAATTGATTCATTTTGTGGCAGGGCAGGAAGCGGTTCGATCGTCCGTCTTCGCCGACGACAATCTGTTCTCCGCTCCGCCCAGATAGCGACAAAGTCCAAGGTCACCGAATTACCATGTCCTGAATGAAATGACAAGTGGTAGATGGCGGCGTACTCTGGCAGGCCCCGCCACTGGCATTTCGGTGACATTTCGATGACAGGTGAGAGCAATAACATCCCCTCAAACCGATGTGAGGAGATATCACCGCCGCCCACCCAGACAACGGAGATCTCCTTGGGGAAATCCCCCCCCACACCCCCCCTTGGGCTCCCCCCCCCCCCCCCCCCCAAGGTTTTATTTTAGCCAACGTTTGCTCTCAAAGGTAAGGAGCTGCCATAAGCCTTCTGACTTCCATTTCAGATCCAGTCATCTCTGCGCATTGTCATTGTGGTTCTTCAGCAAAGTGGCCTGCAACTTGACCTACATGTTCAGTGGGCTAGGACCTTTGTGCTGAGACTTTTTGGTGTGGACATACAGCACAAATGATGTACCATGTTGAACTACCTTCACTTAACGTAGGATCCATTATAATCACACACTTTAATTAGTACACTGTTTACATGCATAAATAAATGAATAAATGCACTACAAGATGATAGGAAATTATGAATAATCGTTAATGCGATTTTAATACTTCATAAAACTTCTGATTATATATCCATCCGTCACATCTAGAGGAATGATCATGGTTACTCCTCACTACTATTGAAGAGAGAAATGAATGAATATAACATTAATGAAGAAGAGGGAAAAAAATGTTCTCTCTAAATGACACAACCACACAAATGACAAAGCAATAAACCTGAGCTGCCATTCGAGGCGTGTAACAGAAATAATGTCCATGACTCTGACTCAGCCTTGGTCTGTGTAAGGAAAAAAGTCAATACTATTAATCACTCAGCAGCTAGCACTGAAGTGATAAAAAAATAAAAATAAAAAAAACTTTGCAGGCATCAAATAAATGTCCCGTCATGTTGAAAAGTGACCTTTTCATACCTCTGGTGTCATTGCTGGACAAGAAACTGATTTTCAACGTATTCATTTATGTCAGAATCCTGTTATACCCATTATACAGAGTTGATATCAGCGTCCAAGGTCCTTGGGGACTGTTTGGAAGACTTTTCAATATAATCTTTTGTGTGTGTGTGTTTGTGTGTACAGGGCCTATTCTAGGTGTAGGTGATGTAGACGGTTTTGCCTAAGGCACCACCCATCTGGAGGGGTACCTTCTGCCTGAAGGGGAAGCAAGTGAAGTGACAAAAAAATAAATAAATAAAAAATCCCCCCACCCCCAGGCTGCAGGGCCTCTGTGTGTGTGTGTGTGTGTGTGTGTGTGGGTGTGTGTGTATGCATATGTGTGTGCGTTATTATTGTTCCAGTGATTACTGCAGAGTTTCTTCTCATCATACATTAATGTGCAGACTTAAAAAGGCCAAACACATTGTGGAGACAGTTGCACATGATTTGCATGAACATGTGGCAGCATAATGATAAGGGAACTGGGCTTGTGTTTGGGTTTGATTCCCAGCTGTGATACTATCCCTGGAGCAAGGCACTTAACCTGAATTTATGTGTGTCTGTATTATGTGTATTATGTCTGAAACATTTTCATTTATATAAATGGGTTGTATTTTTAACACACAATAAAAATTAATCTCTAAGTTTCTCTGGATAAAAGCATCTGTGAAATGCCAAACTTGATTTTTATGTGACTGAAGTCATCACTGAACTCATGCTTTGAGAGGTGGGGACAGCCCCAGCCATAAGAGAGCAGCAGAACCATGGACAGCACCATCCCCATTCATAGGCGAGCTTCAGCAACATGGACAGCACCAAACCCACTCACAGGAGAGCTGCAGCACCATGGACAGCGTCAGCCCCACTCACAGGAGAGCTGCAGCACCATAGGCATGGTCTCAGCTGTGGCTCATTGCCAAGCAGAGCAGCTTATACCAACTGCCTAATTATCTGGCTCTATAAAAGCCCTTGGGCTCATGTCTGAAGAGAGACCTTTTCCCTGCATGGTGACTCAGTGAGTTTGCTGCTCTGTCCCCTGGATCTTTTTTATTTTTGTGGTCTTATTTCTGTATGTGATTTAAGCAGTATATTAAAAGCAGTTGGCCACCTGTTCCCCTGTATCTGTCGTCCCAATGCAACACAGAGAGCACTCCCTGCACTGATCCACACTGCAATGCACAACCAGTACTGCATCTCTCCCGTAAGATTCTGTTCTTACAGGTGTCGTAGTAATAATAATCCATCCATCCATTATCTATACCTGCTTATCCCAGCATGCATTGGGCACCCTGGACAGGTCGGCAGTTCATTGCAGGGCACACACACGCACACCATTCACAAACACACACTCATAGCTCGGGTAGGATTCAAACCTAGGATCTTTTTACCTTTTTTTCTGTGAGGCAACAGTGCTACATACTGCACCACCAAGCCGCAATAATAATAATAATAATAATAACAACAACAACAACAATAATAATAATAGGAGTAGTAGCAGTAGTATGTAGTATTAGTATTAGTAGTATTTGTTGTAGTAGTAGTATGACATATTTGTATGAAAAGGCATTCAAAAATTACAGGCACGTGTTCCTTCCATCATGAACCTACGCTTGCTAGTTTCCTACATTACTTTTAATGAAATACAGTACACTGTTAAAAAAATCAATAAATAAAAATAAAAACTGTTGGCGTTTCGTGCTAATAAGCGAGAAAATATCCATCCAGAAACTCCTATGTGGGTTTGCACAGCAGTGTTACGCCTCCAGAGGTTCTACATGTTTATTACATTATTATTCTTGAGAAATGATATTTCATCCATCTTATTTTTTCTTGAAATTATATTCAGTTGTAAAAGGAACCTAGGACCGCTGCTCACAAGGATGTACCAGCGTATGTACAACCCCTGGAAATGTCATTGTACAAGCAGCTTGTATTTAAATTACTTGTGTATTTTCTTGCTTTATATCTCCTAGACCAGTCATTGCAAAACTTGCAAGTTGTAAAAAAAACATCTTTAGAAATACCTAACATATCCATCAGATCTGTAGGGACTTCACTGCACTAACTTAAAAAAAAAAACACTAAATCTGAAATAATATATGCATTATATAGAAATAATACATCTTAGGTTTTTATATCTTAGGCATATCTTTTTACATCTTAGGTTATACTTAGGTAATAACAGAAAAAAGCTGAAAAAATGAGAGAAACACACTCACTAATGTATGAATCACATTTCCTTGTTGCTGCACTGAAGTCCACCTTTACAAAGGCTGGTAGCTGTAATATCCCATCTGCCAAACAGATGGCATTTGTATTGTTGCAGTCTTGTTATACGAGTTTACATAATGACATTCAAGTATATGCATGCCAAGAATAAGACTTTGGGTGCGAACGGCCATGGTAACACCAAACAGTTTTTACTTACCATTGTTGAGAGAACAGAAATCCACTGTTGGGCTGATATTTTAGGCACATATGACATTATAGGCACAAACAAATTATGTATGTATGCATTTATTTATTTATTTGTTTATTAAATGTCAGGGGAAAACCTCTGAATTTTCTTTACCTAGGTTGGTAACACTTCACAATAAGGTCGCATTAATCGGAATGAACTAGTGTAGTTGTTAACTACTAACTACTGAAAGGTTAATCTGTCCAGCTTTGTTAATGCATTTGTATATCATTGTGTTTGTATACCCGACTGTCTCCCACCCCAGTGAGGAGACGGGTATCCCAGCCAAATAAGCCCTCCCGGTGATTATGTGTGGCCCTGTGGACCTGCTAGCTTTAGCCTTCACTGGTACAGATGCCCTTAGGTTATCAAACTACAATTAACTCGTATGAATCTCTGATCAAATATGTAGTCTCATATTACAGGGGCCAACATGGTTGTGCAGTAAGACGCTTATGAGCTTATCTTTAATGCAATTGTGTTTTCGGAGGTAGTATAATCGGAAGAAGACATGCCACCCCGTAGCCCCTCGTTAACACTGCTACTTCACCCCTGGGGTGAATGGATTGGTTTTGTTATTGGTGCTAAAAGAAAATAAAGGACTGCGGTGTGGTAGCTGTAATATCCATCATATTTGGCAGACTTCACTGTGCAGATGCTAATTATTCCATACACCTACAGCTCTGGCTGTGAATACCTTGCTTTCTTGCTTGTTCTAAAACCTGTGGCTGGGATGGTAAGGATGTGTTTTCTTGAAGCTGTAAGGGAGTGTGAAAAAAAAAAAAAAAATCTCAAATAATATGGCCTACCAATTAATTCAAATCTATTATTGTCCATCTGTCCAATTATGATTTTAGTTCCCTGTGACCTTTTTCTGTTCAAAAAATAGCATCATTACGTTATCTCACCTTATCACCTAACAAATAGGGACACCTGACCACTAAGAATTTTGCCTGTTCATGAGAATCCACAGCCCTTATGGAGTTACTAAGGGAAGCTGGCTCCTAATCAATGGCAAACGTGTGCATTATCAGACCTGAAAGGGGCAGAGGTTCAGTTTAGCAATTAAGTCAGAATTTGATTGATGCGGTCTTTATTTAAATGAGACTTGGCAAAATGCCGCATGCCCAAATGGAAGTCGGCCTTTTTTGGTATTTCTCTGCAACAATTACAAATGCGTTCAGTGGACCTCCGGACCTGTGGTCATTACTCCTCAACTGCCAACTTGACCTTGTGAGGCCAAATTGTAGTGTGAGGCAACACATTAGTGCATGTGAAAACCTATCATGTCGCACACCCACACACACAAAAAAAAATATACAGAAACATGTTAAAAGCTTTTCTCTTTTTTTTTTTTTCTTCTGAGGCTGAGGAAAAATAATGATGATGAATGACAACCTGCTCCGAAGCTCAGCTGATGAAGAGCAAGAATAGATCTGGCATTTAAATCACAAACCTCTCTTTCCCGTTGTCACATTTACGTAATTGGCTGAGACACTTCAGCGGGAGAAAAACCCCCATTCTCATTTGACATTTTGGTGGCGAATGGTGGAGGCAGTATTTTTACACACCGTCTCTCTTCCTGAGGGCACCAGTCATGACTCATTGCCTCATTCAGGCATTCGCAGTCCAGAAAGCCGTAAAGAAAGTCTCTCATGGGCAAATGCCTTGGACATCACAAGGAGAGCATGTTTGCTCTCTCCTGATTGGACATCACAAGGAGAGCATGTTTGCTCTCCCCTGATTGGATAACACAAAGATAACTTGTCTCCCCTCTCCTGATTGGACACCACAAGGAGAACTGGTCTGCCCTAATTGGACATCACAAGGAGAACTGGTCTGTGCTCTCCTGATTGGACATCACAAGGAGAACTGGTCTGTGCTCTCCTGATTGGACATCACAAGATGAGCTTGTCTGCCCTCTCCTGATTGGACAAGATTTTCTGTCTCCTGAGGAGCAGGCTGACACTATGAGCTCAGCTTACAAACACTGTGCTCCAAATTGGGGTAAAACTAAAACATAATTATAACAGATACTGTACAAACTGTTCACCTTGGGAGTCCATCCTGCCTGGTTTTGCCCAGAAAATGGTTCACTCTAACTTCAGCCAATAAGTCATGACTGAGAGGGGATCTGTGTAGAGAAGTATGTAAATATTAGAAGGATTACACATAGTATTGCTTATTATTACATATGTAGTACATAAGTAATAATATGATAAGTACAGGTTTGTAAGTATGTATTGCATATGCAATAATACGTAACAATATGATAAGTACAGGTTTGTCAGTATGTATTACATATGCAGTAATAATAATACGATAGGTACATGTTTGTAAGTATGTATTACATATGCAATAATATGATAAGTACCAGTTTGTAAGTATGTATTACATTTGTAATAAGTAATAATATATCAGCTTGTAATAAGAAGGGCACATAGTGTAGTAGAGTGTTAAAGAGTGAAAAAAGACTGCTGAGTGGCTCAAAGCACCATTCTAGTGTTTGTGGAATGGCTTCATGATCTGGTAACTTTAAAGAGTGTGGATGGGCCCCATGTTTTCTGTGGGGGAAAAAGCAGGAAAATCGTAAGAAGAGAGTGAGAGTAAAGGGCGGGTAGTGCAGAATAACAGTCAAAGAACTGGGAAGCTTACAATTCAAAAGCTGCTGGTCTGAGCTCCTGCTAGGCCACTGCCATTATACCCTTTATCAAGGCACACTGAATTGCTTCAGTAAATATCCAGCCATACAAACAGACTGAATGGAAGAGTTGCAAGCTGTGTAAGATACAGCAAGAGGAGCTGCTGAATGACTAAATTGTAAAAAATAATGAACATTAGCCACAAACTGTTAGGCTTAAACAGCATATTACCAGTGCCTGTGCCATTAATGGGGGATCTATTAAGTTAATATTAATATTAATACACTTTCTGAGGCCTTTGGATGTTACTTCAGTGTTAATATGTGTTTGGCCAAGACAGGAAGGATGTGTGAGGAAGGATAATTTACATACTTACAGAAGCTTCTTACAACCTGCCACTGAACTATAAAAAGGAAATCTCTTTAATACGCTGTATTTTATGTCATTGTTTATAAGTAACATCTTGCAATGTTTGACCCCCATTTCAATTAGGGATCAGTAGGAAAAGCTGTTCTAAAGGAGTTATGAGGAGGGATTACAGATAGAAGAGGAGTTCAACCCCACAGTAATAAGATCAGTGAAAACTGAGCTATACATACAGGGCATCTGATCACAGAACTGTCAGGACATTTTGAGACCTGATCTCCCATTGGAGGCAAAGCCACCATAACATACTGCGGCTTCCCTGACCCCTTAGCACTAGTGGAACCGAGCCCAGTCTATCTCTGTTTCTAGGGGCGGATTCTGAGGTCTTTATAATTGTCAGTACACCCAACTCTACACACCTACAGTAAATGTTGTCCATCTACCCATCCCCCCCCCCCATCCCCCCCAACGCCCCCCCCCACCTTGGGGAGTGTAATTCATCACGCCGATTCCCCTGGGCGAAGGCACCAATCGGATCTCCCGCTGCCTCGCTCTCCCCTTCGCCATCCCTTCCCGTGTCCCCACAGGCTCGAGCTTACCTCACAAACCCCACCCCCACCTCCCCACCGCATTCAGGTATTCGGCTCATGGTAGGTGCTCCTCAAACAAAGGACACAATCCCCCTCTGGAGATGCACTGGCACGAGGCCGAGGCCCCCTGACAATTCCAATGTAGCCATAATCTTTAAATATACACATGGGAAACCAGCTGCGTATCATTATTTGCACATAAAACAATGGCCATACCTTCCATCAACCTTAGAGGAATTACTTGCTTCCCAATTACAGTTGGACATGATTTAATAATCAGGGTTTTAGATAAAAATAAATAAACTACCAAAACAGAGTATAGTTCTAAGTGTATCGTATTTGCACGGCTGAAAGGGACGTCTGCTTAGGAGCCTCTGCTTCAGCCCTGCATTCTGAGGAGATCAGCTCCCTTTAGCCCTGGGTATTATCACATTATCTTCTGTTGCCTGTGAGTTTTGGCTACCGCTCTCCATTCATTTCATTGGATAGCGACTGGAGTTTGGCTGTAGTAGCGTGCAGGGCCGTTTATGAGCTGTAAGCTTCCTTAGGGGCTGTGCAAGCCAGCCAGGTTGTATCCCCAGGCTGTGGTGTGAATTTGCAGCCGGGCTTAAAATAGGGTTACCATGGAAGCTTCCGATTCAAATTCTACAGTGTAAGCAAGCAGAGCCTTTTTTTCTGTGAGAGACAGTAGGAATAGAGGATTTTACAATGGTGATAAAGCTCTGTGTGGAAAACCACCAGCTTTGTAGACTGTTCAAGATAAATAGTGTTGCCTTCATGCTCAAAACAGATATAATTTGCAGTAATGTATTGACAAGTGGAAAAAAAAAAAAACATTGTGGGAAAAATAGGCCTTGGGCACAATTTTTGTTCTTCAGTGTTTTTCACTTGTAATAAGTTTTTGCAAATTATACCCATTTTGAGCATGGACACATGTCTACTTATCTTATTTATAAGCACCAGATAAACTAATTTGTCAAGTCAAATTAGCTGCTTTTGAATTGCCTACTGTTGAAGTCTGGAGTGCGTGAGCTAATTGTCAGAGGAAGACTGGCCGTCCATATCTGCAACTCCTTTCCCCCAGTCACAAACAGGACTAGTGTCATTCATCCCCAAAGGAATCAATCGCTAACACTCGAGCATAAAACGGAAGGCTCCGGAACAAAGGGAAAGGTGAGACCCCTGACAGGTGGAAGAATGTTTGTTTCTGCTGTTGGAGAAGTAGGCCTTCCAGTGCCCGTGGCAACTCATCCATAAATGCCGACTGTCAACCATGAAATTGAGTAAAAGTCATTTTGCCGCACTTTGCTTAGCCAAGCATATTTTGGTTACATAAGCCACAGCTGTCTTTTCTTCCAGGCCCCGTCCTCGAAGAATGGCTTGTTTACTGTATGTCTCTGTCTGAGGTTTCAGTTCTTTTTCTACTCTTTTTACAGGGTATTCTACTAACAAAATTTGAACTTTGAACAGCACATTTAACCACGACCATGAATGAATCAAATGTGTATGAAATGCTAATCAAATGTAGTGTTGTTTTCATGTAGCATTGATGTTGAATTCCAAATCAATTAAAAAAAATAAAACTGTTAAATTCCAGGGTGAATGACTGCCAAGCTTACCAAACTGTACATGAAGGGGGAAAACCTCCCCCAAAAAAACTTGCAATTATTTGCAAGTCAGCTTTGAGCTGACCAATCAATTTGTGATAACAAATGATGACATCACCTCTAGCCTTTCTAATGTTAAAACAACAATAAAGGATTTCTCCCATATACGATAAGTAAACTAAAAGCTTCCTTCTGGGAGATTTTCCTGTTAGCATACATTGTCAAAACAAGTAAGGATTTGTACTCACAAACATATCTATTCCAAGATTCAAATTGAAAGAAAAACATGACAATGTATAATGTACACTGTTTGCTCACTCACAATCGAACAAACAGAAAATGGAGTACATACAAAACAGAGTTAAATGCGGAGTACCAAAGCATAACTACTAGGAGTGAGTAATGTAACACTGACTGGAGTCAGAACATTATACGACAGACTG
This sequence comes from Anguilla anguilla, assembly GCF_013347855.1. Classification (NCBI taxonomy): domain Eukaryota; kingdom Metazoa; phylum Chordata; class Actinopteri; order Anguilliformes; family Anguillidae; genus Anguilla; species Anguilla anguilla. The sequence continues at coordinate 5,443,075 of NC_049212.1, forward strand.
TGACAGACTGTCTGTACATGCACAGACATTGACAATGTACAGACTCAGTGAGCACAGCCTTGCCATAAAGACCATTTGCCACAGGCAGACTTGGCTGCCCTGACACTAAAGCTTGTGCTCCCACTGTAATCAATAAGAAACTGAGACAGGGCTGCAGAGCTGCACTTCCTCACTCGACGGGATGAATATAAAGACATTGGAGAACTCACAACCCCCCCCCCCCCCCCCCCCCACACCCCCACCTCCCACCCCCCCAAAAAATCCTCCAGAGGGAGAAGAGGTGCCATGCAGATTTGCCAGCACAATATATGGCTGCCTTCCATAGGTGGGAGGAGATTAATGAGCTGTTTTTATTTGAATTACTTGCCACCATTTTGTTGCATTTTAAAATATGTTATGCCAATAAAGCATTTTGAATTTAGAATTTGATAGACACAGAGGGAGAATATGAGAGAGAGAGATTAATTATATGACTTGCATGTAATTTTTAATCGTTTCACTGTGAATTGTTTTGGTAAAATAGTGCATATACAATCATGTCAATAAAGCATTACTGAACTGAAAATTACTTAATTGAGAGAGATCAAAATAAACTGAATATGAAAGACTATTTGGCAGGTCAAAATAGAAGGGTATGAAAGGCAAACTGTGGTGAAAACCGGAGGAAAAGGTTGGATTTTTGACGAATCTTAGAAAGCAGCCCAGCTTAGCAGTCGATACATACTTTGCCAGCAGGTGATTACAGGCCTGCACTGTATGTAGCCTTTTAAAGTGTTATACACTGCACAATGAAAAGGCGTTTGACATAGGAAAGAATTAATGGGCAAATGACATTGGCAGGCTTGAATTTGGTTTAGCAAAGGGTTTGTCAGCATTAATAACATATTAAGCTTTATTTCTGATTTGTCAAAGTCCATTGTGTAGATTTGCCAGATCTGTCCATCTCAATTCCTTTACAGATGACATTAAGGCATGGACACCAGGGAGGAGACAATATCACATGGGGTGTGACTTGTGTTTGGTGACATTTGCAGCAAGAAAATTGTACATGAAATGAGTTCATGTACAATTCTTCTCCAAGAGTGGATATTAGTTTGTGTTAAATGCTGCAAAATATCAGAGGCTCAGGGTAGTGATCCAAACAGAAAGACTGACACCAGAGGCAGAGGCGAATGACACAATGAAATAAGTCTTCACTGAACATGAAGCTTGACCAACAAAATAACACAGTGCAAAACAGGAGGAAACATTGGGGAAAGACTAGGCCTCAGAGATACTACAGGCATGGATTACCTGCAAACACAACGCTAAGATCAAGCACTGAAACACCGGCAACAAGGCAAGTATTTAAATATACAGGGAACAGGTGAAACTCCTAATAAAATACAATCATGGAGAGAACATAACAGTCAAAAATGAGACACTAGGATATGGGAACTGGCAGCCTCTGGTGGTCAGAAGCTGGAATCGTGATAATGGAAATGAAAACGCATGGCATAAAAGTGAAGGATCTTTGGAAAGATTCAGTTTATCCATGGAAGTTGTCAAAAGTTTGAATAAGATCAGAGAGGGCAGGCTGGGTGAACGTTCTCGGATTCTGTTTTGAGGACTGGTGCCAGTCTCCTTGGATTTGCCTCCTGGAGTGACAATGCCTCTGATTTTGGCAAACGAGATTCGTTTCCGCTCGACAGATCAAACTGATTGTTTTGACAAATGTAATTATGATGGGACTGTTACAAACAGGCCACAGACACAAGCGGCATGACAGTGCAATCAGTCATGGGAATGTCTGCAGACTCGTGACACAGCAAGGTGATCTAGTTCTGTACACGTGCTGAACTGACTCGTTATACCAAACTTGGCTGTAAGTTCTGTTTAATTCTTTAGCCCTCTGTCCCCATTTTAATTGAAATCAGGCGAGATATATCAGGAATACATATTTGAGGCCAGATAAAATATTCTAAATAATCCATATTGAAATACTTCAAGAAAAAAGAAAATCTGATGACAGCCATTTAGGAATTGAAAAGGCTGTATAGGTTTGTTATTGGCAAACATGACATTTTCAGCTTTTGTTGTTGTTGTTCTTCTTCATCTTATTTTTCTTTACAATGATCCTTGTAATTAGTATCTCATAAAAAACACGTTTTCAACGTACAAAAATGCCAAGTTACTAAAAAGTATTGATATCAAAATGACGCCAAGTTACGATACTACAAACAATATAGGCTATCTTGCCTCACCGAAATGACATAAGATGTATCTCAAAGCAATGCTACCCAATATTTCCTCAGTTCTTTCAAGTCACTTGGCCCTGTGTATAAGCATGCACTACATGGACAGGCCAAACATATGTGTGGATGGCTCTCTCACAGTCAAGATTGATTGAATAGGTGTGTGTATGTCCAATTTGTATTGGTATGTAGGCCTATGTATTTCGCTGCCCAGGCTTTCTGTTGCGTGAATGATAGTATGTTTCTTGGTACAAGTGTGTTCGTGAATGTGAATGTAAGATGCTGCCAGGGAAATGTCCCCATGCGGATAAAGAAGTTCTCTATGTATGTATGTACAATATGTGTTTTACATGCAGTATTTATTGTACGTAGCAAATATACAATAACTTGCACATGTACTCAAATTCAGTTCAGAAGCAAGTATAAACATGTTTTCTGGAGAAATGTGCTTCTTGTCGTTGCTCAGCAGCAGTTCTGTACATTAATGAATTTATACATTAATTTCAATGTACAATGTTCAATGTGTTCCATGAGGCAATTCGAAATATTTGTCTCTTTGATCTGACAGAAAGTTTGCATGACATTGTGAAATGGTAAGATTAGAAAACACAGGGCCAAGTGACTTGAAAGAACTGAGGAAATATTGGGTAGCATTGCTTTGAGATACATCTTATGTCATTTCGGTGAGGCAAGATAGCCTATATTGTTTGTAGTATCGTAACTTGGCGTCATTTTGATATCAATACTTTTTAGTAACTTGGCATTTTTGTACGTTGAAAACGTGTTTTTTATGAGATATCAGTTCTTTTTGCAAAGCGTTTTATTATGAGAGTGAGAAATGCGACCCTGCAAGAAACGGTTGTGGATTATGGCTATCGTTGTGTGAATCTGTACAGTCTGATGAGCGTGTACCGTTCAGCAGTTTCGGTTTGCTATATATGTAAAACAGTGGCTGTGAGAAAGGATGCAGTGGCGTAAGCGTAAACGCATCAGGAACGCAGATGGAATATGGTATGTACTCACGGATTTGACGTCCATCCAACGAGCCTTGACTGACAAAATAATGAACACGCCCGTAGAATTATAACTCCCTAGGTCGCAACTTGTGTAGCCTTCTGTCCTGCTCCGTTTTCTGTTATTTCGTGGAGATGCACTTTTAGTGTTTGTAAGGTTTATAAGGCATTTTGATAGGCTTATCTGCAGGTAGGAATCCTCTTCGCTGTTTTGCTAAACGAGAACCGGAAAACATGATAGTGGAGAATAGGAGCAGACGCATATGTCCCAGCAGGCTTTGCATATGAGAGAAAACAACAGTGTGAGAGAAATTAAAATGAAATTACGAAATTCCGTAGTTGAAACAATATGTTTTTAGCAGAATGGGCATGTAGGTGAAGGTTGACATGATCACGGAGTATAGTGCGAAGTAAATGGAGTGACCATGAGCGAGCTTATATTCCTTATCAAATGGTATATATAACAGTCGGTATTGAACATTAGTTGTTGAAGTGGAGGGTTAAATAACATTGCACTCATTATTTGCTTGTACTGTAATGTAATCTATTGCACGAATGTTTTTTTCTCATGTTCAGTGCTAGTAGTTATACTTATGAGTGAATCATGATTTTAAATGTAATGTTTTAATGCGGAGTTGCAGAACGTACACGTAGTAAGTGGCTAGATACTATGTGGCTAGATAGAGAACAGGGCGAGGTAACATGAATGTAGAAACGTGGCGTTTGCTGATATTAAGGTTTTGTACGGTAGCCAAGTGAAGAAATATAGTTAGTAGAAATGGCACAGTGGTGAACTGGTGTAACTTTTAAATAAAATGAATACATTTGCGTCATGAAATGCATATGGGTGGCCGTGAGTGAGTGAGGTTTACCAGTCTGTGACTTCGTTAGCTAATGCCATAACTATGCAATGCGTGAAATATCATTAGCGAATCTGTCGGTGGTTTTAAAGAAGAACACAAGCCAGTAAGCACAGAAGAGCTTCCGTTGAGTCCATATGGCTTAGCAATATTGTAGCCGGTCAATAACTGAACGTACAGACGGTAAGTCATAATGCATATATCTTAGCAATATTGTAGCCGGTTAATAACTAAACGGTGAACGGCGGGTAGATATGGTGCAAAAGCAATAATTAAGAAGTAGTAGACAATTATTAGTGAGGGTCGAAGCAAGTAAAAGAAACGTGTTCCAAGCTGGGCTTGAACATACGACCCAGTGTTCCCAAGCCTGTAACCTTACCCACTAGGCCACGGTCGGATTAGCTGTTCAAACTGCGGAGTTGCAGAATGTACATAAGTAGTAATTGTGTGTAGCGTATGTGGCTAGATAGAGAACAGAGCGAGGTAACATGAATGTAGAAATAGAAACGTGGCGTTTGCTGATATGAAAGTTTTGTACGGTAGCCAAGTGAAGAAATATAGTTAGTAGAAATGGCACAGTGGTGAACTGGTGTAACTTTTTAATAAAAGGAATACATTTGCCGTGATGAAATGCATATGGGTGGTCGTGAGTGAGTTTTGGTAAAGAAAATATAGGCGTAAGAAAACGTTAGTGTAAAAGAGGAAATTATCTGCCTGAGGGCGAGTCAGGGTTCAATCCTGAAACCGGAGGTTTACCAGTCTGTGACTTCGTTAGTGCAGCACCATGCCATAGCTATGCAATGCGTGAAATATCATTAGCAAACCTGCCGGTGGTTTTAAAGAACACAGGCCAGTAAGCACAGAAGAGCTCCCGTTGAATCCATGTGGCTTAGCAATATGGTAGCCGGTTAATAACAGAACGGTGAACGGCGGATAAATATGGTGCAAAAGCAATAATTGATAAGTAGGCTAGTAGACAATTATTAGTGAGGGTTGAAGCAGGTTAAAGAAACGTGTTCCAAGCTGGGTTTGAACCTACGACCCCATGTTCCCAAGACTGTAACCTTACCCACTAGGCCACAGGCAGACTAGCTGTTTGAACAGGAAATGTTTCAGAGTAAAAATGTATGGGTATTTTGCGTGTGTATGCGCGTTTTTGATTGGGTCGTGTAGGTGCAGATTTGGCTGGTGTCAGTGAAATGTCCAATGGGGAGACATGTTGTTAGTGGGATAGGCGGCAGGAAAAATAAGAATGAGAAGAAGAAGAAGAAGAAGAAAGAGAAGAAGAAGTAGAAGAAGAAGAAGAAGAAGAAGGAGAAAACACAAAATCCCCTTAGTTTGGGGCTTTATTGTGTGGACATGTGAAGTTGTTTATGAATTCTGTCTGTTGAAATGGGGTCAGAATGAACAGAATGTAATGTTTTTAAGGGCTGAGTGTCTGTGGCTGTTGTGGTTATTTCTGTGGAGAACCCTGAAAAGTGCCAAAGTCTCGGTGCTGTATAGGTATGGGGCATGCCCCCGCCAAGGCGTAACTTGGCGGGATGGCATACCTGCCATCCCAATACTAAAGTGTCAATCCTTCATTGATTTGGCAACATCTGTGGTGACTAGTGGTCACAACAGTTTGTTGTCATACACCAAAACAACGATAACCCCCCCCCCCCCCCCCCCAAAAAAAAAAAAAAAAAAAAAAACTTTAGTGTCAACAGATGTGGTTATATTTCAATAATGTTACTGCCATGAACTAAATAAAAAAGTGAGCTAATGTTAGATGACAATATCAGATCATGTAAATATCAGACCTGGAGGGAAATACATACACAAATTGTGATTCAGATTATATTTAATAAATTTAAAATAAAAAGCACAAAACAATTCCTTCTATTAGACATATTTCAATGACTACTTGTATAAAGCAAAAAACAAAACTTATTTTTCAGAATTTGAAAAAACTTTCAAATGCAATCCCTCAAATAATATTTCAAATAATTATTTTCTCCAAAATATTTCAAAATGCACTAAAATACTTGGCCTAAACATGGTCAAATAACATATGTTAGGTTATTAAGTGTTCACTATGAATTAATTGTAGGCTTTAGTCTCAGTTCTGTTAAGTCAAGACCTACATTTGTTCCAGAACCAGCACATGCATTCTTGTTGACTGTGCTCCAGGTCACACAGGAAAACAACATCTTAATTTCATATTTTTATTTTCAGACTGAACACATAGGTAAAGTGTTAACAAAATGCCCATATTAGGAATATGGGAGGAACATGACATTTTGTTGTCCAATCACATTCCTGTACAGGTTAGTGAGATAATTGAGTTCACCTATTGTCAATAAACCAATTTCCTAACTGATCCGCCCTATATAAGCTGACTCCTCAAGCAGTTTTGTGTGGTGTGTGTTGTTATTGGAATAATCTATGGTGTGCATGGTGCTGCTTTGTGTTTTGACCCTGTTAGTTTAAGAAACATCCCTGGCTCCCAACCACTGCTTAGTTGAGATTCTTTCCTGGCTTTTGACCTACGCCTGACCCTGTGACACCACAGCACCCACAAGATCCAAGTTTATGCAACACTTCATCATGCTGGAGGAAACTATGAGGCTGCAATACGAGTATATCATGTTCATTGAGAGGGCTCTCAAATCCGAATGCACATATAAAGGCAGGCTTGTACTAATATGCCCATCTGTGGCTTTTTTAATCTCTGAATTACAAACAAGATTTTAATACATCCTCTGGGCAAGATTTAATCACTTGGCGATACGGCTGATTGGATGCCTGATATTGCCAAAATGGAAGCGGTTTCTTAGGCTTCCATCCTGGAGATATCAGGTGAACAAACAAACATATTGCCAGCGTATCGCCAAGACATCAAATCCAGCCCTTTGTCTACTTCCTTTATTGCCTGAAAAGCAATCTGATTCTGGAGCCTATTCAGACCCCTGGATCTTTAGAACATAATGACCGAAGTTCAGTTAATTCATTTTAATGGACAAGGCTTGTGTCGAAACAGAGGGCTATTTGAGATTTCAATCCAAAGCCTGTGAAACTTCCAAATATGGTATTGAGGTGGAATGACTCTCTTACTTTGCATTTATTATGGTGTAGCCATTGGGCTTATGCTACTGACCAACAGAATACAGTACTTACATATAGTATGTGCCCCTCTCCCCTCACCCACACACACGCACATACAGATGACCAAGGGTCTACGTATATTTTGGTATCATATAAATCTGTTAATTACCTTTAAGGAATTACATTGTATTTCTCTCTCTCTCTCTCTTTTTTTTCAGAGAATGCACCCAACTGAACATGTGCTCATGCCCCAGCAGGAGTCTTTTGCTATAAGGAAATTCAACTGTACACATCCCTGTCAAATGAAGAGTATGGTTTCTTGGCTAATGTTGCATTGTCATTGCATGATATGATATCTTTAAGTCTTCTGGAAAGTTCTATGTTCAAGACATTCTGTGAAAGTTTGGATCCTAGCTGCTCTACACCAACTCATAGGACCATGTCAGGCAACAATCTAATCACCTCCAAAAGTTGGAGCAGAACCTCATGTCTCTTTTTGAGTCTGTATCCTCTGTCTGTCATGCTTGATCTATTCAGGTCGCTTGATGAAGTTGTACTTGGAAATAACCGGGCACTTTATACTGGATTGGAGTCTGCACAGCATTATGTTGGCATGCAACTGCTTCAGTGGCCAAAATACTGAAGAAAACATAGCAAGTGTATACAAAGAAGCCTTGTACCAGACAAAAATTCAACACTGCTGTAACTGACTATTCAAGCAACGTGGTGACTGCCTTCTCTTATTTTGAGGAGAATTCCTCCCCTGCAGAGGACATCACTGAACATCATGAGGAAGATCTGCAGCCTGTGAGTTCAGCTGCTCTGGACGAAGCTTACTGTCCCAAGCATGAAAGCTGATTCGCTTATATGGTGCAACGTCCCCTATAAAAAAGGGCCATCAATGAACCAATCAACAAAGCTGTCTCTAAAGCCTCAAACATTGCTCCTCCCTACCTTAAATTACCTTTAGCGCAGGGTCTCTTTGAAGGTCAGAATCTTCTTCAGCCAGCGACTGATGAGGTAGACCTCTGTGATGGTTCCTCTGGAACAGTTTCCTTCCCTAGTGTTTCTGCTCCCTTGTCGTGTTTATTAGTTTCAATAATTGTATTGGTGCTTGTTCTGTTTGCACGATTGGTCTTTGTGAGTTCTCCTGCTTAGTATGTCAGCTTCTCGAGTACCTCAAGTTCTCCTAGTCTTCTTATGTCCCTTGCTGTTTTTTGTTCTCTAGTCCTTGCAGTTCTCTGTTCATCTCCTTGTTGTGGTTTTGCATTTTCTTTCTGTTTAAGTAAAGGCTCCAGTGTTTTGTACTTCCTGAGTTGTTTCTGCAATTGGATCCAAATTTGCTACCGCATGTGGCAGAAAGAGCAAGCCACTAATGGACCCAGCAGAACTCCACTAAGTCCACACCGCTTTGACCAGCCAAGACGCTACCTTGGAGAGAGATGAAAGGTTAATCCAGTCCATCTCTGAGAGTTTTCACTCTTCACTGCCATAAAACACCAGTTGGCTCCTGCTTCTTCCAGAGAAAATGCTGCATCACCTCTTGACCTGCTCTAGCCACTAGAGTCCCATATTCCCCCTCCAGAGTGCTTTGACTGTCATCTGGGGAAATGTGGGGGGTTCTAACCCAATTATCCCTGACATTCGGCTTTCAGGGTGAACTTATTTTTTTTCCACATACTTCCACAAAGCTTTAACTTTACATATAAAAAGGTTTTGGCTGAGTTTGAACCATTTAAAAATGCATCGTTCCTTGTCCCCCCCTCATTATCCATTACCATGTGACCTGGAAGGGCCTGACTGGCTGCCATAACAGGGAACATTCTCAGCTTTTAATAGACAAAAGAAGAAACCATGATCTGCACTTGTCCGCTTCCTTCGATACAATGGTGCATCCTACGAGTCCCATGACACTTTGCTTCAAACAAGCAATCAAAACAATGATCACAATGTTGGAGTGGAAATATATCGAGAGACGGTATGAATGACACACATGTATGACTACAGAACATATCAAACGTATTGTATAACTGCACAATAAGAAACTAAGAGAAGCCTAATTATAATTAAATCAGTCATTTGATTAGATTGACACTTTATACACTTTTACTAGTACACTGTTTATATGATTTGCATAATGGGACTGTTACAAAGCACAATTTAAATACAATGCTTTAGTGACCAATGTGATCTCAGAATGATAATGAATACAAGATAACCGACAGGGCCGCCTGAATCAAGAAAATGTTCTGGTGTCCTCGTTTTCTTGCCTACTCTCCCCTTTCCTTTTCTTTTCTTGTGACATATTCAAAAGGAATCAAGGAGAGAACATGCGGTACGGAAATAAGGAACCCGTTCTAGAATTCAAACTCACTCCTTGATCCTGAGGGTAAAGAAGGACACTAATGTGCGTAACTGAAATAATTTTTCGCATGCAACGGTCTGATTATTACATTGACATCAGTTATCGTCTCTCTTATTTTGGGTTTCGTTCTTTGTCATCAAGCTGAGGCCAGGAGGACAAAAATGAAGTTTTAGGCCGCTAACAGAAAAATAAATGAATCAAAGGTGCCGTTCACATTTCCACTTTAAAACCGTCTGTGTCACAGCACAGAAGATAAGAGAGGGGCGAGAGCGCCAAACTGGGTCAAAACACGGGTGCCGCGGTGTGCCCGAAAGCAGCCCCTTCACTCCGCCCAAACGATGACATTTCCTCTGGTCTCATCCATCGGTCTTCAGAGGGCAGAGCATCAGACAGCCATGACTATTCACTCTGCGCTTTATAAACCCATAACATCTGGGGATCTCGTCTGGCAGATATGGGATATTTGATTTCCCAGCACCGGCACATTGTAGAGCTGCAGCACTTACCCTCGGCGTTTCTAAAGAAAGACGCCGGTTCCCAAAGGCGTGCAGTTCAAAAAGGCCAGACGTCTCTCGGTGTCTGGAATCTTTGCGACTTTACGAAACTAACGCTTTGCTTTTGTTCTCCTTAAATGCACTCTTGCGCTTGATAGCACCTCTTTCTTGCAAAAATTCGTACAATCAAATTTTGCTCGTGAGCTTAGGTTAAAGTAATAATCTCGAAGATTTTCATTAAAATGAATGTCTGTTAAGTCACTATCTATCGCCAAATTAGGTAAAACAATGGTGATTAAGCGTATTATTATATTCATTTATATTATTATAATAATTTATGATTAAAGAACTGTGTGTCTGTGGTGACATTCCCGGGAAAAAATCACAAGCGGCGCGTAGTTAGTGACGTGTTTTCCATCATCCATCAGTGGTTGGTCCGCCAGAGAGGGTAGGCGGAGCTAACGCAACAGGCTCGCTCTTCAACTCACTTGTGTGTGAGCAGCGTACTGTTTTTTCCGGTGTCTGCCAGCGTTACAATAACAGAGAACGGGGGGTGGGTTATGGAACCCTAAAAAGTTTTTGTGTAACAGTTTAGCTACCAAAACCAGAAACACCAAGGGTAACATTTTGCAAGGCAGTTGTTTCAAATATATCACGCAACAATCATTCACGAAAAAGACAGTTTAATGTGCACGAGATACATAATTGCATGAACCACAGCGAATCCCGCAAATTCTTCTCTGCAGTGTAAAGACGTTCATACCAGGCAAAAGCTGGATAAAGAACGTTTGTGGAAATTGATCAACACTAATTCTACCCCAGGTCTGCTACAGCATTTTAACCCAGCTCAGCAGTGTAAAGACAGCTTAAGTTAGCCTAATGTTAGACAATGAATGAGTATGTACATATTGTTTCTTTTATAACAACCATTTTTTATTCAGTAAATAGTAAGTGTTATAGTTGGCGTGGCCCAGGTGCCCAACTGACTGACGTCACACGAGCGACACTGGTTGGATTCGGTTGGATCTCTGGGAAGTGAGGCCCAAAAACACACCTGCAATTACTGCTTCTCGCCATTGGTACCGCCAAAAAGAACGAAACGGAAATCTTTGAGATTGTAACTTTGAAGCTGATTCGATAACTATGTGCTCTCAATACACATTTCTAATCATCATGTTTTTTTGATGTATTCATTTTTAAGTTTAAAATATGTTTTACAACTTGAAATACATTAAAATGAGTAAGCCCTTAGGGACAGGTCAAGCTTACTTGCTATTAAACTCACACACATATAAACACACAAACAGGCCCCTTTGCACTGAAGGTCCATTAAGCTTAACTTTTCAATCAAATTTCCTTGGGCTTCATATTTTAATAATAAGTTTAAGTGTGCCTCGTAAATGGGCCAAGACATCACTGTACACCAGGGATGTAACCTGACTTTATTTTGGGAGGGACCTTTTAAATGTGGAGTTCAAACATCTACAGCCCCCCCCCTGCTTCATCTGTGCTGAGTGCTGTACAGTGGATCATTCATATTCATCCATTTATTTTTCCATTCTCACACCTGTAGCAGTGTTAGTAATACACAAGCATTTGCGTTAATTGTGAATTGCATTGTTGTGAGGCCTTGAATTAGTGATTAAAATAATTACTGATTCAACTTCCAATTAATCTAAATCTTAATACAAAATGTTAGAATGAACTGTAATGCAAATTGCAGCTTTGTCAAGGGACATAAATGAACAAGTAAAACAAGCTGTATTAGAAATACCTTTCTTATGCTTCTTTTCTTATGCTTCTTCTATATATACATCATTGGTCTATAAGTTTCCCAGTTTTCACATTTGTACTTAAATTTAAGCAGTTAAATGTCCAAAGAAATGTGTCTCCTCACATTTTAAAATTTAACAACTAAGTCATCAGCAATAAAAAAGTAAATAGACACCTTTTATTTTACAAAAAAGATCTATAACTTTGATTAATCAAAATAGCCATCTTTAGCAGTAATAACAGCTGAGCATATCTGTGGCATTCTTTCTACAAGGGAAGTCAAATATGGTTCTGAATGGTCACACCAATACTTCTGTCAAAATTCACACACAAGATGTACTGCACTTGTTGGTTGCCTCTTGAAACTTTTAGTCCAATTAATCCCAAATTTGTTTGAGGGGGTACAAATCTGAAGTCTTGGATGGCCATTCCATCAGTTTAAACTTTCCTTCCTGTTCTTTTCACCTCTGGCACAGCTTGGATGTATGTTTTGGGTCATTATCTTGCTGCATGATAAATAGCTGACTAATTAGTAATAGACCAGATGGTATAGCGCAGTGATGAATAATGCCATGGCAACCCGGTTGGTTCTTCTCTTCACAGTTAATACTTTGACTTGTTTATGTTGTAAATGCTGGTTCATGTTCAGCTGTGCTTGAAGTTGTGTTGCTGTCAACTAGCTAGTTAACCCTCAGGAAAATTGTCCTCTGGTTTTGTTGCGGCTTTGGGTTTGCCAGTGCAAATTATATTTGCACTTTTTCCCCCCAATTTTATTGTAAACTATTAGACAAAATGCATTATTCGTCAGCAAATATTTTTAAGCAAATAAACAAAAAACTGAATAGTCCTTCCATAAGTGATCAAACCCCACACATCAATACTATGTAGATCCAATAACAGTTTGAAGTTTCTTGGCATAAGTATCCACCAGCTTTATGCACTGTTATTTCTGTCCAGTCGTCCTGCAGATTCGCTCCGGGTTGTGGCGGTTGGTTGGAGTGGAAAATAGGGCCACGGATTGTCCATGTGATTGAGATCGGGACTTTGACTGCGCCGCTGAAGGACACTCACTTTTTTTTTTCCTTTTGAGCCACTCCAATTTTGTTTGGCCTCGGGCCTGGGATCCTCGTCCTAGTGGAAGGTGAAATTTCTCTTAAGCCTTTGTTTTTTTTGTGGACTGAAGCAGGTTCACTCGCAGTATTTTAAGGTCTTTTTTTTATAATTCATACATTTCTTTACTTCATCTCAAACTTCTGTTGGAATGCTGTTTAGTCTTTTAGTCATTTCCATACATTTCCATCATCTTCACAGACTGACTAGTGATCCTTAAAGGGAGTGATATTTTCATCCAGCAAAAGTGACAGATACGTTAATGATTCACATTTAGAAGCCTTGGTAAGGCAATTGTGTCCTCGTGAAGGCTTTTTTTCACTTGGAGCTTTCAGAGCACTGAGCTGTATAATCATGTAAACAGCCATGGCAGTCGGTCCGCCGGAGAGGTGGATTGGTCCTGGCTGCGCCGGCTGGTGGAGAGAGCACACGCACCTGGGCTGCGTTAGCTAATTAGCCCGGGTGCTTAAAGGCGCGTTCCTCTCCACAGTTCGAGGCTGAGACCGGGAGCTCACACCGAGAGCGAGTTTCTTTATTTGAATTTTTGTTTAATTTCAGTTTTGTTTCTTTTAATAAGACGGAGAACAGTGAACCGCCACTGAAAAGTCGGAGGAGCTGGTCTGCTGGAAAGCAGTCCAGCTACACAGCGGGGAACTGAAATAGTTGTCGCTCTGTTTTACTTTATTTTGTCTTTGTTATTTTAGCTTGTTTTAGTTTATTGTTTTTGCCTGGAACCCCTGAGGGGGAAGAGTGAAGGTGTCCATTTATTTTATTTCATGTTTGTGTGGGTGCTCTCTCCCTCCCTCTCCATGCGACAGACATCGGTGTTCCCCGGCACTGCCGCATCTCCCTCCGAAGGGGTGTCACACTGACGTGTGACAACAGCATATTTCAGTATTCAGTATTTCTTTTTTTCTTTAAAAGTTTTTATTTTATTTATTTTTTTTTTTTTACATGTAACAAATGTCGCCTAACAAGTGAGTCTGACTTTACAGTGAAAAGACAAACAAGCTGCAGGTTAAAAATAAAAACAAACCTCATGATATTGTTTGCTACTATGAGGAACTGATGGATGCTGGTAATTTCCTGTACTCTGTCCAGGAGCCATGGAGAGGGAAACTCCTACAGTTAGGGGGCGTGTGGGAACTCCCGTCTCTTACCGAAACGCAGAAAGATCGTCAGATCGCTGATCTGAAGACTCCGTAAGGATCGTGGGGCTGATGGGTCCCAGCCTCCGACGACGACAGAGCGCCGTCGCTAAGGGCGCCGTCCCTCGCCGGCCTGATCCCGAGCCTCAGTAACGGGACTAATTAGATCGGGCCGTTTTAAGTGGCACAGCGTTAATGCGACATCTGCATGAGTGGATATTAATAAACGGTGTTAGACAGATGCGTCAGCTGATTCTCCCCCCCCGCCATGATATAGGGAAGCGAGCTCATGCAGAGTTACTCTAGAGCGCGGACGTCCCCGTATGACATTTGAAAAACAGGAAAGCTAGCGCATTCAAAGTGACACTCGAGCCAGGATGTTACTTGATACGGGAAAGTGATCTCATTGTCGAGTGACTCAGCGGAAGGTGGTTTCAAATTGTATGGAAAATTAATTGAATTTGAAACCACCTTGAATGAGAAATTAGAGCAAGTCCTTTCACCACCACTGCCATTTATAACTATGGCTGTACGAATCAGACATATCAAATCAAACTGTGGACATTGTGTTAATATTATATATGCTCTGTGGCAGGGCGGGATTAGATAAAATACTCTGGCACATCAAACACACAGGGTGGCCATAAGGCTAGATAGTGGTTCACTACTGACTGACCACTCTACAATTCTGTGAGGGATCAGCTAAATGCAAAGCCACTCGCTGTGCATTTTATCATTGCCTGCCCTTGCCAGATGCAAGCTTTCCCATGTGTCAGCATACATATTTTCAAACACCTCCATGGGGATAACAACCTACCTACCAAATGTGTGTAGCGATCAACATTGACATTTACACGAATGCACTTGACTGAAAATCTTTCATAAAGGTTTCATCACTTGACTTACAGTAATTAGCATGAAAATTACAGCACGCCCGGCAACAAATTTGCGTGTTAGGTTATTGTTTTCACAGGAGGAGAAAATATTCATTTAATTTCACAGGAGGGGAGTTGTCCATCTTGTGTGAGTCTTTAATGGAAAAACACCGGTGTCAAAAATGATTCTTCTAAAAATCAACATGAGAAAGAAGTGAGAAAGCAAAGTGAGATTATCTTAAGTCTAATAAGAAATAGACAAACAGAACCCTTAAAGTGAAACCCAGAGGGCTCCTTAAAGGGACGCTGTGGTGCCCTGGTGTGGAAGGGTGGCTATCGAACAAGAAAACACCCAACCTGGGTGCCTCAGGCTGTTTATTTCTTACAGAAATACGAAGAACACATTCGGTCTGAAAAAAAATTCCCCAAGGCATGGGGTTCAATGTGAAAATGTCATCTGTCCCAATAAAAGTAAACATGTTGGGTGCCTTCAACATGCACTACCTTGGATCATCAGAAATGATTAATCTTGGCACAAACAGACCTTGCATGCCATGTCCCCTAAGCGTCTCATTGAAGAATATCACCTTGAGAATGCGAGCCGGTGTTGAATATATAAGAGGCCTTGTTGGCCATAAATCATACTTCCTCTCACACACACACACACACACCATTATACTCTCTCTCACACACACATACCATCATGCACTCTCGCACACACACCATTATACACTCTCTCACACACACACACACCATTATACTCTCTCTCACAGAACATCATAATCTTTCACACACACTATTATACTCTATCACACACAAACTAGGAGGCATGACGGGATACAAAATCAAGATAACAATAAAAGTGCAATATGAGTGCTGGATGGAGATACAAGTGTAACGTGATCGTGCTAGAGGAACAGGATAGAAGGATACAAGTGATAAGAGCGATCCTAGATTGGGAGTGCCCTGCAGAGTAGTGGTAGTTAGTCCAGGAACAGTCTGAAGAGATGCGTCTTCAGACCAAGGCGGAAGATGGGCAATGACGGGGTGGTACGAAGAGGGACAGGGAGTCTGCTCCACCGCTAGGGAGCTAGAATGGAGAAGCTCCGTGGTCGGGATGAGTGAGAAACGTTCACCCGGATGGCAGGGGGTGCAAATCGAGCAGGGGTGTAGGGCTGAATCGGTGATAAAAGCATACTAAAAGCATCTCAGTCACAATATTCCCGTTTCATTCCTGCACGTTTTTCCAATGTAATTGATTTATTAGATCTTTTATAATAAAGAACATAATGGATGACAACTTCATGAGCAATGTCCATTTTATGTGAGATGGAAAACTGGATGAGAACAGATTTGTTCTCCTCCAAAATATTCAATGTCACCGACCTGATTCTTTTCACACCGCAGCCCACAGCCGAGCTCTCTCTCTCTCTCTCTCTCTCTCCCTTCTCCCCCCCTCTCTCTGAAGAAAACATGTTTGAGTTGTACTTGTATCTCCTATTATGACATTTTGACCTTAAGCCAATGACATTTCAGACTATATATTTATTTACTCGTGGTAATGTGAAACCTAATGGCATAATATTTGCAGAATATTACATCTGTAATGACTATACCAGGCTTATCAGTTCAAAATTTCTTCTCTACCTTGTCTGGATAGGATTATAGCAGTATACATGCACTCCAGAAATTGACATTTTTTTTTAGAAAGGGCATTTGTGTTCATGTCAGGCCAAAGTAGTTTGACAACATACTCCTTTACAAACACATATACTAACCATCACATGGTGCTATCATATCATTCAGAACAACCACAGCTCACAGTACAGTCAGAAAAATACACAAAGGCTTTGTCTCCTGTATGATAAAGGTATTCCTTGTGTTTCAGTGCAGAGAGAGAAAGAGAAGAATTTGGTATTACTTGAATATGTAGTTTAAGGAAACCTGTGTGAGATTTGATTTCAAACAAAAATTTCCTCAATGGGACAAACATCCAACCAAAACCATCAATCAGCTGGTCTTGAGGCTCAGTTGGAACAGCTAATTATTATTTCACAGATTTGGATATCTGTTCCAGGTGTAATGCAGTTCTGGAGGTAATTAAACTAAATTGTTCTCTATAATATACGATTAAATAAAAATGCATCCATCCATCCATTGTCTATACCCGCTTATTCCTGGTCAGGGTTGTGGGAGGGGCTGGAGCCTATCCCAGCAAGCATTGGGTACGAGGAATATACCTTGGATAGTTTTCAGGGCACACTCACCAGTGACTCACACACTCGTACCTTGGGGCAATTTAGACTCTCCAGTTAGCCTAACTGCATGTCTTTGGACTGTGGGAGGAAACCCACGTCGACACGGGGAGAACATGCAAACTCCACACAGCACCACTGTGCCACCCTAACTAATACAATAAATAACCAAATACAAGCACCTGCAATATCAAGCAAACAATGTATCAACAGGTGATCACAAAATATTGTGCACAAAAACAACAGCATTACCACTGACTGTGAAAGGGGAATTATTCTGTTCTCTCTGCTTCACTGAAAACACAAACATTTGTTAATATCAATTCTGCCTCTTTACAAGCAAGTTTACAATACAGAATTTATATTGCTATTCCAGGGGCAATTTTTCTTTGAATGTAATTTTGCATGGATGAGTTGTTGACTTGTACACTTTATATTTAGCATATTCCTACAGGTTATAAAAAGGAAATTAATTATAACAATTGGAGAGACTGGGGAACTTCTGTTTGTTTTGGCTACGGACTTTTTGAATGAAATTGCATTTACTGGTTTGTTGCAGCATTTGAATGTGTGTGTGTGTTTGTGTGTGTGTGTGCATGCACATGTTTAAATGTATATATAGCCGCGTTTCCACCAAAATTACCCGGAACTTTCAGTCCCAGGAACTACTTTACCAGGAACTAAAAGGTTCCTTCAGCCAATGGTTGTCTGCGTTTCCACCGGGGTCTAAAGTACCGCGAAGATTAGGCAAATTAGCCCACTGACGTATGAAAAAGCAACGTTGTCGTCGGGCCATGTGTCATATGATTTCTTCTGTAACCGCATACTACCACCGAAGTAGCCTACATTATTTTCTAATAACCGGGACAGCCCGGAGGGGTTTATTCATTATGTTTTTATGCGAACATTCGCTTTCATGTCTTGACATCCGAAGCGACAGAATGCATTCACATTTATATGTATAACTGGCAACAACAGAAGAAAACATGCACACGTTGTAAACAATTTGCTGTTTGGTTACTTTCTCGTCGTCAATTCCATATAGGCTAATCGCAAAATGACAAGAATAGAACGAAAACTCGGACTTGCGTGAAAATGTAAATTAGTAGTGGTACAGCCACCGTTTGCTTTCCTTCGAAGTTACTGCTAGCCGAGCAGCGAAGTGTGCCCTCCAGATGCGAACCATGCACCATAAATTAGTCCATAGACTTCCTGGTCTTTTCGTGGAATTGAAAAATGGCAGTAAAATTGAGTAAAATTACGGCAGTCTGAAAAAGCTAAAGGGAAGATTACTAGAATTAACCTGTTATTTTACCCGGACAAAAAGTGCGGAAGGTGATTTCCAGTTAGCTTGTACTGTATCACCAATGTTAATTACGCAGAACTACCGCTATTTGAGTCAATTACAACTACCGCTATTTGAGTCAATTACAACTACCGCTATTTGAGTCAATTACAACGGGCTAACAAAGAAAATCCGGAAGAAAATATTCAGCAACCAAATTAATCCGTTTGAATGTTTTAGTACGTAATATGCTGTCCCAGCACAAATGCTTAGCATTTTATAAAACTACTAAAACTACTTTTATATTTAATACTAAAGCAAGAAAAGAGCAGAAGAGCACACGTTATAATTCCAAGACGTTGGCAGGCTATAACCAAAAGTAGGCTACTGCGCCGCATAACATACAAGTTTGATTTGAAGTTATTATGAAAATAAATTGGTTTGCCGCTGCATATTTTCAAACATGGCGGGTAATGGCGGAAAATAAATACAACACAAATGCTGCGAGTACTCGACCAATCAGAAATGTTCAGCGCTGCAAGCTCCACCCAAAAGGTTCCTGTACTTTCGAAAAGTACTACCCCCCGAGCAGGAACCTTTTGGGGGGTAAAATAAAGCCCCAGGAACTAAATTTAGACCCTAGTTCCTGCGGTGGAAACGCACTGAGTTCCTCAAAAGGTTCCTAGTTCCGGGGTATAGTTCCTGCGGTGGAAACGCGGCTTTAGTGCATAACATTGTCTTTTCAAATGTGTCATGTGTAGTATTCATCGAATACGACAAGAAGCTATAATATGAAACCTCAATAACTTACATTGTATAGGATAAGAAATGTATATATCAGCTGGAGTTTGTGTTAGCTGCTAATTGCTGGTTATGACTGGTAAAAATAATCAGAGTCTGGGAAATGTAAAGCTTTCTGGACATTCCAAAAATGTTGGGCTGGTTTCACAGACAGAGTTTAAGCCTAGTCCATGACTAAATTCTTTTTGAATGGAGATTCTTCATACAAAAATGCAATTTAGCCTAAGACTAAGCCTAATCTGTGTCTATGAAATTTGGCCATAGTAAATAAATAAATAAATAAAATTGAGAGCCAAACAAAGGGGCTCTTGCAATTTGAAATATACATTTTACATCAACTATAACCCTCCAGCACAAAGAAACAATTTAGATTGTTGATCAACTGAGAAGCTGCCAATACAAACTTATGAAGCATTCAGCTTCAAGTCAGGGACGGCCCACTCCCATGACATGTCCTATCGCTGTGGATGAAACAACACAGTGCAATACCACTGGTCGTTTTCTAGAATAGTCCTAATTATATATATTTTTTTCTTATGAATAGACTATTTTTACTCTGTCAAATTTTGATGGAATTGAGGCCTGGAGATGAGCTTGATATGATCAGCAATTTTTTTTTGTCTTGCTCGTAAATACATTATTATGCACTGCAGGTTAAAGCCACATATTGTATTGCCTACTATCCAAATAAGTCTATTTGCCATGGTGAATGGAATTTATTAGCCTCAGATATACATATTTTTGCCTTTCTTCAGTAAGCGATGATTCCTCATTATTCATAAAAAAAGTTTCAATAAACAACTAATAATGAAAGTCCTGATAGGTTATTTAGCTGAGAAAGGGTTTATACATGCACAGTACAACGAATGCACAGAAAAACAAATTCCATTTTTCTTACTTAATTCATCATGCTGTGCAAAGTATATGTGTAGTTGTATATTTCATATTAATAGTGATTTTTTTCTTTTCAGATGTCAAAAAAATGCAAGATTATGTTGTTATGCATCACACCTGCCTGCCATGCCTACTATAATCTGTCTAATCATTTATCAGACAAACCTTCTGGACACATTAGTCTGCAAAAAAATAAAATAAGAAGAAAAAAAGGAGACACCTTAGCACAAACTGTGATATCAACATTGGAACATTGTTTCTTGGTAACATCAGATTGCACAGGTAAAACCTTTTATATATTTATTTACTTTTAGGTATGCCACCCCCCCCCCAAAAAAAAAAAAAACAAAAAAAAAAAACAAAACAAAACAAAAAAAAAAAAATACACCAATTTGTATGCCTGTGCATTGTGAAAACCAACACAGCGTGGGAGTGCTGGAAATATGGTTTGCATTGCCCCGAACATCGCCCCCACCCCGTAGCCCTGCTGATATAACAAAGATTGATTTAACACATTCCTAATTAAAAATGTATCACCCTGCTTAACTTTTACCTGTACACCTACAACCATTCTTCAACTATTCTTACACATTATCTTAAAAAATGCCAGTCACATATTATATTATATTATATTATATTATACATACTGTTAGTTTGTCATATCATCCATTTTTACACAAATCACCCTGCTAAGTAGAAAATGGGGTTTTGGAGGACTTAAGAACATTAATTTCAACATTCACATAATACTATTCTTTGAATTGTGAATAATGTAGAATGCCAAAAAAAACCCTGGATATTAATGGAATATCAGTACAAACCTGAAACATCAGCTTACAGATGTATTTGACCCATATATTTTAAAGAACTGAGCTAGCAATTTGAATAATGGTTCTACAGAGACATAATTTTGCTGGTTCATACACTCCGACCACATTAAAATGCTGAGAGGCCGGGACTGTAGGGAGTATTAAAATGTCTCTTCACTCAAAATATGATCGAGATCTGTGGGATTAACAACTGATTCGTACATTACATTCTCCTCTTTCATACCAGTGCACTCAGGATGTCAACCTAAGTAACAGAATGTGAAATCTATAGCCACACTCTTTATATGGAAAATTATCATGAAAAATATTAAAAATTAGAGGCTGAAAATGGAATAAGGAATAGACAGACGGAATCACAGAGCTGTGTCCCATACCCCCCCCCACACACACACACACACACACTGTGTGTCAGGAATAAGGAGACAGCAACACTTCTGGTTTTTGCATCAGCATTCCTAGTGTTCTAAACTTTGCACATCTTTGATTTTTCTTAATTTTGCCCCACTATGGGAACAACTAAGAGTGAAGAATCTAAGATAACTGAGGAATAAATATAATTTCCTCTTCATGCAGTTTAAACCAGGGCTTGCACATGCTGAGGCATATCTCTCCCTGACCAGAAAGAGCAATGTTACTTTCCCAGTGTTGTACAAGCAATCAGAGCTACACTGATGACATCACAATTACCATTATCTTCTCTTGGCTGTTTGCTATGTCAGTGAGGGCATGTTCCCCTTTTGTCTTTTATACAAAGCTCAGTTTATGTTTTAGTGAAATGCTGACAGGCAGCAATGTGTGTTACACAGCCGGGCTGACTGTGCCCACAGTTCCCCACTAGAAAACTGAGGTGACAGTTTTGGGCTGGTTGCCATTGTCTTTTTGTGTCATGTAAAGAAGGTCAACCTGACTCTGGCTGTTCCCTCAAAAAGAAGCATAATTTGCTTCATTGTTGATTTTAAATCAGTTTTGACCTCCATGGTGCACATCACATACTTGTTCTATGTCCTTCTCAAAAGTGAATTATGTACCTCATTTCTCTGGTCATTGTTATATTTATACATACACTAGTGCCTCTTGTCCTCTTTCACAGGGAAAGTGCCTTTACATCCCACCACTCGCTGCTTCATTGCCCTCGCGCAACTCTTTAAAGGAAGGAGTACAAGCGACACCTCCTCCCCCCCGAAGAGGGAAACATGATAAATCACGTGTGACATTAGCGTTGCCGATTCTAGCAGATGAAAAATTTGATTCAATTTGAACAGGAAGCCGAGTCCCATCAGCAGAGGCTGGGAGCGTGGATGGATTTCCCATGAGAGTTCTCGTTGCTTCCTTCTCTCCCCTCTCATCTCTATTCCTTCTCTTCTTTGTCTGATATCAGAGCAGACTCCTTCCCGACACCATGGGAAATGTAGGCAAGGAAGTAAGAACTGTCTAGAATGCTCTTGGACATGTCTGTCGCAAAGCTCCTATATCGCCACACAACGGTAGTCCTAGTAAGACTGACTAACAGTGGACACCAAAACCGAGAAAACAACCATTTGAAGCAGTACCAGTCAGGAATTCCATATACAGCCAAAAGGTAGCATACAGCTGTGTCACCAGAGGATTTCTATAGGACCAAAAAGAAGTTTACTTTGCTGTAGACCAGCTGGAGATTCATTAACAACACATCACTGAAGAATTGAAGGCTTACCATTAGACTTCATTCTGAACAATACTCTTCTAATAGATTTTCATGTCATATGCATATTCTTGTTAATGAAGGCTTTCTTTACACATTGTTCCCTTTTTCTTAAAAACTGGACATCCAAAACTAAATCAATTAGAGCCCAGAGAGAGCCCAGAGGTTACTCTTTAACCTCCTCGGACCCGGACCATGTTTCTGCGTGCATTTTTGATTTCTCACTTGCTATTTTTAACTAATAGCACCTATGGATAACAATGGAAACTAAGCAATATCTTTGAACAGGAAGTAGTCCTTGGAAATAAAGAATGTCCTCGTATGAGGACACAGGGTCTCAGGAGGTTGAGAGTCAGAAGTACATAATCATATTTAATATTAAATAACATGGCATTTGTGAAGGTCTTTTTTTATAATATATATTTTATATATTTTATAATAATCTTGACGAGCTGCTTTTCTTCCTGCCATTTGAATATGTAATTCCCGGGCTTCTAGGTCCATCTTAGATTGACATTCTCATATTTATAACTGTGTCACTTCTCACAATCCAAAGAGAGGTCCAAGCTGACATTTTAATTAATTTACAATCAAGAGGCTTCATTAAAATATTTTGCTTCGGCAGTTCAGTAGGACACAAGCTTAACTCCGCAAAGCTCCCCTCTCTGCACCAAGCCAGAGAGATCTGCTCAAAGCGCGAGAACAACAGCTTTTAGCCCGAAGAGCCCCGCGCTTGTGTCTCGGGAGCCGGTCCGTTTACCGCCAATCGATATTTCACTCGGCGAATGGATAAAGGCCGAGAGGCGGTGAACAGAAAAGTCGCTGGCAGGCAGGGCCAAGTCATCCTTAATATTAGAAGCACTGCAGATCTTATTTACAGCTGTGGGGGTCCGGGGGGACCACTGTGTATGCTAGTTCAACTGCAATCCCGGAATTTTAACAGGCTGTTAATTGTTTTTAATTAGGTGATTTTCATGTTTTAGAACTGGGGTCCCCAATCTTATTCAGAAAGCGTCAGTGTGGGTGCACACACCTGACTCTACTAATCACCCACTAGAGTCTTTGCTAAGCACCTTGATTAGTAGAATCAGGTGTGTTGAGGTTGGAATGAAAACCAGCATACACAGTGGTGGTCCCCCAGGTGGTCCACCATTGATTTACAGCATGTCCTTTGCCATTTACCTCCAGTAATCAATGAGGATTTGGCATTAACATTATGATGCATGGGAATTAGCTGACATCGGTTGATCTCTTGCAGTAATAAGGAGGTGACATTGTGGGTGGTCGTTCCCGAAAGCAAGTGTCTCGCCTCCTGACCCACTTTACTGTTAGATTAAGTGCTTATAGCGCCTTTTCTTAGTACATGCTCTCAAAACTAAGTGTGCTAGCAGATGAAGCATTTAATTCCACATTATGAGAGCCGTGCCCCATAGGATTCGGATTTGGCTTGGATTTGCTTAGGATTTGAACCCTTAACCATCCCCAGATTGCATACGTACGGGGATAGTGATATGCGTGTCTTACGTTTGTCCTCATGGGTACACAGACCGCCGATCAGGCCTTCGCCATGGCAACCGGCATGTTGTTTGTGGAGAAGTGGTCGCGGTGGAGGAGACTGAGGAAATACCGCAGGCCATCTGAATGTCACCGCTCACGGAAAATTCCTCCATCTTCAGCCTCCACCTTGTAGTTCGGTAAGACGATGAAAGACCACGAGGCCACAGTGGCGTGTTTAGCATCTACATGCCAGACAGCGCGCCGTTGTCCTGGATTCAGCGGCACATTCGAATGGTAACCACATTTCCTGGGATGCGCCTCTCAAGTGAAGCCTAAGTGGTGTTGACAAATCATACTGCTCGATTAAACACCTCAGTGGTCATGTGACTTCTCAAGAGCTCTTTGCCATGCAATTTGCCGCTAAGTAAACAGACGTTTATCTCTGTTAATCCCCTTCGAGGAGGGCACTTTGGGGAGATTATCAGTCCGGATAATTCCTTAGGGGCATCATACTGAGATGCTGTCACATTTCTGGATCGTCTAATCGGCCTCACAGACAATGACATGGAAGCTATAATATAGTCACAGTGTTAAAGTGCACTGGCATGCGTATTCCAGCTAAATTCTGTTCGTAAGGTCTGCAGAAACCATTCCCACCTGCCAGGTGTGGGTCACCAGAAAAGAGAGGTTAACTGAAACAAGCCCACGTCCTCCTATGACCCGGAGCAAGGGCCCAACATGATTGGGCAGTGACCTGATTGGTCAGGCTTCAGGAACAAATGAAACTCAAGGATAAAACTGTCACGCTGGGCAGCGATTTTTAGTGCTGTGCAAAAGCATGATGAGCGAAAAACCCAAAGGGCATCCCCAGCAATTTCCTGCTTACAGCCGACTGTAACCAGGAAATTTTGGCCCAGGCCAGAAGTGGTAAATACATAATCTATAGACTACAGTTAAATTTGAGAAGAATTAAAACTGCAGTCTAGAATAACCTGAAGGCCTATTCTAGATCACGGTCAGTGGATCTTGGAATCAAGTCCCAGACAGCACACTGAGGAAAGCGATATAGGTAGGTAGCTGCAACATAGCGTGGATGTAGTTTACCCATTGGGCAGATGTCGTGGCTACATTGCCTACCGATGCTCTGGAATAGAATCAGATTTGTATTGAAAGTATCAGAACAGAACATTGCATCACGCAGAGCGTGAGCGAGGAGTGGAAAGGATATACTTTGACAGGAGAGCGGAGCGGGGTTTCAGAGGATGGAGAGTCAGTTTTTTCTCTCTCTCCAGTTTTGCTTCAGTGTCACTCGCTCGCAAGCTTTGTGCATGAGCAGGCAGAAAACTCAGCCCAGCAGGCCTATGCTCCTTCCTCCTTTACCCAACTCCTACCCCGTAGCAAGCATTTAGCAAAATAAGCAGTTTGTTAAATATTTTCACAAGGAGTCTGACACATAGGTGTGCTATAAAACTATATTCAAAAGAGTGTCAACTTACAAAACTTTTTTTTTTTTAAACATAGCATTCATTTATACAGCTGGATATATACTGAAGCCATGCAGGTTAAGTATCTCGGTACAGTCCTATGCAAGAATCAAAACAGGTTTCAAGACCTGTTCCCTACCCATTATACTGCACTGCCACTAGTGCAGTATAATTATGCTTCTCAATACTATTCGCTGTTTGATTTTCTGCACACTGTACAGAAGCGAGCAACATTTCCTACCTCTCCTCTCTGCTCGCCTACTCTGGTATCAAGTATCAAACACGACAGATCGTTTGCACAGGCATAGAAAAAAGAAAAAGTGACAACAAAAAAATGAAATGTTTTTCATTTTTGTTCCAGACTTAAAAGTCATAAGTTTTATTCTTGAAATCAATATTTTACTTTATTTCTTTGCCCTCAATCGAAATGTTTTGCTTGATAATTTTGACACTTATCTGTGTCAAAGGTATGTTTTCTTTGATAATTTTGACACATCTGACTCTGTGGCAAGGGACACAGCCGTGACATCTTCCCAGTGGGTGAACCTCCCACAGACAGAGCACAACAGAGCGCCTACATCAGCCTCACATTGCTGTGCTGTCGGGGGTGTTCAGCACACGTTCAAAGAATAATGTCATGTGTAATATTACACATGCTGTTTATGTATATGTATATAATGGCTGCATCCATTTTTCTCTTTTATTATATTATAATGAAGATATAAAAACCATCAAAAATGATTTCCCTTCACACAAACACACTCAGAGTTATGATTTTTGACCCAAACTGCGTAACGGGGTTTGAACCTTTTCTTGGTATTAGAACACTTTAAAGGCGCATATGGAAAGCACAGCGCCACTTATCACAAGTGCTTAAAGCACCATCCTCTCTAATTTTAACCAATCATGTCATTTTCTTAACGCAGCCGATATGTCACCACTAGCCCAATGACAATTTCGACAGTGGAGAAATAGGTCTTGCAGAAATGTCCTGGAATTTGCGATTTCTACATGAAGGAATAAAAACCGTTAAGTACAAGTAGATGTAGCAAGAAAAAACAGAACCTTCTTGAAAGTCTTCTCCTCTCAAGACCTGTTAAAGAGATATAAGCAAGCGATAATCGATGATGAGTTGGTTAGCTATCCATAAACCATGATGACACAGAGGCAAATAATCCCCGACGTGAAGTAAAGGGGGGGGGGGGTTGCCTCTACAGGTCTTTATACAGTGGGACCCTTTGCAGAGGGAAGAAACCCACATTGGAGAACATGCAAAGTCCACACAGAAAGGCCCAGGGCAGTTTCAAACCCACAACCTTGTTGATGTGAGGCGACGGTGCTACCCACTGCACCACGCTACCCCGTTACCCATAATGGCGGTCTGTTATTCAGAAATATCAGAATGTTACGTAGAATGCCTGACGTGGCCAATCAGAATCGAGCATTCAACAAAGCTGTGTAATTGCGGAATAATGAATTACCTAACCTGGTCTGGATTCAATCGGCATTTGTCCTTAAAGTCTTGTCTTTTTCTTCACAAGTACAATTTTCAAAATTCAGGAAAATGAACTTGCTGAACATTGTGAAAAGAAAACAAAGCAAGGCATAAAGACAAATTGACTGAAACCAGACCATTGCCTGTGTTTCTGAACGTGTCATAAAGAATTAGGGAGACGTAAAATGCAATTAGGCAGAGACACCTATGGTTGATGTAGAATCAATAAATTAATCTTAAAAGGCAGGCCAGCTTTTGCTTGTTTTAACACTTTAAAGAGGGGGCTTTATTTCCAGAAATGGTTTAAGAAGCTGAAGTTAAATTCAATTCCACCTAAAACCCAAGGGTTTTGTTTTGTGAGAATCCCCTTCTGTCTTAAATAAACACCATTATTTTCAAAATTATATACAGTACAGACATGGTTCAAAGCTTAAAATAAAGAGCACATTTGTACCAAAATGAACAAGTCCCATGATACTATGGGAGTCTCACTCTGTAAACAAACAGGACATACTTATTCTGGAAAACAACAAAGAAATACAAAAACTGTTTTGTATTTTCTTTATTCTGCAGTGATTGTATGCACTTCTGATACCGGGTGGAACCAGATTTCTTTTTTCTTTTTTCGTACCTCAGGATATACACAACATGAGGACAAAAGTTGTAGTGGATTGAATAAAGCAGTAAAATATGACACCCGTTTATCCCAAAGGTGGGCCCAAGTCTTCCCAAAACCTCTCCAAATGGCACCAAACCTCTCCAAATTGGAATATTGTGTATATATCGGCGTGGGGAGTTATTGGATTGTGGAATACCATGATCATCAACATGGGATGTAAATTTCAGCTTTCCTTTGCGGAATGAGACTGCCTTGTTATTCCTTTTGTTATCTCTATTGGTTTTACCAATCGAGACAGGTTTTTTTTTTTTTTTTTTTTTTGAATCAACGTGTAAAGAGTCTACGCTTTACAGCGGTGTAGGTGCGCACCGTGAATCAGTCACAGATGAAAGCAATCATTTAAGAGAATGCTATTTTTCACCTGACAGCAACTTTCAGGAAATCACTAGGATAATTTCCTCATACAGGGAATGACTGGGAAAAGCCTGGATTTAAATGACAGGTGAGCTAACAGAAGGTGGCAGTGTTCTGCTTTAGCCCCAGTGGTGGTGACACGCTGAGTCGTGGGGTGTCCTGAACATACCCAGATTTTTATTTTTTTTTTTTTGACTGATACATACATAAATCGAAGGTCCCCACTACTGCTACACTACTCTGAAGACTGTACTCCCCCTTTTAAAATTGGCTTTTTAAATTCAAAAGAGCAGAATATTTCCGTAATTCATGAGTAGGAGCCGAAACACACTTTTTGTCACCGGGGCAAAGCCGCAACTCGCAGCGCTTAAAAAATTGTGACATTTCCCACTTCTGCACAGGCGATGCATCTGGCTCCTGGAGGGGGGAGCAGGGCCCTGCACACAAAGAGAGATTTAACGCCGAGGAATATCCCCCTTGACTCCCTCTCCGATAATAAAAGCGCGATATTTCGGCCGTGCGATCGGGGGATTAGGAGAACCGCTAAAGTGCGCCTTCGCGCAGGACGCCGCTCTCAGGGAGCCGCGGCAAATTGACAAGTTGAGCTGCGAAGCCAGTCCTGGGGAAATTGCTCGGACGATCAGTCTTTCAAACGCCACTCCGATGCCCGAGAAAGCCGGGGCTCGATGCTGGCGCTCGGGGGAATGGTGAATCGCTGGCCCTGGGACCCCTGGGGGACGCTACGTTTCGCCGAACTGCAGGCACATGAATCTGAGCGGTAGATCAGGCACGGGGGACGCTCGTTTTGTGAAGCATCCCGCGTCCGATGAAGGCACGGCAGCCGAGGTCAGAGAAGAGACCAGGCGCCGTGCTGCTGAATCCTTGTGATCTGTGCTCGCCAGCGTTTGCACGGGCCTGGAGAAATGAGGCTCTGTAGAGGCTGCTGGGTAGAGCTGTCATGTGCTGCAAATTACTCTGCATCAAACCAGTATTTTTTTTCTTCACTGTTGTGAACCCAGGCCTGGATAAAATAAACGTTTGTCTTCATTTTTTTACGCTCACAATTAAACATTTTTCTTTTCTTTTGAAGTAATGGTTATTTATTTATTTATTTATTTATTCATTTTGGCGGCTGGCTGCATATAGAATAAGCAAATATGATTATAAAAACCTGATCATCAATAAATTCAATACTATCGATATATACATTGATAGTATTGTTAGTTGTCACCACAGATTTTGGCACATTGGCAGATCAGTGACACATTATTCACCTGAAATAAATCTGACTCTTGTTTATTGATGAGGCACACAGATGCCACCTTACTGTTTCCGGAAGAAATACCCGAAGATTCCACGTTTGAATCCAGATCAAAGGTAAGATGTCAGAAGCATTATTTGCATATTGTTCATCCTGTAGTATGTATACCTTTGAACTCAATCTCACATAGTTCCTCATGATATCTCTCTGATCTCAGGTGAGCCCTGAAAATCACAGAAAGCAATATACTGCTTCTGCAGTGCAACGGACAAGCTTGACACTTCTCACAACTGTCATACCATGTTGGGGTGGCAGGTGTTAAATCAACTCTAACAGAGTACATATGTTCTGTATTGGACGATGTGCACTCTGAGAGAGATGAATTAACACTGGACATTTTACGGCGCATGTGCAAAATTGCAGGTAGACAGGGCACACTCTGTTCCTACTGAGAGTATAACATGTGACCTCCTAGGATTTAGATGACTGTTATGACCGATTATGACCATGTGTTCTCAATCATTACAACAGGGATGCCCAACCCTACTCCTAGAGATCTACTGTCCTGCAGGTTTTCATTCCAACCGGAACAAAGCAGAGCCAGAGATCTCATTGAGCTATTAATTAATAGAATCAGGTGTGCCAAATTAGGGTTGAAATGAAAACCTACAGGATGATAGATCTTCAGGAACAGGATTGGGCACCTCTGCCTTACAAGAATGAATTAACTTCAGCGCTCACTGATCATGTTAATACATATTAAAATATATAAATTTATAGGATAGTTGTAGGTGATTGTATAATTATAATACATTAGTAGGAAGATAATGCTGGATAAGAAAAAAAGTACGAAAGAATACTCTGCATTTCTTACCATAGCACCCTTTAGGATCCTGTTGACTTAGATAAGAAATTAGCATGGAAACACAACCGCTTTTCATAAGCTGTACTTTAATGGAAGTAAATGAAATGTCCATGATAGGCTGCCGTCTAAATGTACATCTAAGTGCCGTTTTCACTGGGCCCTAATGTTTCCTAACTGCTGGCAAAGGAGAAATGTCAATGCAGCATGGTCTCAACAAAGCTATAACTGCATTATTGTATTTGGCCTAGGCTAGGAAAAACCATGCTTTGGCACTCCATTATGACAAACTATACTTTTTGCTAAACGAGAATAAAAATATGATTTGTTGTTCCGCGAGCTTTGCAATGTGTGTCATTTATATATTGTGCAAATTCAATCCCACAAAAGCATTGATAAATGTAACAAGGAAGGATAAAGATGTATATTTCATCAATGGTTGACATTTTAATTGCTACAGAGCAGAATATCATTGTTCATTACTTTCTATAGATTCTATTGTGTTTTTCAACAGTAGCTTACAATACAGTATATACCATTTATAGCCTTTGTATTTGTGTGTGTGTGTGTGTGTTTTTGTGAGTGTGTGTGTTTGTGCCTGCGTGCGTGAGTGTGTGTGTGTGTGAGTGTGTGTGTGTGTTTGTGAGTGTGTGTGTGTGTTTGTGAGAGTGTGTGTGTTCTTTCATGCTCAGGTACTCAGTGAAGGGGGCAGACAGAATGGAGAAATCGGTCCGGAACATTCCGACCCTCAGTGCCAGCTCCCCCTGCTGCATTACTAAGTGTTAATAAGCACATGCGTTTGCGGCACAACTGACTGATTTTAATTCATTTTGTGTTACGGCCCCGAAGAAAAATTAATTAAAATCAATATTAATTCATTGCAGTCCCATCGTAAGCTCCATTGTCTTATCCCTGAATCAAACTGGCCCAATAAACCCATTACAGATATTGGTGATTCATTACAATAAATAGTTTTTACTTCATCTGCTTCAATAGCCAGCCCAAATTATATCTTGTTGGAAGCTGTGCAGACACCTACAGAAATAAAATAAAATAAAATAAAATGAAAATAGAAAATACATGAATATATAAAGTTATGAATTCCAGTAGCAAAAGGTCATCTGCCCTGTGATGACCTGACATTCTCACTGTGGGTGAGCTGGTGATTTATTTATTCTGCTTTACTTACAGTAGGGGCCATGAAGCCATGATACTGGCACAGAAAAAGTCATACGTTTGTCTATGTAAGGTTCTCTTTTAGAACTAACATCACTCAGGGAACAGCTTCAATGTTGTACCCTCCCAGCCATGCCTTGAGTCGTAGACCATAGCCCATTCATTCCACACTGTGAAATGCATTTAACAGTGAAGTGAGTGTGTGCTGTCTGTCTGTATGTGTGTGTGCGTGTGTGTGCATGTATATCTGTGTGGATGTGTTATGTGTGTGTGTGGGCATCTATTACTATCTTTGTGAGAACTAAGTGTCCCCACAAGGATAGAAAGATGAGGAAAATTAGGCAAGGTGGGGGCCTTTTGCTGGTCCAAGTTCAAGAGGCTGTTTTAGGGTTAGAAGTTAGTGTTAGGGTTACAATTAGGTTAAGGTTTGGGTTAAGGTTAGGCATGCAGTGGTTGGGGTTAGGGTTAGAGGTTATGGAATGAATGTATGTCAATGGGAAGTCCTAACAAGTATAGCAATACAAACATGAGTGTGTGTGTGTGTGTGTGTGTGTGTGTGTGTGTGTGTGTGTGTGTGTGCGCGTGTCTGTGCTGGTTCAATCTGCATGAACACATGATAAGAATAAGATTCCAATTAAATGCAATGAATTTAAGCATCCTAGTTGAGTGTGCACTTTGGTTAGCTCAGAACTGCAGTTGGCTAATTGACCAGACAGCATTGGAACATGGACAAGAAATGGACTAAGATATCACCTATATTCAGTGGGAAACACTATAACCAGCTGTAGCTTTCCATTTCTACACACAACACTATTTCCCCTTTGAAGCGGCTAGCACGTTAGCTCCATGACGGAAATCTCCTCCTGCCGCTGCAGCAGGCTCACAGCGAACGGAAATCCACAGGCAGCTGGAATGTCATTTCCAATTAATTACGATCCCGCAATCCTCTGTCCACATCTCGTGTTTGCTGACACTTAGCGCTTAAGCCGACTGCAGCCACCTCATCCTTATCCCCGCTAACAATGAGACAACAGATTACAACTGGTGAGCTCAATTTGGTGCTATCCCTCGCTGGTTGTCACAGCGTTATTTCCTGTTAATACTTTTGTCTTACAGCTGTTTTGGATGTCAGGATCCGAACAGAGGAGATTAACAGATTGATTAATGATGATATCACAAGCAACACCATTACAATGTGCTCCACAAAATGGTGTTGTGTAATGACCAACATACAGTTTATAGAAAGTATTATTGTTGTAATCTTTTTTTATTTTTTTATTGTATAATAGCACTGTCGCCTCACAGCAAGTAGGTCTTGGTTTCGAATCTGAGCCTGGGCCTTTCTGTGTGGAGTTTGCATGTTCTCCCTGTGTCCGCGTGGGTTTCCTCCGGGTATTCTGGGTTCCTCCCACAGTCCAAAGACGTGCAGGTAGGTTAATTGGAGACTCTAAATTGCCCATAGGTATGAGTGTGTGAGTGAATGGTGTGTGCGCCCTGCAGTAGATTGGTGACCTGTCCAGGGTGCATTCCTGCCTCTCACCCAATGCACGCTGGGATAGGCTCCAGCACCATCTGCGACCCTGAACAATAATAAGTGGGTATAGATAATGGATGGATTGTTATTATTATTAATAAATAATTTTCTGTCTCTCAACTTTGACAGGGCATTGTGGAAAGTCAGCCAAATAAAGTGCAGAAAAAGTGCATTTCATCATGCCCGCATCACTGCTTGGAAAGGAGGAGACCTGGCTCGCTGGAGGACACCAGACACTGACTTCCTTCAACATGGGGCCCATTTATTGATGGCATCAATTATAGATGGGCCGTTTGTGGAGCAGTTGAACCGAATGATGCCAGAGGGCAGCTGGAGGTGACGGGCGGGCATGGGTTTAGCCACCCGTGTCCTCCCAACACGGAGAGTGGGGGGGCTGGGGGGGCTGGGGGGGCTGGGGGGGGGGGAGGGAGAACCCCTCTTGTTTGTTATCATTTCCTCTTTTTCCCCATGGGAGGTCAGAGGTCACATGCCCATGGTGCAAATTATGTGCGTGCTGTCACAGAAGGGAAAGGACATCCATGACTGACACCAATGCTTCAGCGGAGGACAGGTGTAATCCCAGCGAACAACAAACGAGAACCGGACGCTAACTCTGTAGAAGCGTACGGAGAGAGAATGCCAATGCAGGATCCGTGACTCTTTTCCTTATCAGTTCTGTAGAAACTGGAAAGGGTAAAACATTCTGCAAGAGTAGTTCTCCCCCATGTCTGATATTTAAACTAAACATGAATGCATGTGCACACACAAAGGATGAAGATCCTGGGCATTGACTGGTCATCCAAATAGGTCACAATGTTAACTGGACTGAACGCACTCAGTCTCCCTGATGCAGAAACACAAGAAAAAACCCAGGCATGGGGTGTCTGAATGTCAACTTTTCCCAGTTTGTGATTAATGATCTTTCTTCTGTACCTGTTCAGTTTCTGGGGTTGGGTTGGGGTGGGGTGTTTCTTCACAATCAACTTCTGCAGATTTCACGTGTATCTCCAGCATTTCAAACTAGAACCCCTCCCAGTTATGCCTCTTCTGTAAACTTCTACCAAAGTATACCATGTGGAAATGTTTCCTTAAATAAACTGCATAGTGCATTTTATAAGTGAGCTAGCGTTCTTTGTTTAACCACTGCATTAGTACCTGCCATTGATGTTCCAGGAGCCACAGGTCAACGGTTGTTATTAAAGGGAGATGTTTCTCTCGTCTGAGTGGTTAGATAACGCTCCTTCAGTGCTGTGTGGCCTCTGGGGCCTGGGAATCAGTAAGTGGTGTGTGTGTGTGTGTGTGTGTGTGCAAACACATCTGTAGTGAGCACATGCCTCAGTTGTAGTGCTCTTCGTCACGACGTGTGAGGTCCAACAGGGGGCACAATTGGTAGCTCCAAATTGATAAATAGAAGGAAAGTACCTACTTTATAATCTATATACTTTCAGTAAAACAAAACCAGGCTTGTGTCTTTGTCAGATGATTTGTGCTATAAGGGCTAGAGAGGCTGATACTTGAGGACTTGAATGTGCCTCAGTGATTTGAGGTTCAGTTCAGGACATTTAATGCCCGGTGTCAGGCTGACGACATTAAGACATCCCCTTTTTTTTGCCTGAGAAAACTGGGACATAATGATCACTCTTTGTTACTGACTATTATATTAATTGCAATGCACTGCACCTCAGTTGCAGAAATATCTTAATTGAATATTATTACTTACCACCCAAACCACACGCATCCCTGATTCAGACAACTGGCTTTTATTCACTTATTGACCAATTAGCAGCAATGAAATTGCTTGTTCACCAATTAGTCGATTTGCTCTTCATAGATTAAACACAATTACCATCAGAAAAAGCGTGGGTTTATGTTAGGCTATTTACCATGATGAAGCTCCCAGGCACGGCATGAGTAATTGCTAACTCTTCTGCTTTTTCTCTTTCTGGCCGCGCAGTCTATCTGTCAAGTTAAGAACGATGAGCCAGCTATGCACTCCTTCATGTGCACTGCAGCTGAAAAGTATTATAAAAGTGTAAAGACGTAAAGTGTCATGTACGTTAACAATGATGGATTCCGTATCGGCATCAAGAATGGGTCTGCAGAATCGAAGATGATTCACGTAAAAAAAGTTATTTCAGACATTTTTTCGAAAATTGTTCTGGTCAGTTCCTCTGAACTAACGAGCTGTTGTGAGGTTTTATTAAGTTAAGTTCAACAACCAATGAGATGCCAGCTGGTCCAAGGTCCCAGCAGGTGCATGGACTCCTGGGAAACTTCTTCTTTGAAGTCGGGGTCACGGCAGGGTTATAGTCTAGATGACTTGGATGTGCATACGTCTTCACTTGGGCCCAGCCACAAGGGAGATAATGGAGAAAAACATTGTACTTGTTCCTCAAAACAACTGTCGAAAAAAAATGAATAAGCTTGGTTTATTTTGTGGACGGTGGCAGGCCAACTGTATCGGTTATCATCCGGGTTGGTACACTCAGTGAAGTCTGTCAAGGGTGTGTCTGGTAGGGTTAGACAGTGTCATCAGAGCAAAGTTGGTAAGTTTTGAGTTTTTTTGCTGAGAAATCACTGATACGAAGGAACCTCGTGTGCATTTCCGCAGTCCAGACTAGTAGATGTTTGGGTCCTATGAATTTTAAGCATACTAAATCAGGATCCGTTATTTTCTTCTCAACGGGGGAGTTCCTGTCTACACCGGCACCTAATCGATCAAGCAGTGAGTTCATTGCAGAGCCATAGGATGAAGGGGGCATTACATCTTGGTTGACTAGATAGGTTAACTGTGAAGAAAAACCTGAGTGCCTGTATATCGTTTCAAGGCACAGACTAAGAGCTTTTAATAATCGCCTAAGAGCACATTTGGTAACATCCCAACCAATAGAATTGTTTGTTTTTTTTATGTATTTATTTGCCAAAATGTACTGAGCAATGTCTTAATGCCTAATAGAACTGTGATGAAGAAGCTGATTAGGTGTCATATTTCGGCATTTAACAGACATTTTATAACATTACAACAAACAGAACTGTCAGTGTATTTTGTTTATTTATTTATGCATTTATATGCAAATGAGCAATGTCTTAATTTCTAATACAAATGTGTCATAAAGGAAGTTCTTTAACTTGTTGATGCGTTGCCACATCATTGCAGTGAAGCAAGGTTGTACATATCTGTCATCCACACAATTTTCCGCTAGTTATTTTTGCAAGACAAAGTGACAGTATGCTTCAGGAGCTGCAATTTCATTATGGATGAAGAGTTAAGGAAAAGCTTTTCAGATAGAAGTGAAAAGATTTGATTTCAATGGATCTTTTTGTAATTGTATCTTTACTGAAATTGCACAGCTGTGGGATGGTAACCTAAAGCTACAAAATCCATTAGCAGCCATCATTATGAGAGAGAGCAAGTCCTTTGGCTATTCAGGCTTTGATATATTATGGCTTCCGCACTTTTTGCCACTCGCTATATACAGTGTTTTATTTTTTGTAAATGACTTCATTTCCTTTATGGTCTTCACCATGCAGTCGTAGAAACCAGAGTAACTTTTCAATTTACCGAGTGCCAGACTGAATAAGTACCTCTCCAAAGTTTATAAGGTGTCCCAGCAAATCCACCACAAGATCAGTTCATATGATGCTCTGAGAAATATAAAAAAAAACCTTAAAGTTTTGTACAGGGATATGCAAGCCGCTGTCAAAACTAAATGCTAGAGCGCATGACTCCTTCATTAGGATAATACTGAGCAAGTACAGTATGACATTCATGGAAGGTGAGCCAGGAGAAAACCCCTTTTGTTTCCAAAAAGAACATTGCAGCACAACTTAGGTTTGAAAAATAGCACCTGAATGGACTTCTGGAACACTGTTCCCTGGAGAGAAGATGAAAGTGGGGTTATTTAGCCTTAATGTATGATGGCATGTTCGCCAAAAAGATTTGATGGTATTTTGTAGCCACCAGACCTGGTCACCTCACCATTATGAACAAATCTCTGAATGAATGAAATCCTCTCTTTACCAGCACATTCTCAAAGCAACCAATGGTCCAATTACATATGGTCCCATATATATATATATATATATATATATATATATATATGTGTGTGTGTATGTGTGTGTGTGTGTACGTGTGAGAGAGAGAGAGAAAGAGAGAGAGTCTGGGAAAACCACGCAGGACACAAATTATCACTTGGGGTTCTTTATTCTGAAGGTAGTAGAGTTCAAATAAGGGTTTACTGCACAGTAATAAAAAATAAAACTGTAGACCCTTCAGTTCTAATAAATAAATAAACAATGAAATGAACACTTCTAGAAGGGTTACAGAAGTTAGTGCAATAACTCAAATCTTTATCCCTTTTCCTGGGCGCATTTCTGGTTTTCGGTTTAGTTACAATTCTGGTTATCTTCCCCTCCAATGCAAGATAAGTCACAAACAAATAATAAAAAGTTAAAATAAGACATAAAAATACAGAACATGAAATAAATACCAAACACTCAATACCACACAACAACTACAGTATATACCCAATGTGTAATACCATACAAAAATATGACAGTGGTCTACTATACACCAGGAAATAAGTATTATTAGCTTAGCCACAAATAAAACTAAGCAACTTAATAATTTAGTCTTTTGCATGTTTTAATGTTCCGTTTAGCAAGAGCATTTAATCTACAGCATAAAACATAAAACACAGGTAGAAACCAAAAACAGAACTTAACTGTTGTGTCAGGTGGTACCCATTAACCAGGTCAATGGATGAAAAGAACATGGCACCTCGAAGTACATCGAAACTCTCTTATATGTGGGGTCAAGAGAATAAATCACATTTAGCTTTAGCATTTGATCATCTATAGTCTACGCACAGTATCAGACAACCATTCCTTTTGCGGACTAAAACAACGGGAGAAGCATACGAGCTAGTGCTCTGCTGGATGACACCTTTTCTCAACAGTTTGGATGTGCTCCATTAGCTCCCTATATTGTGTCGATGGGATGCGACGGTATGGCTGTGTTACAGGTACATCATCAACGAAATCAATTTGATGCTTAACCTTGCCGGTGTAGTCCAGGTCTTCATCGTCAAAGGCAAATACATCTGTATACTTAGCCGACAATCCAGCCAACTCTGCTCTCTGTTCGACCGAACCCCTAATGTGCACTTTGTCTAAGATCATCTGGAAGCTGATGTCAGCTGGCTGACTTTAACCGCATGTGAATTGTTTTGTTTCAAATCTAAAATTGTGGAGTACAGAGGTAAATCAAGAAAAAATATGTCTTTGTGCCACACATTCTGGAGCTCACAATGTGTGTGAGCTCCAGAATGTGTCCCCTTTTGATCCCCAAAGAAGCCTCCCTCGCTAAGTCCCTGAGCAGTGTTTATGTTTCTCCCCGCTACTGTGTGCATGCCCCTGAGTAGAGTTCAGACAGATTTAAAGGTGTAGGCACAGCAAATGTGAATGGAAAAGTTTTAATATTTGATACTGGCAATCAATCATTACAATTGAAGATTCTAACACAGAGCCTGCACACTCTCAAAATAGATGTGTTGACAATGACATATAATGTGTCATTTTTTAACACACCGCCATGTTTAGGTAAGGGATAATCCATGATGAGGTGGTCTGCTATCGAAAAATAATGACTGGCAAAGAACCTCCACATCTTTTTTTCAGTAGCAGACCACCTTGCGGAGTGGATTATCCTGCTTGTTACATGGCTAATTATCTCATGAAAGAAAACTATCTATAATTTGACACAAAATAATGATTTAAAATGATCTTATTAGTCCAAATAAATTGAAATTAATATGAGAACAAATTTTCCATTGTGTTCTCGTAGATAATATAGGCCTAAGCATCAGTGTTTACTAACAGGATTATTAGAAAGATACAAGGCAAGTTAACAGAGTAACATCTTTGAATTTTAAATTTAATTGCACTTCTTTCTGTGGAGTGATATGAAATGTGTTCTGTTAAAGTGGTTTGTTACCCATAGCAATAGCCATTATTCAGAAATGTTTTGACCATAGAATTCCTGAAGTGATCAGAATGAAGCACTCAACAAAGCCATGTAATGATTAAAAATAACACTTTTGAATAACAATTTCAATTTCAATACAGTCTGTGTAAAATAAAAAAAAGTATCGCTTTGTTACACATTGTACAGTTGTAACAAAAAGGTAGTAACTTTGACACAAAACATGTTGAAAGTAACACAAATGTAGTAACACAGAAAGCATGTTGATTATTAGCACATCCTTTTTGAGAGTGTATAAACAAGACATTAAAACTACTTTAAAATGATAAATATCTCTAGCTAAACTTGAATTGCTACAAAAAGAAACATTTCCTGATAACCTAAAATACCTTACATAATAAAATGTTGTGATTTCCAAAATGATTTGCCTATAGCATTATTAGAATAGCATGAAACTGATAATTAGATAATTATATTTGGTCAAAGGCGCCTCTATTCACACATTCATTGCCATTGGTAATAGTGGTGAGTTGTGACTCAATATAATTATTCAATTATCAGTATGCATTAGTTACCTGGTTACCAATTGGACCCAACGCGTGGTCAGCATGTGACTTAACGAGACTTGTCTGCACGTTCAGTAGTGATTAATAGTCTCACACAGGCTTTATCGAGCTCTGCAATGATGACATGCTGATTAGGCAAAAGATTTGCAATCCAAAACACGCGTAAGTCATTGTTAGTCAATCAACAGAACAATGCGTCGGCCTAAACACTGCTCAGTCATGGTAAATTGAAGGAGGCCTATTCAGTCATTTCATCATAGTTTCAGTCTATTAAATGATACATATAAAATTAGATGATGCAAGTAAAGTTTGAGGTAGTGCAACACAAATCTTAAAATGCACAGCTGGTCATTTAAATTAATAATGAGGTGCTATCTAAATTAAATATGCTTTATTATTTGAGCATCAAGTAGTAGTTTTTTAAACACCGCTTTTAATGGGAGAAGACACGGACAATAACAGCATATATACCATTTTTATTATTCGTTTTCACTATGGCAAAATATATTCTTATGTGAATATTTTGCTGTAAAAGTACTAGCCAGTTGCACATGTATAACAAAAGACATGGATGAAGTCAATGAAGAGTTGTGAACTGTGTTGTTGTTATTTTTCAGCGTGAGCTTAGTCTCTTGTAAAACCTGGTCAGCTACAGGTTTACTGAATATGCAACTTTAGCATCCTCGAGGGGTACTAACACAATTTGGTCTTCATCTTGATCTACATTTACATTGTGAATCAATTTGACAGATTTCTGCCGAGAGTTTATTTGTACTGGGTAGCTTAAATAAGCGTAGACGTTGCACAACATTATACCCATTGGTAGACATTACTACTTTCCTGTTTTTGCCCCTGTATCGTGAATGCATGTGAACTGGATCAATTAAAATTGCATTAAATAATTTTGACTGAAAATAGTGAAAAGAATGGCATATCGGATGAAGAATCAATGGTCCAGTATAAGGGCTGTGATTAACTGCACTGTCCATGAGGTAGCGGAACTGTTTGCTTGCCAACGATAGGGCGTTCCTTTAATACTAAAGACACAGTGTAAAATGGATGCCATTTTCACAACTCTGTGCCACCAACTTGAAGTAAAATAATTTATATCCAGTCATATAATGTTTACAAACAGCCATCTTTCTTGCTGGCAAATGCTGAGGGAAAATAGCCGTGAAATCCGTAGCAGAAATAAAACGTGTGCCGTGTGGAAGCAGGGGAGATGCGGGAAAGCCAAGAAGGGTCTCCTGCCACTGATGCTGTAGATGATGACTGACTGTGACTGATATTGAAGAACAACAGCTAAAACATATAAAGTGCAGTGATATATAACACGGAGGCTTCTGCAATACAATACAAACACCCACACACATAGGCTAGAGACAGAGACAGAGATAGAGTCAGAGAGAGCGAGAGAGAGACGGGGAGAGAAATGCAGCATTATTGATGTTCAGTCCTCTTGCCTACACAATATGGTGATGTAACACACAGACACAGTAGGGGGCACTTATCCAGTAAGGCCCTATTTTTTAGCAAGAGCAAAAAAAAATCACATCTAATATGCAAACTTGCAGGTCTTCCCACATTGTCCCAGAAGCTTATTTTATTTTAAACCCCCAAGATATTCAGAAGTTCAAGGGCTGGGAAAGTGCCTGTCACCAGCAGTCAAATATCTCACTGGTCTTTGTGCACCTGCAATTATAAGAACAGTTTTCCATTAATTGACTCGTGTAACTGCTCCCCAGAGGGATGGAGTAAGAAGCAAGCAAAAAAGAAAAACAAACAAAAGCTTTTCCTTGTTCATTAGTGTCAGTGAATCACGCAAATCATGTGCTTAGCTTTTCCATTAAATACTCCAGGGTGTGTTATTTGAGACAATACCAGCTACTCTGAATTACCCCCACTTTTTACCTTTTATTCATTAGTGCTTCTGTGAGTAAAGGCTTTGCCTTCAGGACAACCACTCTATTCCTTCAGTCTCTGATCTCTGTTCTGTGGGAAAGGTAACCCAAATTATCTGCAGAAGATGCAGTCACACATTCAGCAGGTACTGTGTAGAGAAACTCACTGTGTATGGCGTTCAGTATCAGAGCTGTTATAATGAGGCATCATGGGTAAACTGTACAGAGGAATACATATGGTAACACACCAAGCAGAACAGTAGTAACGGAAGTACTGAATCAATAGCACAACAGTATATACAAATACATTTATTAACAATCACAGGAAGATCAAATAGCATTATAGGTGCCTTGCCTAGAACAAATGGAGCTGTAACTTCCATTAAGCACAAGCGCTGACAGTTCTTAACACTGATCTATGACACATCCTGAAATACATTTTGGAGACAGGAGTTGAAATGTACAGCCCGAGACGAGCGCTCTAGATCAGACTAACGAAGACCGCTGTTTTACCAGGTGGGACTTCAGTCAGAATTACACAGAGCACGCCGGCGGTGCTGGTGCTTGCAGATCCGTGAAGGGCGAAGTCAGTGAGCTGAAGAGATCCACCGCTGATTGCTGGGAAAATGACCTCATAACGTCTGGAGCACTGCCTTACTCAACATTCTAAACGTGCCGAAAGTCTGTCTCCTCTTCTGCCCGACTCCAGATTTAATAACATTCAGTCCCTTGGTCACTGCAGCGTTCTCAGAACAAACGGTGCTGCAGTGTAGACACTATGAGATAAATACTGGATTCAGAAAATTCATTTTAAATGTGAGTTTAAGTTAGGTACAATTTCTGTGTTTTCTTTCTACACAATCATTGTTTGTGAACTTCTGTGGAATGCTTACCAAGTAAATATTGTCTCCAAGTTCTTCTCAGCTATTGATGTGAATGAGAGCAAAACAGTACTGTAATTCCATCAGAGAACAGACCACTGATATTAAACACAGAGTCAATTTATAATCCACATATACTGTATGCAGTGAGCTCCATAATTTTTGGGACAAAGAAATAGTTTTTTCTTGATTTGGTTCTGAGTTGTAATCAAACAGTTTTCATGTGGTTAAATTGCAGATTCTCAGCTTTTATTACAGGGTATTTTTATACATTTTGGTTTCAACATTGAATAAATTACAGTACTGTTTACACATAGACCCCCCACACACACAAACTGACACACATACGCGTGCACACACACACACACACATGCACATACACACATACGTGCACGCACATTTGGGTAATGTCATTCGAATTTAGTCAAGAAAAGTCCCCTTCCTCCCAATCCTTCGTTTAAAACTGCAATACTATTTGGGAAATTTCACAGGTGGACTGAGCACAGGTGAGAAGCTATCAAACAGGTCATTTGAGATCTTTGCAGTGGGAGGGGAAAAAAATAGTAACCAATGCCAGTGCATGCAGGTGAACTTCATGTTCACTTCACTAATGTTAACAAAATGCAAAAACCATTTGGATCTTTGAGTTGGCTAACTTAATCCAAAATGACCTCAGACGAGAGTTGCTACATGCTCCATCGGACAGAGCTTGAGTATGGTCCAAAAAATCAAACAACAGTAAGCTATTTAAGATCTCCTCAACCGCCCTATAAAGCCACTTTCTGACTGTCTCCACCCCTCTCTGTGGGCCTCAGTGAAGAAATAATTGGAACATTTGAATTCCAGCAGAGATCAATGGACAATTATACTCTACAAATCCCCACAATCTATACGATATTCAGACAAAGGCTGAGGATTTGCCTCTGATGTAGTGAAAGTGACTTTTGCACACTGGGGAAACCACAGGGACACATTAATACATTACAAAACCTTTGTCACCACGGAGAAGATATAAATTGTTTAAGAAGTCGCAAGTGTTATACTTTTGGTACAATGCATTTATTATTATTTTCTTACACACTGGTTTTGGGCCTACATTTTTGGGTCATAATTTCAACTTCTGCAGGGGAATTCCAACCAAAATTGTTCTTTTATTTGAAGAAGAGTAGCTGTCCTCCTGATTAAAATTAGCTGTAGTGGGGGCTGGGGGTTGGGGTGGGGGCAATGTATAAAAAGTGCTGTGTATTCTATGTGGTGAATACACATCACTTTTTATAGCACATATTTTAGTTATTTTTAGTTTAGCTAGTGTGGATGTGTCTAGTATTGGGCTTGGCCGACATTTTTCAGTGATTCGTGCCGCTGATTCTGATTTCCCTCTATTCTACCTGGTTAATGTGCTCCAGTGTCCACACTATGGATACAGTCTGTATTCCCCACCTCATTCAAGGTCAGTGGAGACTCATCAAGAAGGGGACAATGAGAGCACAGACGAGCAAGCAAGTGCGCTACGCTAGCTAGCTCACAAGATAATGCTGCTT
The DNA here is from genome assembly GCF_013347855.1 of Anguilla anguilla. Lineage (NCBI taxonomy): Eukaryota > Metazoa > Chordata > Actinopteri > Anguilliformes > Anguillidae > Anguilla > Anguilla anguilla. The sequence goes on from NC_049212.1 coordinate 5,486,994, forward strand.
ACAGCTGTAACAGCAGCTACCCAGAATCTCTCTCTGAAGTGTTTTCAAGTCAGCTACCCGCCCGTTGCAGTTCTTAAAAAATGAGAAAGGGTTGAGGTCTGTGTGATTATGAAGTACACCTCTACCAAATTTGTACCTTTCGCTGTTGGTATCTCTGTTCAGAGGTTGCTTTGGCCAGTCACTGAGAGAGACTGAATCAGGTACACCTTGATCTGTTAAATGAGGTTAATGTTCTTTTGGGGTGGAATTCCCCTTTAAGAACATTGAAAATTAAGTATGTTGCAGAATTAGGCCCCATACATTCTATGCAGCTGTTAGTCTATGTGCAGGGCTGTAATTCTGTTTTTACTAGCACACTGAGCAGGCAACTGTGCTAAGCGAAGGGACATTCTGATGTGGACCATATGCCCAGCATGAGCTGCCTAAAGCCATTCTTGGGCATTGTGCAATCCAGACCAGATCCTTTATGTGCAGTCAGATTAGAAGCAGATGGTTAATTTAGGCCTTTCTGCAGCATTATGGCTCTCTAATATCCTCCTAAAATGCAGAAAATCATTTTTGTCCCCTGTAGGGGACATAGATCTCTGGTCATAATCTCAAGAACCAAATATTCTACAGTGCTGAAACCTACACTACAAGGGACATTAAAGACATAAAATATTTAATCTGTTTCTTTATTTTTTATCCAAAACACTTATATTACGTAGAAAAAAAGCGAACGGAAAACCTTTTTTTCTGTTTGGTCTCAGGCGATTAAGACCCAAAGTGATATTCTGCTAACTGCATACCCCTCTGGGCTATGGGATAGCTGGCTTTTTTCATGGTCAGGCCCAAAGTGCAGATCACTTTATGTTGTGATGTACGCATACTATATCTGCACAGTAATTAGTGACTGAAATGATGTACTTCAATTTAAAAAGCAAATTGAATGCACCCTTAACCCCTTCACACAGATGTCAAATCTGGCCAATCCTAGCGCATTTAGGGAGTGTTCTGTTTAAGGCTTTATTAAATCCAGATGTGAGCATCACAGACTTGAAAAAACATTTACAATACTACCTTAGATTAGTTTAGTTTATAATTAGAACTTAAATATAAAGTAGGAAAAATGCACGGTGATATGCAGGGATGTTTCTCTTTGTGGTGACCAGGATGAGTTACTGAGGATTCTTGAATACGTGGTTTTATCTCACAGTTTCAATAGTCATTACATTACATTACAATCGTGTATAGCAGACGCTCTTATCCAGTGCAGTGAACATAAGTAGAGAAGATTAGTGTTATGACCTTCCCTTACTGTACACCGGATTCTGATGATTTACATCAGTTCTTATGTCACACTCTGTGATTTGCTTGCGAGGCTTCGCCAGTCGATGAGTATATCAAGTGTGGGGTCAAAAGAACAACAAGCTATGGCTGTAATGCTGGCGGTGTTTAGTTTGGAGAAAAAAAGGAGAGAATAAAAAGAGTACAGACCCACTCATGGCTGGAAAGGATGAGACAGTATGGGCTTTCCTTTTTTCAAAGTGCACTTGAGATAATCTTTCAAGTGTACCTCGGAAGCTAGGGAAATGAGTTATGTTATCTTTATGACTGAAGGTTTAAATGAATAAATCTCTGAAATAAGGATACAAATGAAATTCCTGGACATAATGTGCTTCACTCTGGTGGTTTTTACATTTATACATACTTCCATACCATCTACTGTAAAACAGAATCTACATGATCATTAAAATATATATTGCAAAAACGACTGCAATCCCCACAATTCCTTTCAACACCACTTCTCCGATACAGATATGTAACAACTCATAAACTTGTGTATCATCCTTGTGGTGCTTTCAAGTCATGTGGGATTCTCATGAATACTATAATTTCTGAATTGGAAGTATGCTCTGACCCTACATGTTTCCAAGTCAAAAACTAGTAAGCTAGCAACAGCGGTTCCCTTTCATATACCACAGGCAGATGCTAGATGGCGCTTTTGTAATCTCCTCCACATGAATGTTGAGGAGTTTGACCATGAGCTGGGATTGGTGGCCCCACACATCACCAGGAGAGACACACTGTGAAGGGCTATGACTGCCAAAGAGAGACTGATTAGACTCTGGTACGATTAGGAATAGGAGTTATCAATTCCAAGCACCAAATAGGCTTAAGGCTAATGTCTTATGGATGATTATATGAAGATATGACATTCATGGCTGTAAATCACCCCTTGATATGTCGTACACATATGGCAGAGACTACATTATGTACCCATAGGATACATTGAGATTACCTGCAATATGCTCTGGCTATTTGAGCCATTTGTGACAGATTAAAGTAACTATCAGTTATGTCTGTGTAAAGGGATAGAAAGAAAGAATCATCCAGAAACATGAAACCAAATAACTGTTTGTGTGAAACAAAGTAACTGAAAGCTTCAGCATGTAGCCCTTCATAAATATTTGTTTTACATTTTTATAAACTACTGATTCAAGAAGAAAGTACTTGTATCCAGTGTGCTTTTGGCCTGCTGGTGTAGCACTTGGCCCACTCCTGCTGGGTTTAGGGTGGGCTGTTTCTCTATGCTGAGAGGATGCTCATGTTTGGACCTCTCTGGCTATGGGGTAGAATAAGAGAAGTGGCTCAACAGTGCCATAAGCTAACAAACTACACCACCACCTCTGTCACAGCCACGGGTTCCGAACACCAGAACATGCCTGCTTTTCACCCTTACCGTCACCTCATTTTTGCTTGACTGGTCACTGTTCATTGTTTTGGTTATTATTGGATTATTGGTTTGTTAATTATTTGCACCTGGGTGCTCATTAGTTGCTTGTCTCACAGGTTTGTTTGTATAACTTGCATTATTGTCGAATCATTAGTTTCTTTACTTATTTAGGCACTTGCCCTGTTTAGTTATTACTTTCACCTGTGCTTGTGTGTATTTAAGCTCTGAGTTCCTTTGTCTCATTGCTTGGTTTTAGTTTTGCATGCTGCGCTTGCTTTCTATTGGCTCTGTGTATTCCAGTTGGTATTCTATCTGCTTGGCACTTTAGTTTTCTGTTATAAAAGTTTGGCAGTTCACTCACCTCAGTCTTGGCGTCTCGTCCTTGCATTTGGGTCCACTACTTGGTCAACGTGATACGCCTCATTAAATTGTGGATTCGGATAAAACCTGTGGTAGATTTTTGTTTTTGTTTATTTCTGCAATAGAAGATGAAAGAGTGACAAAGGTGAAGGGAAAGAGCATGCGTGATGCCAGATATATTGTTGGCTACCCTCATTTGTCTAATGGAAGAATAGCACTAGCCTACCATATTAGTCTATGTTATTTGCATGCTGTTTTGTGTCCTACAGCAGGCGCTGCTACTGTAATAAGTTTCAATCACGTTGGTGATACTAATTGCATTTTCTGGTTTCATTCAATATTTTCATCTTTTTAATATCTTACTTTGAATTAACTAAGCAGCGAGATATACTTCTGTCAAAATTAAATTTATGGATGATTGATGGATGATGGTCAATAAAATTTCAATTAAAACCCATAGGGTTTATCAAACCCTTCCCTTCATGTGCTCTTTTGACGTGTTGGCCACTTTGTAATTCAGTTTTCATTTTTTTGTAGTTGTTGTTGAAAGCCATATTACTAACTTTGACTTCAGTCATTCATCAATTAAATTTTGACATAAAAATAATTTTTTTAAACTATTTATCTTATGATGTGGTTTGTTTAGTTTATTGGCTGCTGCACAAAGAGGTAATATACTCCTTCCTTGCTCATTAGGAAAAATAAATAAAATATGCATACCTAGCTTTTTTGATGGAACACAACAGCAAGGTGGTGGTGTACTGTGAACGATCATGAACTGAACATAACGATCACACGCATCACCACATCTTTGAACAATGCAATGGTCACATCTAATGAACTAGCATAGTAAGAGTACCGTAGGGTAATGTTTGCCAGCTAGCTAGGCTATTCACCTGGTAGTTCGAGTTCTCTCATGCTCTCTCACTGTCCCTCTCTTTCACTCTCTCTGCCTCTGTCTTTTTTTTTCTCATCTCAGTAAAATGCCATAAAAGATTCACAATATAAAGTCTTGTTACTTCTCTTTGTCCTTCTCCTCCTCCTCCCCGCTTTAATTATTCAGCCGAGCCCCTCCACAGCTCTGCAACCCTTCCCATCAGCCAAAGCGGCAAGTCGTGACAGGGACGCGGCGAGGGCGGGGCCACCGCAGGCTTTCTGTCCCACCTGCGCCGAATCTGCTGTTTTGGGTGTGATCCGATTTGGATTCAGCCGGCTGTTTCATTTTTAATGTGCAGGGGAATGAATGCCGTTTCATTTGTGTGGAAGAAGGCATCCCCAGGGCATCGAAGGAAACTCCTACACAACTTGACATACACTGTGACATTCACAGCCACTTTCCATATTACCAGGGTTCCAGCAGGGAAACTCATAGAAAGCCATTTTATGACTAATAATAATAATAATCATAATAATAATCATATAATCATAATAATAATAATCATAATAACAATAATAATAATAATATTGCTAGTAGAGGCCCATGTCAAGCACATGCTTTGACCCAGTTTGCCCCCCACGTCTTGTAAACCTGTTAAGATGTGAGGGGTGGGGGGGGGGAACTTATGAGGAAACTCATCAGTAGACATTACTTGTCCAAGTTTTGTGCTCCTTTGTGTGTTAGCATTGGGTAAAAGTGGAATGACAGCCATGCCATCCTGTAAATAGATGATACACTATTTATGTTTATGACAAACGTTTTTTTTTTTTTTAGACTTTTCCACAGAGGTGTTAATTTTATTTTGTGGTCATGTTTTGAGGCTACAGTTTTGGGGTGTTTACCAACTATCCCATTAAGTGTCTGATTGCTTCACTCCTGTAGCATGAGACAATTTTTAGCACACGCAAAACCATGCACACGCAAAAACATGACCAATGGTTCTGTTATTAGTTTTGCATGTGCTAAAAGGGTTTGCATATGCCAAAGTAAACCAGGTCCTAAGTGTGTGCCCTTATCAGTGAGCTTTGACTTGTGATCACTGTTCATATTTGCTGATGTAGTTTGTTCATGTTTGGCGTATGTTGTCATTATTTATTTATTTGTTTGTTTGTTTATGTATTTAGTGAGAAAGAGTGTTGTAAAAAGAAACAAAGCACAATACAGGTTTAAACAATGTTTATACATTACAAGTGTGATGTATTTTGTGTGACATTGTTGTCTGACATTTCTTCTTCATATGCAGCACATAACCACAGATTTATTTTTATGATCTGGGAGTATTTCATATTTGTGGACTATAAGAGGAGGCACATCGGAAGCATAAACACATCCTGTTTTTTTTCCGCCTGGTATATTCTTGGTAGAAATGTTTGCTGACTGCCTGTGCCCTTCTGTTTTCTGTGTTTTTCAGCATTTTCAGCGGTCTGTTTTCAAACCCATCAGCCGTTAAAGTGACAAGGCGTCCCGAGAGGTTTTCACTCACGCTGGTTTTTAAACCGGGGCTGTGTCGGCCTCTGAACGCAGCTCGGTCGTCTCCTTCCCGACCGGTCCCTGGGGGACCCAGTCTGGAAGCTGCCTCCTTTAGCGCCACAGCTAACGAAACACACAAAACGGCATCTGCAGGAGAGTGTGTGGAGGAAAGAACAAATGACTGGAGCTAAAGAGGGAAAACGGAATTCAGTGAAACGTGACTAAAATGATTTAGGCAAAGTAACATGACATGAACCACTGACTAAACAAGTGTCCCAGAAAAGAGGGGGAAAAATAAGAGAGAGAGAGGGAGAGAGAGACTGCTGATCATTTAACTTTCATGACTATGTGCTGTATTTGCAGCATAAACACACTTATACTTACATAACAAATATAACTGTTGCCAGGTCTTTTTTTTCCGTTTACAGACTGGAGGTTTGTTTTTCAGTTGAAAGTATAATTACAAGGCAAACCACCACAACTTTGTTGTCACCCACCCCTGTTGGTGTTTGCTGTTTCATTATCATACTGCCTGTGATAATTATCATATTTATAGACACATAGCCCATACACACCTCATGTACACACACACACACCTTGCACACACACACATACATGCAGACCTACACACACCCACACACATGCACGCATGCCTGCGCACTCGCATATACACACACACACGGACCTCAAACACACGCATGCATGCGCACACCCACACACCTCGCACACACTCTCTCACACACACACCTCGCACACACTCTCACACACACACACACACACCTCGTACACACTCTCACACACACACCTCATGTGTACACACACGCACGCATGCATTCACACACCCACACACACACACACATACACACACACACACGCACTCACCCACACACAGCTTTCAATTTCACCCGGTGATACAAAGTGGAAGGAAGAACGTTCACAGAAAAATCATTCAGCTCTGCAATTTCTTCAGGAAGGAACAGCTGAGAAATGCACAAGTAAAGAAAGAAACAAATAAAATGAGTAATCACGCGAGTGCCATTTTGCTCAGGTTGTCTATTCAGCAGGAATGGAGCCATTGATTATATGCTGTGCTATTCCAGTCTCCCAGACACGAATGGTAAATTGTGGCATTATTATTACATTGCAGTACATTTCTTCAGCACGTACGCTAAACGGCCTATCTCTGCTTATTGGCTTCCCATTCTAGACCAATGAGTAACTTGGAGAATGATCCCCATTGTGTGTTTACATTTGACTGCGCCGTCGTTAAAAGCATCAATCATTTGCAGTTATGATGCGCCGATTGCACTCTATTGAAGTGCAGTTGGAACCGAGAGGGAGGGGAAACGTACTGGCGGATCCAGAGGAATGGAAAGCGAAATTATGAATTAAATTATGACAGAATTGCCTCTCCTGTCAGTAGCAGGAACAGGGTGGAGTTAGAACAGATGTATGGGGATCCTTATAGAGCGTTCAGTGCATGCAGGCGGGGACAATATTTACACGTAATCATTCAGTAGGTGCTTTTTCTCTGAGCGACTTACACAGATAATGTACTAATATGTAATATGTTAGCTCAGTCATCACATGCCACAGCTTCTCCTACCATCGCTATGCTTATGATACTCAACTCTGTCTCTCTCTCCCGTCCTCAGACACAGGCTGAGGCATGCATCTCTGCTTGCCTAGTCGTCATCAGTTGGACGTCTGCCCACCAGGTCAATCTAAACCACAACAAAGCTGAGCTTTTTCCCTGGCAAACCCTACCCTCTGTAGGACCTCTCCATCTTCATCCAAAACAACATGGTGGTCTGGGTAGGAGTCACTATGGTGGTGTGGATGGAGATGGTGGTCTGGGTAGGAGTCACTGTGGTGGTGTGGATGGAGATGGAGGTCAGGGCAGGAGTCAATGTGGTGGTGTGGATGGAGATGGTGGTCTGGGTAGGAGTCACTATCTCCATCCACACCACCACATTGACTCCTGCCCTGACCTCCATCTCCATCCACACCACCACAGTGACTCCTGCCCTGACCACCATCTCCATCCACATCACCACAGTGACTCCTACCCAGACCACCATCTCCATCCACACCACCACATTGACTCCTGCCCTGACCTCCATCTCCATCCACACCACCACAGTGACTGCTACCCAGACCACCATCTCCATCCACACCACCATAGTGACTTCTACCCAGACCACCATCTCCATCCACACCACCACAGTGACTCCTGCCCTGACCACCATCTCCATCCACAACACCACAGTGACTCCTGCCCAGACCACCATCTCCATCCACAACACTAATGACTCCTGCTCAGACCGCCATCTTCATCCACACCACGGTGAGTCCTGCCCAGACCACTGTCTCCATCCAACACACCACAGTGACTCCTACCCAGACCACCATCTCCATCTACAACACCACAGTGACTCCTGCCTAGACCACCATCTCCATCCACACCACCACAGTGACTCCTGCCCTGACCTCCAACTCCATCCACAACACCACAGTGATTCCTACCTAGACCACCATCTCCATCCACACCACCACAGTGACTCCTACACAGACTACCATCTCCATCCACAACACCACAGTGACTCCTGCCCTGACCTCCATCTCCATCCACAACACCACAGTGACTCCTGCCCTGACCTCCATCTCCATCCACAACACCACAGTGACTCCTACCCAGACCACCATCTCCATCCACAACACCACAGTGACTCCTGCCCAGACCACCATCTCCATCCACAACACCACAGTGACTTCTACCCAGACCACCATCTCCATCCACAACACCACAGTGACTCCTGCCCAGACCACCATCTCCATCCACACCACCACAGTGACTCCTACCCAGACCACCATCTCCATCCACAACACCACAGTGACTCCTGCCCAGACCACCATCTCCATCCACAACACTAATGACTCCTGCTCAGACCGCCATCTTCATCCACACCACGGTGAGTCCTGCCCAGACCACCGTCTCCATCCAACACACCACAGTGACTCCTACCCAGACCACCATCTCCATCTACAACACCACAGTGACTCCTGCCCAGACCACCATCTCCATCTACAACACCACATTTCCCTACCCTCCCCCCCCCCCCCCCCCCTCAAAAAAAATTGTCTCTAACTTCACTTCCACATGTTAATTCTAGTGACAAAGGATTACCTATATTACACCCGGCATCGGCATAGAAAGGGCACTGGTGTAGAAAAGTTTGTTCTTTTATTTTTACTGACGTAGCACTCGGGGAAAGTAACAGAACTGTTGCTATTTAGCTAAAAAAAACTCACTTCTGCAGCGAGGTCACAGTGCGACTACGTTTCAATGCACAATTACTGATTGTCACTACCGAAATTCTTGCAGGTCCTACACCTACCTATTAATTGCTTCAGGGAATGTTGGTGTGGATTGCCTTTCCATTGTGCACAAATTGTAAGTCGTTCTGAATAAGTGTCAGCTAAATGTCTAAAATGAGAATGAAAATTAAATCCATTTGTACTGAATATTTTCTGAAGCAGGTTGAGAACCTTTCTCAACAGTGCAATGTTAGTGTGTCTCCTGGGTTGACTGGGGGGGGGATGGGGGGGCGGTGCTGCTAGGTGTGGGCTGAAGGAATTGTGTGCTATGCATTCAAACAAATTCATGCTTCTTGTCACATTATTACCACGGTAATTAAATCAACCGGCAGTAAACTGGGGGCGACATAGCTCAGGAGGTAAGAGCGGTTGTCTGGCAGTCGGAGGGTTGGCGGTTCGATCCCCACCCTGGGCGTGTCGAAGTGTCCCTGAGCAAGACACCTAACCCCTAACTGCTCTGGTGATTGAGAGGCATCAATTGCAAAGCGCTTTGGATAAAAGCGCTATATAAATGCAGTCCATTTACCATTTAAACTGCTTCGGAGAAATTCAACTCGTCGCTACACAAAACACAACACAAAAAAATTATTGGCAGTCATTTCGGTGTCACCCCCCTCTGATGGTGTCACCCGGTGCGGTCCGCACCCCCCGCACCCCCCAGTGATGCCTCTGCTTGATCCCACAAGCATTGCATCATACGTTCAGTTCTCTGACCATTATACACTTCAGTAGCTTTTCTCTTCATTCCCTATTTGGTAAAAAGCTTGTCCTGGTGTCTGTTATGTAAAATGATCCTGTGAGAATTCAAAGTCAGAACCTCCTGCAGAGGTCCTTAGTTTCATGGTTCCATGGTCCGTCTTCTTCACCCGTGTAATAAACCCTGTAATCTCTCTCTCTTGCTCTCTCTCTCCCTCACTCTCTCTCTCTCTCAACAGGTTACCCCAGTGAAGGACAGCCCAAGAGAGCAAGCAAGAGAATACCCTTCTAGCTGGTGATTTTATGTCTATAGTCTGGCAGGAAGTGATGTTTGGTATGGGTGTGTTTGTGTGTGTGTGTGTGTGTGTGTGTGTGTGCGCGTGCCAGTACATGCGTGTCTGCGTGTAAGCTTGTACATGTGTATGCTATGTGTGCATGATGTGGTCACTCGTGGTCCCTCAGACTATAGCTAGAGAATGGAAATTGTGCTACCAGTATGCTGCAGTCTTTTTCCTCTAATAAGAAGGATAGCCTGTCCGCATCAGGTGTGTTATTGAATTGGGGATATTTTTGGCTCATTTTGGGGTAGAATGTATTGTTAATTTGGTCAAATTTGGCACATTCTATCAGGGAATATAAATCTGTTTCAGCTTTGTCTTTGCATTGTTGGCACGATCGTCTTTCTTCTGGCAACCATGATTTTCTGTGCCTGCCAGTCTCTATAGCTAAGTGGTGCTCGCTGAGACTGTCAAGCTGTTTTTTGTCAGTGACTGTGGTCAGGTAGTTTCCTACAGTGTACTGTCTTTTTAGGGACAGATGACATTTCATTTTACTTTGTAATTTTGTTTGAGATTCTCTCTCTCTCTCTCTCATTATAAGGTGTCAATGAAATTGCTGCTTGCTGAAAGGTGACAGGAAGGAAGGTTTTATTTAGGAGCATGCGAACATTGGTCATCACCTAGTTTAAAATATGACAGAAATACGAAAGCATTAGATTTCCTCAAAATAACCACTAAAGATATGGCAATGTTACATAATACAACTAAATATATTAGCTTTCGTCATACTACACATTTCAAAATGTCTGTCTCCATCCCCATCCATGACAGGCCGATTTTTAAATAATGCACACGCTCCAGAATGAGGACTGAACATCAGTCTGTGAACTCAGGGGTAGCCATTATAGTCTTGTGTTTGTTTATGAACCATTGTTTTCAATGGCAATGGAATTCCTGGTCAAGAAGGATCAATTCTATTTGGCCTGATGCACTTATTTGAACTGTTATAGACATTATTTCCAAATTTCATGTGTAGTCTGCCAGCCAATAAGATTTAATCAGCAGTCCGCCGAGCCAACCAGCATGCTGACCTCCCTGGCACATGCACCGGCTTTGGGGAATCCATGTCTTTTTGAAGCTTTAATACGAGCCGTCTGATTGGACGGCGGTGCATTATTTACTGGCACGCGTGAGCCTCCGAGGAGAAAGGGAACGGAGGCACAGAGCTCAGTGCGTTTGACGTTTCTTTCCTGCTCCTTCTCTGATGTCACACAAAACGTTCCCGCTCCTCGCGTGGCGTCTGTGGCGTTCAAAAAGCCTGCCTCTCACGACCACTTCCTGTGGAGAATCGCACCTCCACACAGACTGCGGGCAGTGGATTTTCATCTTCGCCGCAAGGACGGATTTAGCTTTGCCCCAGTTATTTAAAGCAGGGGACGGGTCATAGATTCAGTTGGAGAGTGCAGTCCCCAGCCCTGGTCTGGAGAGCCGCAGAGTCTGTTGATCTTCCTCGATGCTTCGCTCTTAATTAATCAAGGCGATTGATTGAACTGCTACCTCATCTGGTATCTTGGGTCAACACCAGCAGATCAGACCCAGTGGGTCTCCTAAAGTACAGCCAATCAGCCACTGACAAACCTACTCTACCCCATTATATCATTTTCTCTGTTGGATCCCTCATTACACTGCTGTTGCCATACATTCTATCTTAACTGTTGGGCCAGGCTAACCAGCGGAGGATGGGCTCCCCCTCCACAGTCGGCTTTCTCCCGAGATTTCTTCACATCGGGGAGTTCTTTTCTCGCCACCGTTTGAGTGTTTTCCTTCTCACTGGGGAGTTTTTTTTTTTTTTTTTTTTTTTTTTTTTCATTTTAACCTCAACTGATCGCTTTTCCGGAAGTGCAGGCTTGGCTTTTTTGCTCAATTTTCTTTTGCGTTTCCACTGTGAAGTGTCTATTGTGACGGCGACTTTGTAAAAAAAAAAAAAAAAAAAAAAAAAAAAAAGGTGCTATACAAATAAAAACTGAATCCCCTGGGTCTCGCTTTAATGTTAACAGCATAAGCAGAACACAAAAATGAGCTGAGCGATATATTTCACTTGTCATGCGGACCATGCAGCACGGGGCTTTGTACTGTACGAGGGGGTACGAGGGAAATATCTGGATTTCGTGACATGTCTCCCTAATTATTTCTCCAGGTGTCATAAACGCATAACACCTGGAGAATGTTCTTGTGGCTCTGGGTGGAGCTTTTCCATTGTGGTGTAATCTATTGCAGAAATGGCCTTGGTTTGCACAGGTAATAAGCTAACCCGCATACACACTGGCCCTCCAGCCACAAGAGTGCCCATCCCTGTGCTGTTGTCATGGGATACATAATGTTTTTAATTCTATATTTTTGTGTGTACTCCCACCTCATTTTGTTGATCCTTCTGCTCATCTTTAATGAGACAAAATTCAGTCATCAGCAACAACTGTTCATAAAAGGTAAACAAAAGGTTTTAAGTTTGCTGCATGGTGTTTGTTTTGGGTCCTAATGTTCACACATTCCAGCAGTATCCGATTCTCTCCCACTCAACCCCACCCCGAACCTATCCTCACCCTGACTTATAACCACCGTGGCCTGGATGTCCAATCAGCATTCATCCTTACCCTTAACTTACATTTAAATGTGTTTTTTTTTTCCTTTTTTTTTTCTTCACTTCATTAATTCAGCCATAATAAAATTTTTCTGAACCAAACCGTGCTTGCTGAGAAACCAAGTCACACTTGCATCAATTTTTCAGTTAAAAATAAAAGCGCAAATGGAAACTATGAACTAATTTAATGACATTGCGTTTTATTGATTCGTCCATTTTTGGAAGGTTAAACAAATCGGATTTTTATATGATGCAGGGCGTTGAGGTATCTTACTTGCCTATTTGACCTTTCACCTCTCCTGCAGTGAGTGGGTAGTGAGTGATCGTTTCTCTCTGGTCAGGAGAAGGGTACCTTAAAGAACTGTGTGCAGTAAACCTCTTTACTGGGGACAGGGGGACAGGTCAATTTTCCATTAAAAATATTTTACAGTGACGTTCCCCTTTAAGGGTAAATACAGGCTCTGCTGACATGATGTCTGCTCCTTCTCATTCCTGGTCACAGCGACAGAGGGCACTGCTGGCTAGTGTCACCAGCCAGAGACTCAGCCCTCTGGTCCTCATCAGGGTTTCCCTGGGATACGGGTCACCATAGAGCAGACTTACGCACGATGGGCAATTTCACGGTGACTCAGGAAAAATGAAATAAAAAAACGATTATACTGTAACATTGTGCACATTGTGGCATTTTCAGCTCCTGTGTCGGGAGCATATAGCTTATCTTATGGAGATAAACACATTTGATTCAATATTATGTATGCCGGGCTAGAAATTGTTATTGTAGGCATTTGTAATATGTAAAATACGATGCAATAATACTATATTACTCAGGAATGTTCCTTGTGTCATCGTGCCGACAGTTCCATATAATTACAAAAGACACGGACACAGTACTACAAGAGACATAAAAAATAAATACATCTATATACAAAAAAAAAAAAAAAAAACATGTTCTCCCATATACCCCCTAAGCAACAGTACCAAACTCTCTTCCCTTACTGGACCTATCATTTAGCATTTGAATAGACATTGGGATAAAAGTGCATTTATATCTTTTTTTTGTCTATACTTCGGTATCATATACCTCCTCCCTGACGGCAAAAGCTGGAACTCAAGAGTGCAGCGCATGGGAACTATCACCAGCAATATTGCCTGCCAATCTCAATGTTCTCTGATTGTTCTATTTTTGAAATATCTGTATCACTGGAACATGTAAATATGTACGTGTGTGCATTAACCGCATTAACATTTCGAAGCGGGTCCCATTGCACGATGTGGTGCCATGAGACCCCTCGAGGCTTGCCTTGAAATTTATGTTAAAAATGAAAAAGCTGTGATAAAACTAATAATTAATACTGTGAATTTAAAAAAAGGAAGAAAAATAAGACAGCAGACCCCTGATGGCATATAGCCAAGGGCACTCACATCTCAAATAGTTTGGTGAGATCATTTTTAAACCACTGGCAGGTATTTTTAGACAATCTTTAGAAACTGGAGAAATACCAGAGGACTGGAAGCAAGGTAATATAACACCAATATGTAAGAAAGGGAACCACACTGATACCAGAAACTATAGGCCTGACTGTTTAACTTACATCATATGCAAAATACTGTGATCTACCAGAGACCATTTAGAATGATTTATTGGAAAAGAACAACATCCTAAGGGATAGCCAGCTTGGTTTTCATGAGGGAAGGTCATTCCTGACAAACCTTTTTGGCATTATTTGAACAAGCTGCCAAGTGTTTTCATTGTAACAAGGCTTATGATATACATTTAGATTTAAAAAAAAAAAAAAAAAAAACACTTCATAAGGTACCACATGACATACCGATTATGAAAATGAAGACAGTAAGAATTACAGAGGTATCTCAGAATGCATTTGGGACTGGCAACAGTGTAGTAGTAGGAGGGATCTTATATGAGCTGGGTACTGTGAAGATAGAAGATTTAAAACCAATTCAGTGTGACGGCAGTTTTTATCACTTGTGTATCGTGTTGCAAACGGTATATGTAATTTTGGGGTGCGCTAAAAATGGTAATTATTTACAGGGGTTCCTTGGACCTGAAAAGTTTGGGATCCACAGCCCTATGGAATGTTGTGTGTAACATGCGTTCTGTGAATGTGTGATATTCTTACCCCCATGTTGTGCATCTGTATATTGCCATGCTATATTACCATATATAGGCATAAATGGAATTAATAGGGTGAGGTAAACAGAGAAAATATGAATTGTAGGGCATCCATTTGGAGACTTAGTTCTTAATACTTATAGAGCTCTTTTGGAATGTACAGATATTTAAATGGAAAGTATTTGCCACTCAATTTATTGATTTATTTACTTCTACAGGCAAGAACTACGGCGGCAGTAAGGTTGCTGCCAAACTTGGTTCTCTCCAAAAAAAATGTGAAGCGCTGAGCATTTTTAGCAGGGTACTGTGGGAAGTGGAGTCCTGCAAGGATTGGTACTGGGACCGTTGCTCTTACTCATTTATATAAACAACTTTTACAGGAACATAGGAAGTACATTAGTTAAATTTACAAATGATTGTCAACTGGGAGGGTTAACTAACAGTTTGGAATCTACTAAAGTAATCCAAGAAGATTTAAACAGAATCCAGAAGTGGGCAGAAATCTGCCAAATTTAATTCAATATACTTAAATGTAAGGTTCTGTATGTGGGAAATAAAAACACAAGGGATACTGTATGGGAGGAACAAAATTTGAATGTGATCAATTTTAAAAAGACTAAGGAGTAATAGTTAATCAACATCTTTCGGGTTCTAGGCACTGCGCTGGCCAACAGGATGCTGTAATATACAGCCAACAGTACTGAGTTGAAATCTCAGGTCTCTAATCTAAAGTTATTCTTATCTTATGCAATACCTTTATCCAACCACAGTTAGGATATTGTATGCTGTCCTGGGGACTGTACTACAAGAAAGATATAGAGGCTGTGGAAAAGGTTCAAAGAAGGGCAAATAAATTGGTTCCTGGAATGAAAGATGAAAGCTACGAGGAAAGATTTAAGATGCTTAATCTCTTCAATCTTAGTAAAAGGAGATTTAGGGGTGATTTGACAGAGCCTTTTAAATTCATAGGGATTAATAAAGTGAACTACAAGAGGTTATTCAGGTTGAGTTCTGTTAGTAGAACGAGGGGTCAAAGAAGGTAAATTCCGAGATTAGAAAGTATTTATTTATTTATTTATTTATTTATTTTCACAAAGAGAGTAGTCACTATGTGGAATGGCTTGCCAGGTCATGTAGTAGAGGCATAAACTCTAGGGGGTTTTCAAGACCAGGCTTGATGTGGTGCTAGATACTGTCTTGTTTGTCAGTAAACTGAGCACTAGGGACACTGTACTGGTAGGAAAATGGTGAGCATTGTGGGCTGCATGGCCTGTTCTTGTCGTTATGTTGTGTTATGTCAGGTTATGACTCAAGTCCTCTCTTTGTCGGTAAAAGATGACACAGGTCCACACGCATATTCCATTGGGATGATGCTTACACTCTAGTATGTATGCTAAAGCAATATAAAAACACTAGAAGAAATAAATCAGCACTGTTGATCCTTATGATAGACTGCTTGACTAACACAAGCTAAATCAAGACCTTAACCATATCTGTGATGCTGAGTTTAGTAAATCAATAGTTTCTTTTGATTCATATAGGTCCTATAATGTGTTCACAAGAGTAATATCTACAAAAGCACAATTAAGTACAGACTTGCAAAGGGTAGTTTTCACGGGAACTTTGGTTTTAAGGTAGATACATTTTTCCGGCCTCAAAATGGGGATTGGCTGGTGACTTTGCGTGACTGCGAATGAGGTCAGTCCAGCTTTACTGCCACTGTCAACTCAATGTGTCATCTTTCTATATTTAACTATAATTAGAATGTAGTTCTGGTCTTCAAGAGACCACCATGATGCATTGAGAGGCATGCTCTGAAAAATTAAATGCGTGACAAAAATAAAAAAATTTGAACAATTTAAATATTTATTGAAGGGATACATATTGTGACAGAATTGGGTGGGGGCGGGGTGGTTTGTAAAAGGTGTCATTCTCCAGGAATAGTGGTATTTGGAATTGTAATATGTCTTGAAATGCTTTTCATTTGTGTTACTTATAATTTAGGGTACAACATCAAGTAACCTATTAACTTAATGAATCCAAACAAATGCGTTTTTACCGTAAATTATTTTTATACTTCCATTCAAAAAATTGCACCATCTTTCTGGTGTTACTTGTACCCAGCACAACATTGAATGAATTTTCAGTTAAATCTACACAGATTGGCAAAATTAGTGTAGATTAATGAAATAAAATCCACTTAATTGCATAATGGATTATCACATAATTTGGGTATTTGCAGAAAATAGTCAAATCTCAAACCATTTCCCATTCCCATACAATTCCGTTGTAAAGAGATCACATATTTGCATCAACCATTAGAGCGTATTTCGGATATTTCCATGGAATTATGTCCTATTACATCACATAATGATACATAAATATACATTAAAAGCTGGCAGATGCGGCATAAATAAATTGACAATTTCTCTATAAAGACAAAAAACCTGAAAGATTTATGAAGGGCGGCGGTTTCTGTAAAAAACCACCCCGATAGCGATCCTCGCCACTCTGTCTGTTTCATTATTTTATGCAATTAAGCGGATTCTGCAGTAGTTAATTTAACGTGCCTAAGGTTGCACATGAACTTGAAAGCAGTCAAAACTTTAAAACACTTGAAATGCTGTATCATTCCAGACCTGGGTCAAATACGTTTTTTTTTTTTGGATTCAAATACTTTTCTGTACTCTATTGATTTTGTCTGGTGTAATTGAGCCGGCCAATATCAGCAAAAGGTGGGGTTTGTACTTTTTGAGAGTGTTTCATTGGTTTCAGTACACCAGACAACATCAGTAAAGCGTAGAAAAGTATTTGAATCCAAAACAAATATGTATTTGACTCAGGTTTGTATCACTCGCAACAAAATTGTACATTTGTGCTTGTTTCACAGGTTTTTAAAATGTATTTGTTTATTTATTTTTGCACAACATCCCCTATAGGCAGCTTAGGAAGCTTTAAAAAAACACTTAGGTGGCCCACTTAAAACTTTTCAGTGCAGGAAAAACCCTGGATTCAGCAAGCAATAAGGCAGAAAAAGTGTTATGTTTTCATTGTCACAGTTGCTAAACATTGCTTGTCCCCTGCCAGACTTCTATTATATATATATATATATATATATATATATATATATATATATATAAAATGGCTTTGCAAACCTGCATGGGTTAATCCAGCATTGATCCAGTTTTGACAAGTTTCTATCAGATATCACCAGGTAACTACAAATATAACAATGTGTATCAAATTCCTCACCTCAATAACTACCAGTGCTTGTGTACAGCAAGCGTAATAAGCAATCACATTTTAGGTATCCGAGAATAAAATGACATGGTTGCTCATGGTCAATCAAGCCAGTAGTTTGGAGATATGATCCTTTCTATTCCTGAGATGCAATAGGTCCATTTTCCCCCCGAGGTGCAATATGCTCCTTCCTTCCTGAGATTCAAAATGTTCCTTCTTTTCTGAGATGTAATATGATTTTTTTTTTGTTCAATTTTGTTCATTTTTTATATGTATACCTGATGTTCAGCAGCTTTTTGCTTGGTACACAAGTTAACTGCCTTAAAAGATGTTGAGGGAGATCGTACAGAAATGTGCTCATACGTGTCCTTGACATAAATTTTAAACAGAAGATCCAAAAAGCATGTATTAAAAACGTGACATGAAACATTTATTAAAATCCAAATAAAATGTTTTAGATGGTAACATATGAGTTGGTGCACTGTTATTCTAATTCTCCAATGGATAAAAAGTTCCAGCAATGTTCTTGTACAAATTTGTGCCTAGGTTTCTCATATCATATAAGGTAATGGGATGACCTTTCTGGTTTATAAATGGTACATGAGATAAGCAGAGAGCAAACTTTGCTTGTTGCTGGCTAAAATATCTAGTTATTACATCCACTTCTCTTGGCTTTTTAAAAAAAAAATTCAAATTCAGATCTGTGTTCTAGCGAAACTAACAAACTTTATGTTAGCCTTAAACTGAAGTGTAAATTGAGAAGGGGTTCCAGCAATAACTCTAAATTTTTAAAAATGCAACAGACTACACAAACTACATGGTAGCTCACCACCCAGGGCAACACAACAACAGAAATGTCATAAAATAACAGCTCACAAAAAGACAACAACAAGTTACTTCTTCCAAGAAAGTACAAGCCCAGCGCATTTGAGGTTACAGGTAGCACCACATAGTGCCAGTACCTCAAAAATCCAGGTCCGCCTAGCCTAAGGGCAAAGTCCATGAATCCACAGTGGGGCTGGTGCTGCCCATGGTCCTGCAGGTCCCTGGCAGTGCTTTATAAGACTCAGGACCAGCAGCTTGTGATATAGTGCAGCCCATAATTCCTACATGGATCATTCGATACGTTAATACCCTTAAATTACAGCTGAAAGTATGCACTTTAATCTCGTTGTCCTTGCTTAATTTCAGGGAAGAACAACCAAAACAACAACAAGAATGTCCAAATACTGTCCAAATGATTTGGATCCGTACTCCTCAATTTTGGACTTGTAATCAAATAATTCATCTGGTTTAAGTGCAGCTTTTATTAAAGGGTATTTGTTTTTATAAATTTGCTTTCACCATGTACAAATTACAGCACTTCATACAGAGGTGGTTCTGATTAGTCCAGTGTGTTGAATTGCTTCCTTAGCGCAGGTATATGAGTGCTTTCAGTATCTAGTCTTGATTCTTGGCTTTTGCTTGCCTCTGGAGTATGTCATTGGTGTTTATATGTAGATTGTATTTCCCAAAACCCAAAATTGTTTTTAGTTTGCTTGACGAGAAATCTAAATGCTAAATAGCATAAATTATTCATATTTATTGTTCTGCTTTATTTTTCACATTACATCATATTATAGCCATTGGATAAATGGATATAAAATCATTATAGTTATAATTAAGGGAAATTTGGGGGAAAATCCAGACTAGTTAATAATAGAGATGAACGTTCATGCATTTACCTGATTACCATCAGCGATAGTACCAGACCTTTCCCAGACCAGTGGGCATATCATCACTCTGTCAAAAATACAGTTCCTGTTCACATACTAATTAAATTCATTACAGGTCCACAGAAGAGGTGCATGTACCGTACAGATACCCCAACCTGAAGTAGTACAGAAGGCAGGAGCACTGGGAGGTGTGGGAGAGGAGCAGAGAGGCAGTCTGAAGAACTGGGTCCCCAGTCTGCATTTCTCAGCTGCATATTTTGCGACCATTTTTTGCGTGTGCAAAGATATGGTCGCCATCGCAATTCATCATCTGTTCCCGCAGCCTAGGAGCATTTCGAGGACGTAAAGGTTACTTCTGTTGCCGACGGAAACATGGAGCAGGCTTTACATTATGGTCAAAGTCCCTTTTGCCAGCATTCCTGTTTTACTGCTGGGGTCACACATCATATAGGTGAGAATGTGAAGATATCTCTGAATACCTTTACGGGATGTTACGGCAATTTTGGTCCCATGGACTTTTTTGAAAACTTGCTGTTGGTTTTTGGAGCTTACAAAAAGTGAAGCCTGTACCAGGTTTGTGTTCCTCTATATCAGGCAGAAACTTTCCTAGGTATTCTCTCTTGAATAAACCTTCTAAAAAATGTCAGTCAGCTCTGTTCTCTGTCAAAAAAAACACAACAAACACACAGGGAGGCAGTTCTACTTCTGCGGTTGAGAGGACACAGGTCACCCTTCCTCTCAGTCATTCTTCGACTCAGTCAAACGTAGACACGTTGCTCAAGCGTGCTCTTGTGTCCCAAGTTTGTAAAATGCATGCAAATCAGAGGAAATATATTTCAAATAATATCCAGGAGAATTACCCATTAAACTCGAAACAAGCAGTTGCAAAGCTTTCATAAATTAACATTTGTTTTGACTAGGTGGGATTTGTTAGGAACACCCAGAATGCACCATTTCCCTGAAGATCTTCCGTTGATCCAGAAAATATGAGTAATTCAAGGATCCAATTTTGTTGAGAGACTAAATGTACTTGTTAAATAACACCCTGCCTTCATTTGGTTAATGTGGAAACCTCTGCCATTTTCAGTTGTAGTTTTTCGGTTCTTTACCAACAGGCTCTGAATGACAGGATGATAGGATAGGATCCCAGTGCACACATTTTAAACACATCAGGGCATGACGAGTTATGATTTGTTAGGACCTGCATTGTTCTCACCAATCCAATCAAAGCACAAAGCATTGAAGGGTGCTGTGACACTACAGTTGAACAACGTGGCCAGCCAAAGCACCGATAAAACCCAGAAATATTATGGGAACGGTAATCTCTCCCCTTCAAATTAATTAAGATGGTCACACTGCAATGAAAACTATGGCTTGACTTTAGATAGGTTTAATGAAAGCTATTATTGGGATCACTGTCAGAATCATTTTAATGAGGTTCCAGCTGTAAGAAAAATGCTGATGCAATCCCATTACAACAGTCGGTGCAAACAGAAGGTGTGTTAAAATAGGAGATGAAAAACTTGTTGTGATCAATACAGAAAGTGGCATACAAGAAAAGGTTAAAAGGATTGCGTGAACAGTAATAGAGAAATCAATTCACTGGATACTGGTGATAAGTGGCTTGTTAGCTCACATTGTTAACCCTCAGCTTGCAGGTTCAACAAGATGCCTTTCACCCAAGCCTCCCATGTGCAGTGCATTGTACTCATTGTTAAAAGACAGCAAACTGGGTTATATCAGTGAGTCAATTTAATCCATACCATAATAACAATGACATTTTGAATGGTCACATGACCCATTCCTTGTCCTTGTACAATACAATACAAATAATACTCCCCTCCCCCCATTAAAATGTTATTCTCAAAACAGACTTGTTTCCAGGTTTCTTAATGCATAGAACTGTCAACAAAAAAAAAAACACATCCTGACTTGATAACCCCAGTTTTAAATTCAGTCCTTTGAGAACAATTTTGTAATTATTTTCATTATAACCATTTCCAGAACTGAGTTAATTCAGTGTCTGTCATGTTTAGCAAGATCAGAATAATTAGGGTCAGCTAATTTTAAAAAAATGGGGTTTTCAAAACTGAATTAGTGGTAATCAAGGCTAAATGAACAGGCCTTATTTATTTATTTATTTATTTTCAACAATGATGATCTGTTGTTGTCCCATATTTATAAGCATGTCAATATGCTTAATGGCCTGTTTCTGAGCCCTTAGGTCCCAGATACTAATTAAAAGCAGTCGTATTTGAGGTAATGAACTTTAACGACTCAGGTCATGAATTAAGGACGAGAGCAGGAGGCCCAGGGTTGTTCCATATGATACTGACCTCTGCCTGACTCTGTCTGGGAGGCTGTTATCTTCCCCATGCGTCAGCTTGGACAGGCTGCCACCGCGGCACGACTGGACATGTCGTTAGGTTCTCTCGTTTATCGTCAGCCAATCATTAGTTATTAGCACACCCATCCCGCATTGCATATTTTGCAGGTTGCGCCGTTGAAATTGTGAATATAAATTACGTTTTTACGTTGGCTGTTCAATCGCATATGTGGTCCAGGGTCACTCACTGGTCTGTTTAATTGCTGGTCGGTGGCCACAAAATGTTTATTGGATTTTTTTTTTGCCGGGTATTTAAATGACGTGTATTTATGAGGATTTTTAGTTGAAGTACAGTCCCTGCTCTGGCTGTCAGTGAGTACCTACTCACTGAAAGCTATAACAAAGGGTTCTGTTGGTAGAACAGGTTCATGTGTGTTTGAATGTTGGAGGGAGGTGTTTACATTACATTTACATTACAGGCCTTTAGCAGACGCTCTTATCCAGAGCAACTTACACAACTCTTTTACATAGCATTTTTACATTGTATCCATGTTTAGCCTCTGTCTGTACATTTGGAGCCAGGCTCAATAAAGTACAGATACATTTCTACATATGCAAGCATACATGTTACATACAGGATTATATTTCAGTGTTGAATGAAATAACCTGGCTATTGGAAGAGTTATACCCTGAGTAATGAGTAATACTGGATTCTCTACATTTAATAATGCATAACAGTACTTTCATAATTATTTAAAGAATATTAATGTGACATGTTGCTGTGCAATGGTATGCTTTGTACAATAGATTATACGAATACTTCCTGTTTAACACTGAAAAACAATGCAACAACTGGCTATTGGTTAGAGAAATATTAACCAGTCACAGTTGAGAATAATAAATCACATGTTAAATCAGTGTATGTTTTGTAAGAAATGGATGAATGCTGAATGAGTTAAGGCTATTAATATGATGGGTCTCACCCAATCTTAAATTCATTGGCTGACAGCTCCCATAGTCATCGTCCAATATAGCTGGTTATACTTACCAAGTACAACAAAAATGGCTGTAATGCCTTTAATGTGGTCAGCCACACATAATATCAAAATCTTTGGCTCACAGATCCCAAACGTATTGTCCAATATAGTGGTTTATGGTTAGAATATATTCTTAGGTACACTAATGCTATAAACATATTTTTTTTGCAGATCAGTCCCCATTAGAGGGGAAAAAAAACTGTTACACATATTATGCAAATTAGCAAAAACTATATTTGGCTGACTTTCATGCTCTTTGGTATGCTTCCGGGTAATACTTACACCAAGTCTGGTGTGAACTGGACTAAGGGTGTCAGAGTTATGACCTAATAACTAATAATAAAGCTTTAACTGTTGCTAATGAATTTACCCTTCCTGAGATGTCTGTGTATTAGTTTGGTAATGCAGTCTTAAATAAATTGTCTTACAGGCCAGCATTTTACTTTCTGTTGCTGGGAAACTGGTAGACATTGACTCATCAGTTATAAAGTTCTTTATTTGACTTTATTTGAGGAAATGACACACAGGGGAAAAAATGTCCCCCATGGTTTGTCCTTATATTTGGAGTCCATTAAAATGCAGGCGTTTAACTCGCCAGTGCAAACACAGTTTGATTAGGTGACTATTTTCACAGAGCTCACAATACTGTGTTTGCAGAAATATCTATTTAACAGAGTCAGATTTAAGGACACGTGTTGACTTAATCCATCTGTAGTGTTGATAGTTTCCTGTTCTAATAGTGCTACTTCGCCATATACTTTCTATATTTCTATGAAAATATTGAAACGCTGGGCTCTGAAAAGAGGTGGTTATCCACGTTAGCATGATAATCAATGCAGTTAAGTCAGGATTTGGATAGGAGGGGAGAATAAAATCCAGAAACTTCTGCAGCATATGAGAATCAGGATTGCTGGGCAGCAAGATCACTGATTCTGACTTACTTTTTAGTAGTCAAAATTTAGTAGATTGGGGAAAAGGCAGTGGTTATACCCATGGCCTGAGGAAATGCCATATGTCTCTACCTTCTGCAGGCAGATCAGTAGATTACACTTTAGGTGCATGCTCATTAAATCAGAGTCAAACTCTTATATAAAATACTTTTGACTCTAGATCAGTGGTTCCAAACCCCAGTCCTCAATGAGGGATGCTGCAGGATCAAACGATTGTGGCATTGAGACATTATACAATGAATGACAAATGATATTTACATAGCTTTATTTGGGGAAGTTAAATTCACAGTACCTTCTGTGTTCTCCTGCTTCCCCATCTGAAAAAGGGACCAGAACAATTAAAAACTTCCCCAAATAAGTCCAATCTAAATATAGCTTGTAATTGATTGTCTAATAGCGCCCATGCCAAAATCTATTGAACGACTATAATGCAGATTTTTGTCCACTATTAGAGGATATTGACAACAACAACAAAGCTGTGTGGAATATATCATATGTAAACCTTCCCCACATTGCTATAATGTATATACAGTAAAAATCAGTCTATTCTGTATTAGTCTAATGTTGAAAAAGCATAGCCTACTCTGAAACTTTCATAAGAAATACAGTGTTTTATGATGGGATCTGCATCTTACCATCAGCCCCAAATTTAATCTGTGTATTAAACAGTTTCGGTTTGACTCTGTCAGACACATCATAGCATATGCCATGCTTCCTGTAGTAGGAAATTAATGTACCAATGTAATTGCTAAAGTCAAATAATTACGTGTGTTCTTGATTAGTTGCTACTATCATTTCAATACCAGAATTCCAGTTTCATTATTGCAGTCAGACACATGTAATCAAAGTAAAAGCAAACATGTTTTGTGTATATATTAATGCAAGAAACGTGAGCGAGTACTGGTGAATGAAATTGTATTTTTATTATGTACTTTACCTAGGTGTAGCTTGCACGTATCCCAGACCTGATGTTATTTTCCTGAGAGCAAAACCAACTCTCTGCTAGAGAAAATTGGCCACTGTGCAGTGAAATTGTACACACTGTACTTTAGCAGAGAGAGCTGTTGAAGATGGTCATTATTTTGTCAGTGTTTGTGTTGGAGTGAGCACAGCCAGAACAGTGCTGATTCTCAGCCAACCAATTAATTGACCGTACAGAATAGTTTACAGTAGCTCAGTTGTTACTGTACGTACATTGTATCTCTTCCTCCTTCAAGGATGGTTTTTTCTTAATGCTATCACATCTTAGAGTTAGCTTTGACCAAGTAGGTTAAATGTAGTCTACAGGTCACACTGCTTCATGCAAGTAACAGAGAACCTTCTTTCTCTGTTATGTTCTTACAGTAGCTCTTATCAGTACTTGCAGTATTCAATAGGAAGTACAATTTTAATGTATATGCCCACATTTGATTATTATTGTTTTGTAAATATTCATAAAAGCTGAATGGTCAAGATTCTCTGCGTAAAAAATATGAATCAATAAATATTAATATTCAATTGTATAAGAAGAAGAAGAAGAAGAAGAATAAGAAGATTGTTGTTCATTTTCTATAAAGACAAGATATTTGTAGCAACTTGATAATTTGTGCTTACTTACATAATAGGCTATACGTAGCAGACAGAAGCATCTTGGTTGTCATTTGGATAGTCACTAGCCACTAGTAATTTATTGAATCACTTATTGGTGTACAGTACAGGTCAGACATTAAGACGGTTTGTTTTCTACACCAAAC
This sequence comes from Anguilla anguilla, assembly GCF_013347855.1. Lineage (NCBI taxonomy): Eukaryota > Metazoa > Chordata > Actinopteri > Anguilliformes > Anguillidae > Anguilla > Anguilla anguilla. The sequence continues at coordinate 5,512,599 of NC_049212.1, forward strand.
TTGAGGACACTTTCCTGTGATAGCCTGCCCCCAAAACCAACCTCCCAGTTCCCCAGACTGCCAGTCTGTTTCCACTGGAGCTGCTGATCTCGGGACCAATACACAGTGGCGCATGGCTAAGCATGCAACGCAGGCCGCAGTGTCACAGCAACCCACAGGAGGGAGAAAGCACAGGTTTGCTCGTTATCTTTTTTATACCGCCACCATTAATTGGTCAGATGTTAGGCAGAGCACGGCTGCAATACTTCTGAGAACGCTGGTGTTCCTAAACTTGTCTTTTTTGAAAAATCTATAGTAACAGTGAGCCTGACTGATATTCCAAGTGCATGCCATTTTGCCCTGGGGTAAGGTGCACGCTTCTCAAATGAATAATTTAACGGGCATTCTCTGTTTGCTGTATTGCGACGGTTTGCTCTTTGCCGCAGCGTCCGCGTAGCCGTCAAAGTCAATTCTGTGTTTCGATTCAAGAAACAAGCGGTAAGCAAGTCTGTCCAGTCGGAAGAAAAAAAAAAAAAAAAAGAAAACAGACAATCCTCAGCTGGATTTTACCAAAAGGATTTCTTCTCTAAATTCCACTTCTCTCTGGCCTCAGAACGAACGAGACAGATTGAGGTAATAAACCGACAATAGACCAATTCCCTGTCCAGGAGGTGTAATTCACACCACATTAATTTCTGAGAGCATAACAACCACAGCAATACCGTTTTCTGTCAAAAAGTGTGTTCCATATTTTTTTGTCATTCATATAAAAACACGTATTGCTGAAATTGCAAGAACATAAAAAAAAAATGCCCCATTGCAATCTGGGATTGATGACAAATTATTATTATTATTATTATTATTGATAATTACAGTAATAACATTAGACTGCCTTTGTATAAATAAATCTTCCTCTATTGACAAAGTCCTCTGTTGATCTCGCATAGCATTACAATGCTTCGAGGAGGCTCATCATACACTGGGTGGAAAGAGCGGTAATCATTGAGGTACTTGGGGCGTGGAAACTAGTTTGGGCAAAAAGCCATCTCTGCTAAAGCTCTTTGAGGTAACTGCCATGAAACATTTAATGACCATAGTCGTGACCTCAGTTAAATGTCTCATCTGAAAGACATTGGGCCTCGTTCACAAAACGTGTGTACGATCACATCTGATCATAAACTGTGTGTAAGAATGTTTCCATGAACATCCATCCATCTATACATCCATTTTCTATACCAACTTATTTGTGGTCAGGGTTGCATGCTCGAGCCTATCCCAGCATGAATTGGGCATTTCATGAACATTTCCGCATTCATCATTCTTTTTCTTATCTGCATGGCTGTTTCCTTATGCTAATCACATGAACAGGGTTGTGCATGAAATTTACAAACAGTCAGCATTTGTCTTGTCATACACCTGGGATACGCACAAAAACAAAGGTCTGTGCATGCTTCATCAATAGCAGTATTTGTTCTTCATAGTAACTTTCTAAAAACAAAAATTAGAATAATTTAAGAAATTTTGTGAATGAGGCCCAATGTTCCTACAGCACAGTCCTCATCGCAGCACTGAGGCATAGAGGTTCAGAAGCAAGAGCACCCCCTACTGGTCCATAAACACCACTTCTAGCAGCATCTGAGCCCACACCTGCTTAGCTTTAGCTATTCAGCAGCAAAAGGGTAAAATGATGAGCCATGTCATGCTTTGTAATGATTTATTGTTTCCCATTCTTGTTATAATGGTGTACCACTGCCCAGTTCCAGTCCAGTGCAGGCAATAGATTGCCTATGTGCTACATTTTCCATGTGTACAATATCTTGCTAATGATGTGTTTCTTTTTTTATTTTATTTCTTTCAAATGATTGGCATGATAATGAATATATAGCACTCTATTATTTAGTCTAAAAAGCTGATTATTTGATTTTTAAATAATATAACGCCTTACCTTTCTTTGTTTGCTTTGATATTACTTATGTTGTATGCCTAATTAATTCAGTATAATATTAACATAATTTCACAGCTAAATGCTAATGTGATCCGCACACAGGCACTGAGAGCAGCAAGCACCGTGGACTGAGAGTCTGCCTATGTGGGGGTTTATTATGGGAGTTCTAGTCCAAACCAACTACAGCTGATCAGCATTTCCACAAACCTGGAAACTGCCTTAATGAACCCTAGTGATGACAGGACAGGATAAGCTGTCAAATTGCTATTAGATTGTTCTAGAGCCTTCTTGGTCTAGAAGCTCCCAGCCAGCACCATCTTGATATATGCAGTCATACATAGATCTTTTTGTAAAATATGCATATGCAGTAATGACTGGCTATAACAGGTGTCATATGCATATACCAGTTATATGAAGCCTTTGTGGCATTAGCACTCAAGTAAATTGTGACCGGATATTGTTTCTGTGCTCTGTTCATTGTTATAATGAGCGTTCTTGGTGTGGCGTATCCCAGCATGCCTTCCCGACGTGCGGCTTTCATAATCTCGCCCACGCCGCGGTCGTCTGCCAAAGCGAGGCAGTGCGCAGTCGGCCATGATCCAGAACCTGCATTAGCCATTTTTTTAAATCCGAGGTCTTTAAACTCACAGCGATATCAAGCTCAGCCGGGGTTCTTTGAGTCACCGACAAACCGTTTCTGAGTCAGAGTATTAAATATCATTTTGCGCCGCTAACAAGCAGACAAACACGCTATTTTTGAACAATAAATGGTTTCCCAGTCGCATTTAGTACTTACTAGGTGTTGCTTTGATAAAATTTCAAAAGGGAGGCCTGTCACTTCCTGGTCACAGGAAGTGGCCCCAGCAAATGTTGCTTTACGCGCTGACCATCTGTATATTCATAAAGGCTAACAGTGGAAAATTCCATTAATGTGCAAGTGGAATGGAATTATTATTTTTATTGATATTTTCAATATCCAAATGTTTTTTCCTGTCCTCCTACAATGAAAATTGATCTGGTATATTATCTGGCATATTAACTTCTGTGTTGTCCTCGGGGTCGTGGTGTTTCAAGAGCAGTGAAAGTCTGATGACTTTTCCTGTAGATACCCTAGCATTCGAAAACGTTAAGCATCACACTTTATGTTTTTATAAAAGCAGTGCATCATTAGGGTACAAAGATTTTCTTCTGAGGCTTTTGTAGCCCTGCTGTTATGAGATCAGAAGCCATAATCAAAGTTAATTTCCACACATCTATTACAGCAACAACAACAAAAAAAAAGTGTTTTGTTGTCAAAATGAGTGGTGTTGACCCAAAAAAAAAATCAGTCTCTCGGGACTGTGAAGTACAGTGCCGCATAAGTATTTGCCCCCTTCTAGATTTCCTTTATTGTTGCATATTTGTCATGCTGGATGGTTTCAGATCTTTAGACAAAATCCAATATTAGACAAAGGGAAACCGAGTAAACACAAAAAGCATTTTTTAAATTATTATTTCATGAAAAAAAAAGTTAAGTTTAAGAGGGCAATGATTTTTTTTTTTTTCACATGGGTAATATACAGTATGATTGTTCAATAACATTTTTCATTAAATAAATTAAATGAGAATTTAGAAAGTTTTTGTGTCTGTCTAAAGAAACCATTCAGTGTGACAGATATGCAATAATATATTAAATCAGGGTGGGCCAAATAATTTTTCATGGCATTGTAGTAAAACAGTTATGAACAAAATGTTGATGAATGGTTTAAAATTCAACAAAGAGGCTTTATCATGGGGCGGGTGCAGTGAGGCTGGGTCATTCTTGACCCTGTAGGCACGGGGCGCATACATAATCTAAAGACAGCAGAAGCAATACGTTGACTTAAAAAAATATATATATATCATGAAAGTAACATTGTCAAAGCAATCAATGTCTGAAAGCTGTTGATCTTGGAAGAAACACTTCTGGCTTTCATTCAATTGAATTTGTTTTATTAATTTTTTTAAATTATCACATGGCAGCATTTGACTATAACTAGCTCTGTGCCCAAATGACTTTCAATCGGAGGCAAACAGCTTCCTGTTGAAGATACTCATGTTCTGATTTTTCATCCTTCTTTTGCCATATCAAGAGGAATGCACCACAAATTGAATGGGTTTCTGTGTTTGATTCTATGGGAGGGAGAGAGAGTGTGTATGTGTATGTGCGTGCGCACACGTGTGTGTGTGTGTGTGTGTGTGTGTGTGTGTGCGCGTTTGTGAGATTTAGCACACGCACGTATGTGCACGGGAGCATCTGCCCAAGCTGGCAGCATTCACACGGGTGGCACTAATGCCAACGCGGGAGAGCGGCAGGTGGCAGTGCCCAAAGCTGCTTCAGGGATGGGATAAGAAACGGAGCGCGCCATCAGCGCTCGTCACGGGGGGTGGATGGGGGGGTGGGTGGAGATGGTACGGCCCTGTCACTCACACCTCCGCTTTAGCAAACATCGCACGCCCCCCCCGACTCCAGGCGCGTGGTGGACGACGGGTCCGGAAAAGCAATCCGGCATCATAAAGGACTGCCCGGGAGAGCGATGCCGCAAATGAGAAAAGAGGAAAGTGGCCAGAGGAGAGAAAAAAAAAAGACGAAAAAAACGCTTCATTGAGATGGACAGACGGCTGTCGTCTATTAGCTGACGAGGGAGGTATTCTGCCCCGGCCTTGGGACCCTCTTTACGGGCGAGCGTCTGCGCTCTTAGAGGAACGCGAGGCTGTTCCGTGCATTCGGAATGACCCTTTACACTGCGGCAACATAAAAGCTCTTTCATCATCCGCTGAAATAGGAGATATAGACGGAAATATAAAAGATATGACTTGATGGATAGATAGATGGATAGACAGTCAAATAGATAGATGGAGGGTTTGAATTACACTCCATCTAGCTTTTTTCAGGGGGCGTGTGAAATCACGGACAAAGAGGGTTGGAAAGATTAGGATCGCAGTCCAAAGTGGAGGGGCAGACTGTGAATAAAAGAGAATGATTTGCACTCTTACCTACACTTTTATCTTGCTGGGCGATTCCTGTGTTGTGTGGTGGGTTTAGTGGTTTGGAACTCACACTGCCCCACTATATAATGATGGATGACTTAGATTGGATAATCCCAAAATGTTCCATACAGGATTGCAAAAATTATCTGTGATTCAAAGGCTTAAATTAGTCTAAATGTCTGATCACATAACGTGAACAATGAACAATTGGCATGACATCTAGAAATGGATCCACCAGACAGTTTTGCACCAGATATTTATTTATCTTTTTTTACAAATCAAAATTGCACATCTTTTCTCACCCCACTATCATACATTTCCCCTCAGGCAGTAACCTCACCCTGCAGCTGCCCTATCGGCTCACATACTTTATGTTCCAACATTGCCAATTGACCAACTGAGCTGTAAGACACATACATTGCAACTAATGAATGAGGTTTGCCCACTGAAGTGATGTCGTTGAGGATGCCACCAGTCTTCCATCCAATGAACAGGAGTTCTGCAGTCAAAAACACCTTGTTATTGAGTGACGTCAGGGGCAAATGGGCAGACTTGTTGAAGCTAACAGAAAGGACAATGGTGGTACGCAGAAGGGCATCTCTGAATGCAGAACACATCAAACCATGAAGCAATTTGGCTATAGCATCAGAAGACCATGCCAGGTACCACTCCTGCCAGCTAAGAACATGAAGATCAGGCTACATTGGGCACGTGATCACCAAAACTGGCCAACTGAAGATTGGAAAAATGTTTCCCGGCCTGACAAATCTCAATTTATGCTGTGACAGGCAGATGGTTGGGTCAGAATTTGGCATAAACAGCATGAATCCATCTTGTCATGTGTCAATGGTGCAGGCTGGTGGTGGTGGTGTAATGGTGTGGAAAATATGTTAATTTGAATGCCACAGCATACCTCAACATTGTTACATTCCTTTATGTGTATCCCCGTATGGCCACAGTCTACCTTTTTTAAAATGGACACTTCCTACAAGATAATGCACCGTGTCACAAAGCACACGTTATCTCAAGCTGGTTCCACGAACAAGACAGTGACTTTAGTTTACTCCAATGCCCTGTACAGTCCCCAGATTTCCAATAGAGCACCTTTGGGATGAGGTGGAATGGGAGGTTCCCAGCATGAATGTGTGCTAAAAAAAATCTGCAGGATGCCACGGAGTCAGCAGGGAACAAAATCCTGAGGAATGTTTCCAACACCTTGTTGAATACATGCCATAAAGAGTTAAGGCCATTTTGGGGGCAAAAAGGGGGGTCTTATCCGGTACTAGATGTACCTAATAAACTGGGCAGTGAGCGTATGCATGCATTTATATGCAGTTACATGCAGTTCAAGAGCAGATTCTCAACTTTTGTTCACAAACATTTTTTGCACTTTGGTTTCACCATGTAGAAATTACAGCACTTTTTATACACAGTCCCCCCATTTCAGTTGAATTAGAGTTGTTAGAGCAGAACTAACCATGGGAATTTTATGATATATAAGGCTATGTAAGGCTATAACAACACATCCAGTAAAAGCATTCTTTGTCTGCATCTCCACAGACTGCAGTCCGATAAAGAAGGCTCAGTTTTAACCGGGAGCCTTAAACTCCACTTTATTTACAGCTTTGGAGGCGGGAGAAAAGAACCCCAGAGCTGGCTTTTATCATTTGCGTTTCGTGTCTGGCTCCACCTGAATGCCGATGCAAAGAGAACTGCAGAGAAACTTTTTTTATGAGGTTATGTAAGGTTTTTTTGGCAGTTTCTTTTGCATCGCAACGAGAGAACTGTTATTCAAACAAACGGACACGCCTCAAAAAGACATAAGCCAACTCCCCAGTGCAGGGAAATGCACAAATAGAGATTATCAATCCATCATTCAGCAACATTTTTCCACAGGAATCTTTTAATTTTTTTAAATTTTTTGCAGAAGTACCATATGCAAATTAAAACAACAGTTGGAGAGATTGTCAAGTTTGTTAAGCGTGGTTTAAATTAGCCCTGGAAAGTACAATTAGGTCCATATTTAAGGATTTGCGGAGCTTTTATAGATGCCATAGAGACAAAAATGTCATGGCACCTGCTCCCAGAGAAATTTGATTGGCTGCCAAGGCTGCCACCGTACACTCTCTGGGAAATGATTGGTCATTAGTTCACCAATCACACTCACTCACAATAGCTACATTCAGCTCTTCCATTTGTGAGCGCCTGCGTAAAATTTAACGTAAAATATACAGCCCCGGCTTTTGCACACGTTCTTCTGAACCCTCTTAACACTTAAATGTTCTGGTGGTCTTCCATCTCAGCTCCCTGTGTGAACGGTGCCACAGTTGATTCTTCTTGTAAGACGTTCCTAAATCTTCTTTAGGTCGGCATGCCAAGGCTCTAGTGTGAACAAAAGTAGCAACACTTACTTAAGATCTTATCTATGGGTCAATGTCTTTAATAAATACTTACTGGAATATTTATGATTCTGCCCTTTCAACAATTCTTACACAAATCATTGCTAATAGAAGATATTGGAGCTGCACTGATTTTATTAAGAAAAATGTATTGAACATTTATTGTAATAATGGAATAAACAATGTTGCTGTCCTTGCTTGAGTTTGCTTTGTCTATTATAAAAATGTAATTACAGAATTGCTTGCATGCTATAATAAGCCTACTTATCTCTGGTAAACATCTCTCCCAGTTTTACATTGTCTTTTTATCCAATATATAGTTAGCTATTTAACTTGGCTAACAGATTTGTTTTTATTGCCTTTTACTGACAACAACTGTGATTTCCTTACCTAAAATTGGTTTGCTCCATTTTTGAACTCCTCTTCTTCTTCTTCCTTCGGCTATACCCGTTAGGGGTCGCCACAGCGGATCAGATCCACATATTTGATTTGGCATATGTTTTTACGCCGGACATCCTTCCTGACGCAACCCTCCCCATTTATCCGGGCTTGGGACCAGTACTAAGAACGCACTGGCTTGCGTATCCCCAGCGGCTGGGTTTTTGGGGCATTGGCCGGGATACGAACCCAGGCTGCCAGCATGGCAGGCGGGAGCTCTACCACTGGGCCACCAATGCCCCCTGCTCCATTTTTTAACTATTTATGGAAAACATTGCAACAAATTTACAGAGCCTGCAGTTCTTTGCCTTCTGTCTGTATATAAAGCAAAACCCATCTATTGAAGCACCACAGTTCAAAAAATAAGAGGAACAGTCACAGGCCTAGAATTAGGCCATGCTCATATCGTTGTAGATGAATAAAGTAAAGGGAAATGGTAATAATACCCTGGACAACAAGAAGGCATTTCAGGGAAAAATGAAAAACAAGCAATGTATTCCCAGCTTCCCAGATGGAAAGGACTTTACCTAAAATGACCTAAAGTGGTTTATAAATATTGAAGTCTAGATTCATAATGCATATTCTACCTGTGAACTTTGCTGAGAGTTTATTCTTCTGTGTGTGTGCGCATGTGTGTGCATGTGTGTGTGTGTGTGTGTGCCTGTGTTGCTCCATCAGAGAAATTAAATTATATTTTGCTTTGCTGTGAACTATTTCACGCAGTTCATTTCTCCAATATTTTTTTTTTTAAGCTTTGATATAATGTAAGATTGAAAGAGAAGTAATATGTTAGCTCTGAATTAAAGCAGTACATGACTCATAACATGAATTAAACAATAGGTTTCCACATTCGAGTATTCGCTGAGGACTTTTGCTTGTTATGCCAAGTTTCTGAATGTTAAAATGATACAATATTTCAGGCAGAATTATTATTTCTCGGTCCTTTCAAATGAGTTGAATATCCCCTTGGAACGATGCAGAAGAAATTTGTCCAGCTATTTTCTACTGCAGATGTGTCCTTGGTATCAAGCAAAGAGCTCTTGTGTGGAATAATGGGTGCTTTTGGGAGATTATCTTCAGTGTGGTCTAATTGACTTCATTTTCCTCTGTGCAGATCATTTGTTTACACTAACAACTTTTACTTTGTGGATAAAATTAAAGAGCAGCATTAGATTTGAGCCTTGCACCCACACTGAACTTTGAGACAACATGAAAAAATAAAATTTGCAGTTAGTTTTGGTTGCCAGGTAGTCAGTTCAGGTTAGTCGTTGCATTTTAGTTTATCTCTGAAAGATCAGTAAAGGAAACCAGACACATAAAATGAAAAATCTCACCAATGCTTTAGGGAAGGGAGACTCACAACTTCAGTGCTCCTTCTGTGCATGCAAATGAACCGTTTAGATTAAAGCTACACAGCAGATAATGCAAATGTGGGAGGGGGAATTTCGATAGTGAGACTGATTGAGGGACAAACAATCTATCATGAAAAAGGAGGCTTAGTCAACAGTTTTTTTTGTTTGTTTGTTTTGTTCCCTAGTGGCTGATAATTACCATGGGCTGTCAGCTAACAGCAGTTGCCCATTGGCTGGTGACCTTCTGCACTGTGATCTAACGGTTATTGACTGGTAGGGCTCCACTGTGGTGGAGGTCCGAATTCATGGTTGTTGTCTACACTGGAGATGTAGGCCTGACATTTTAGTTCCTGATTCTAGGCAGCGCCCGAACACCCCCCCACCTTCTCCCACCCGCCTTCCTCAACTGTGATGTCAGAAGCATGCACAGGCCTCACTGGGAGATAATGGCAACACTTTATATCCCATTTCTACATGACTGGGATATAATGACAGCTCTTGATATCCAATTTGTACATGGCTGGGATGCATGTTCTATTCATATACTCCTCACAATAGGCCAGGGAGATTAAATGTGAAGAAACCTTTATTGTAATATTTGATACAAAATAACCAAATAGAAATATGACTTTAACAGAGCTGCTAAGCAACAGCCCATCACCATGGTGTTAAAATAATTCTGGTATGTAGAAATACCATCTGCTGGGTAGAATGGCAAGGGGGTACGTCTCCCGCCGTCTCACTAAACACTTGGCTCAGGAAATTTGGGAACTCCCACTGAAGTCTCAAACAAAATGCAAGAACCACACTTTACGCCCACATGATTTCTTTTGTGATACTACGATCGAGTAAACCACTCGACATATTTAAAATTCAGAGAGATGAGTTCCAGGCTGTTCCTCTCACAGCCAAACACCCTGCCAATAAATGTGGAGAGTTTCACTGCAAGTTAGTTGTTAGTTTCATTTATTTTATTTCTTTTTTATTCAGAGAGAAAAGAACAGGACAGGCATATGGATGGCGTGAGACTTTCCTCATGTAGTCTTTGCTCTTCTGTCTTTCTTTGTGAACAAAGCCTTTTTCGGTTGTTTTAAGCATCCTTTTCCCACAGGACAGAATGGTAAAACAGCAACACTTTTAAAAGTGGTAACACTTTTTAATAATTTTATCAATCTAAATATCATGTCACAGGTGGACTTCACTCACCATGTGCACACAAAATACTGATTTTGGTATAGCTATGTTACACCATTACTGTGTAGTGGACACCCCCTAAACCCCAACATATCCTGACACACTCATTCTGTTGGTTATTTTGAGCTTTTTATGATTTAGACTTGATTAAATTTGAATGAGACCTACAAATGTTGAAATTGTGATGATAAATTGTGCATAGGCTTGGGAGAGACACAATGTTAACAAACACAACAGGCTAGCTTCTCAAAGTATGAATCATTTAATCATTATAAATGAACATGAGAACAATAGGAGACTGTTATGTCTAGACAGACAGTAGACAGGCACACTGACAGTAGCTTCCAGTCACACTGGCATTGTCCAAAGAGGCAAGTACTCAATTAGCAATAACGTATCAGCAGCTAGCCATTTCTACTAACTTCTGTATCCGCTACTGTATCATCATCACTGACCATAACCCTTCGTGGAATATTGTTGGAAAAGACAGACACTATTCCTCTTCAGGAAAAGATTACGTTGGCTTTGTCTGAGGACCGGACAATTTGTTGACATGTTTATAATTACAAATAAAGATATTACAGTTTTCCCCAAGTACATGTACCTGCCAGAGGTTAACTGAGGTCAAAGTGCACTGGGGGCATCCAAAGTACAGTACATGCATTATTACTGCATCTACGCAATAACATGTATTATCAACTTCAAAGCTGATGTATATATATGTTATTTTCACAGGACAAATGTTGATCAGTCCCTGTTATGTTTTCCTCCTGTAATTCTTTGCTTCCTGTTATGTTCCAGAACCCAGAAAATCAATGTGAACAAATCGGTAAAATGACTGTGCCCTTGTTTGCAACAAAACACTTTCTTCTTCAAAGTTACACCAATTTGTACTTTTATTACTGTTTTATTATTGCATTAACTAGCCAGCTTCCTACTTGTATTAATCTGAAATCTTCAATACAAGCATTACCTTTGCTCAAGCTGCTCTTATAATTTAGCCTACTTGTTCTTCTGCTAGACAGCCATTCCCTTTTGGCAAATTATGTTTATATAAATATAGGGGAATTATATACAAAATATTAGGCAATTGTATATAATATAAATATAGGGGAAGTTCCTTACGGAATAGACTGTCTGGTATTAAGCTTCATACACGATTGATGTACGCTAGCTCTGTTGGCTCTGCTGGATATAATTCAAGTCAATGGAGGACATTTGGAACAGAGAACAGAATGCAATGCCCCCCTAGTGCAGTGGTCTTTTGCTCAATTAAGGTTGCTGAATACAGGTTTAGTTTGTTTCATATTTTTCCCCATAAACTTGGTAACACAATGGAAGTTTGGCTTGCTATCACTTGCTTTGTCTTTGATTCATTATTTTTAATGGTTAGTTTTAGGGACATAAGACATAGTATCTTCTTGATTATAATTAAATAAATAAATAAATAAATAAATAAATAAACAATAAAAAGAACATGGTAACAGGCAGCCATTTTATTTTTATCAAGTCATTTTGCCTGCAGTCAGTTTTGTTAAACCTTCAAATAAACAGAGTCCTTGGTGGTCTGCGGTAGTCAATAAATTCACATGAGCTGTCTGGATCGTGATAAGGCAGATTGATCTGCCTTCCTCAAGGCGATGGCTGATCAGCGTCTCTCTATGCTTGCAAAAACATTCAGGCTAGCAGGCAAGCAGGTGCCAAACTTCAAGACCAGCTTACAGTATTGGCTTAGAGCAGGCACAGACTGTACTCCTGCTAAGATTACCTCTTTTTAGCCAACAGGTGTGGCAGTGTTGAATCCAGCACTGAATACTGGATTGAGTTGAGCATTATCATTGGTTAGTGTTGCCTTGGAAGATGCTGACAATAAACTACTTTAACCAATAATTTGGGGCACATCTGTCAAGTTGCTGCCATACTCATCAAAAAAAATATTTTGCTGTTGAAATATTGAAGCAATATTAGTTAAGCATAATTTGCCATTGACGTTTTGAAGCAGCATTAAGTAATGTATGGTTGGAATGAGGATTCTACCTGAATCACAAAACATACATATTTTTATTTGATGTTTACTCTTCTCCTAATTTGGAGTGGACAGTTGCATTCCTCATATCAAAACAAGTGATAATAATTTTCTTGTCAGCATTAGCAAGGTGGACTATAATTGCATGTTTTTTTTTTACCAAGCAAATTGTGCTATTCACTGTCATTTTGCTGCTATAATCATGGAGGATGTATCATTATTACCTGTAATAGAAAGTTTATGAAATGATTAATAGGTGTATCATTTTATTTTTCAAAACTCAGCCGGACAACACTCAGAAGAACATCATAATAAAAAATAAAAAATACTTACCATCGCAACAGCCTAATAACAACAGCCTAATTCAACTTTAACAGTATTAATACAACTCTTATCAGATGACATTTGCTCCTTCTGTGGAGTGTGGGGCAAATGTTACGAGTTGTCAAGAGTTGAACTAACACTGTTAAGAGTTTAATTAACACCGGACGTTTTGCAGAGCACCATTGTCTGTTTATAGGGCTTTGGGACTCTTCATTGGCAGGCAGGGAGGAGTATGCCCGCCCTACTTGAATGCAGTGCCGTGCTCATGTCATGTGACCTGCTGCTCGTCTGCCTGCGTGTTTAATTCATGACTCGTCCAGAGGAGCACAGAGCTCGCACGCGCCCCCTGCTGGAGCTCAGCTGCATGAGCAAAACGGATTCAAGGGATCGGGCTTTGAGTGCTCTCTGTCCGTACAGTACGAGAGAAAACCCCCACCCTGTGGGGAGGAGTGGCTGGCATGTGGCTTGCAGGAGGGGAGGAGGAAAGCGAAGCCGCCGCCAGAAGCGACAAACGACCGTTGGGTCTTCCCGCCGAGGGCACTGGCTTCTGCCTGCGGACATTGGGATGAGACGCTCGAGCGCGCTGGCAGTAATGACAGCTATCCCACACTGAATAACAACAGCTTCCATCTCCCCTGCAGAGAGAGGCAGTGCACATGCAGCCTAATCTGATTCTAGCTTGAATTCAACCGACATATCCCTTGACTCAAATGTTAAATTAAAGCAGCACGCTACGTTCTTTTTCAGACACAGTTTGAGTTTAGCAACCACTTGAAAAAACAAAAGTTATTTTTAACTTTACATATAAAGTTAGAATTTATCTGGAAGTCCAAGATAGGGACAAATAGTTATTGTGTCCCCTAGTTAGCAATTAGTTAGAAAGGTTCCTAGTAAGATAGATCTTAGTACCCCATGTGATCATTTTAGACCAATCAAAAATGAATTGCTTTGGGAAAAGGTGTTAATTGTAATTGACTAATAACTGAAATGAAACCTTTTTCTTTGTTTATGTCTAACAGCTAACTGATATGGCCAGCATTTCAATCAGCTACCAGAAAGTGCAACGTTAAGATCAAGCAATGCATATTTAGTACAAGTCAGACAACAAGTTATGAACTGACACCGATATAAGACCTTAAAGATAGCTATTCAAACCCTAAAGTGACTGGATAAATAAAGTGTGATAGATAAATAAATTAATAAATAAATTAATAAAATGACCGTGACTTCCTTAAATGTTGCTGTTTTTCTTTTTGAGATAGCCCAAGGGTCTTTGTTGCTTTTTGAAAAGATTATGAAGGCTAGTTCAGAGTAAATAAATTTAGCTTGTTTGTTTATATTCTTGTTGAGAGGCACTTATTCACGTCGTAGTAACAAACAGTATGGCCTGCTTGCTGCAGATAGAGCATTGTTATTAGTACTCTTTCCCTAGTGCTTTCCCCCTTGTGGTGTCAGTAGGGTTATTAATAGATGTTCAAACTCTGTATTTCAAATGACATCACTGCACCCTTTGTTCTTTGCTAAAAAGTACCCTCACTATGTATTACAGATTAGCATTCCCTCTGTGCTTACCCCATTCACATTTGTTTTACCTGAAATTTATATTAAATCACATCTGAGTAGTACACAGTAAAATATCCAGTAATAATTCAGCTCTAACAGATATAATTTTGTCCCTCCCTGGAATGTTAGAGTAGAATTAACGCTGTTAAAGTTGTATTAACACTGGATATTATACTGTGTAGACAGAAGAATCTGAAACCACCATGAAACTGATTTTAAAAGCCATTGGCTACTAAATACTGTGATGAACTGAATCCAATTATCCACTGATGTGGACACCATGATAATGTAGTACTGTAGTATGTGTGATAAATATGGGAGATAAAAATATATGTAATGCATATAATGTAATAAATATGATAATGTAATACTGGCAGGTCTACGATTCCTCATATGACAAAAGGTGCTAGTCCTTTGCTGTTTTATTTACAGTCCTTCATTATACAGTTTTCCTCATGTTGGCCTTGACCATGATGGTCCGTACTCTCAGATGTCCACAATAAAAACCTTAAGAACAATAAGAACCTTATAAGTACAGAAGTAAGGTATTGTGCAGCTATAGTGTGCACTTTTCCATAGTGCTGTTTTAAAAGCTGTAATCTCCTGTGTACGATAGGATCGGCGTTATCTCATCTCTTTTTGAAGAGTTCTAATTGAGCTCCAGAGTACAATCCCCCAAAGGCTGATTGAATCTCTTAAAGTCAGTGGAATTTTGAAATAATTGTTCAGTACCACACCGCCAGTCCAATGCTCCTTTCGCAAGCGGTATCCGTGCCATCTGAATCTCAGCTTTCCGAAGTGTGATAAAGTCAGTCCAGTTTTAACCATGAAACCCGATGAAAAGCAGAATTTTTTTTTTCACTCGTTTTTCAGCCAACTTGAACTGAATGCCAGCAGCAATCATAACTGGATCATAACAGCCATCATCACTATTTTTGATTAAAGAAATGTTTAAGCATTATTCAGTCTTGGCAATACTGTTTACATTTGGTGAAATATACACCCAGCAGGCAGATGTAAAGTAAGGGGGGGAAAGCATAAACAGGCTCACTAATAATTAGTGTAAATAGATGCTTTCAGATCCCGGGCCGCAGGCTTAAAATACTTCAAAGCACAAAAAATGATTCGGCGATTTCCCTGTTATTCACGAGCGTTTGAGTTTGTTTTTTCTTTTTTATTCTTGTATGAATATGCACATGTATTTCCCCAGTGCTCCATTTGTAATCTTCCACAGGCTGTACCTTAAGCTTCTCTAGCGAGGGAGTGAGAGAAGAAAGCCCCATTCCTACTGCTTAAATACACTCCTTTGCTCTGTCTCCTGCCCCTGTTCGTAAGGAAATCTCCCTTAGAGGCCTCTATTCTATGTAGCTGCCATTTAGAATTTCAGGCAGTCTATACAAGGCAAGCAACTTTCACGAACCCCTGGAGTTCTCAATTGAGTAAAAGATAAATGGTGATAACATTTTGAGGGTATGTCCCCTAAGTTTTAGCATTGTACTTCTGAGCACTGGCTTGGTTTTGTGGAACGCTTTTGATTTTATCATGACATTTAACATGATATTCTCAACCATCCCACTTCAAAGTGACATTGGAAACTACCATTTATATCTTTACAATCTCATTGGCTTTCTTCCTTCTATCCCATAATAATCATCAAGTTTATTTTTCAAACATGGTTACTGCACATTTTACTTGGCTCTAGGTATGTCCAATTAAAGATGTTGAAATCTGCAAACATTTTCACAAATTAATCCACATTCTGTATAACACATATGGCTACACAGTTAAATGTTCAGTGTTAAATCAACTCTTACAGAGTACAATATCGTCCCTATTGGACATATTACTGTGTATTCCTGAGATGAGTTTATCATGTTAAGCAATTGATGAGAACCATTATTATTAAAAAATTTAAAATAAAAAACTGGAATGTCATTGTGAACTGCCATACCTTCTGAAAACCTTGGGAGCACATTTTTTTGTAATCAATAATTTTACTATGTGCACTTTCACCTTGTATATTTTCTGAAAATTATTATTCACAATGTCCTTATGTAGTTCAAGAAGGACATCTCTAAACATTTTGTAAAGGTATGTATTAATGTATCCCATTTTTACACACATGAAGTCACTTTAATACACCAATGAGTAACACGCATGTCAGCCAGTGTCATGCATGAATAAACGCATGCCCATAAATTATCTAGAAAATGCTAACTGCAAACTCCATGATCAATGAATATCTAACAAGCATCATTCAACAGGTTGATTTTATTCCCATCGGCTTGTTCTTGCTCTTGAAGCAATTATATTAATCGGAGCTGAACATTCATAATCAATCTGTTTCCCATTTGTATCGAGGATCATGTCAATTCATCTTCTTGATGATACGTTTGTCATTTTTATTGTATTCTCCATGCACATAAATGGCTTTAGTGCTCTTTAACTTGTACCTGGGCTAATAAATCTGAATGCGCTAAAGATTTTTTCGACAGACTGCATTTATCCATGATTTCAATTTGCAGCAGGTACGCACATGCATACAGCAATGTACGTTCCTTTATACTGTGCGTATTTCTTCTTTTTAAAACACTAATAAAAATAATATACTATCACGGCTAGTGCTAACCAATTTAGAATGCATAGGGTTATGGTGGCATTATATCAGCAAACACACAATACATACATACAATACATACAAAAGCTTTGGCTACTCTGAATAGAAAAAAACTGCTTGTTCAAATAAGGCGATAGATGTTGTCTTTGGGGCGTCCTGTAAAAAGGCAGCCTGGCCACCAATCAGTGGCCACAGAGGCACAGACCTGTCATCTACATTTCTCAGGTCAGAGTGCCCAGTGGCTGAAAGCAAGCCAGGGGCCGATGCATACTCCAGAGTTCCAGCTCTCTGCCGCCATTTGACTGACACGTCTGACAATTCGCACTCAGTCTCTGCCAGGAACAGAGAGCGAGCATTGTCCTCCCGTTCTGTCAGTCTGGTATTCATCCTGGGCCTGGAACTCAAATAGAAGTCTTCCTCTCGGACAGCTTGGCCTGCGCTCCTGTGTGTGTGTGTGTGCGCGTGCATGTGTGTGTGACCTTGAAGGGCACGTCACTGCCCGTCATCACACAGTGCCAGTGCGATTTAAGAGTCTCCGGCATGTCAGCCACATCCCCCTCAGGTTTTCCATTTGCATCTTCTCTCTGTCCTTCGTTCAAAAGAAAGTTAAACGCTGTCTGTAACTGTTTCTCCTCTCCTCTTCCTCCACCTGTCTCCTCACATCCCTCCCCTCCTTCTCAGCCCTCTCTGATGCTGAGGCCCTGCCTTCTCTGAACAGTGCAGATGCCCACAGCTGTCGACCTGCCTCACCCCTGTCATTTTCATCCACGACCTGAGCGCATGGACTGACACCACTGCAGTTGGCGCGATCTCTCCGTCTCCCAGACAACCCCCTCTTAAACCCCCCAACTGGGTTTCAAGTCTGGCCATTCCTGTAAGGCTGCTCCTCTTGCAGTCAGAGAGGCCCTGCACTTGGGGAGAGCAAAGTCACTCACCCTCACCCTTCCTGACCCATCTGATGCATTTGACATCATCGTCAGCGGACGTCTTCTCTCATCCCTTACAGAGATGGGCCTCTTCGGCTCCGCCCTCACACAGTTTCAGTCATATCTTACTTGACTGATCCTTGCCGGAGGTCTGGAGGTGGTAGTTCCCCCTCACACTCCCTCTTGAGAGGTGTTCCCCAGGGCTTGGTGCTTGGTCTTCTCCTTTGTTCTCTTTACACCTCATCAACTGGTCCAGTTATCTCTCTTCATGGCACATCATGTTATTGCTATGCTGATGACACTAATGATATTTTTCTAATTTTCTCCCTTCTCACAGCCTAGTTTAGGCATGTATTTACGCATGATTGGCTAGTATTTCAGCCTCGATGCCCAGCCACCAGCTGAAATGACAGAACGTGGAGGCCCATGCAGACACAGAGAGCACTCGGAACCGTCTTGCTGTGAGGTGACAGAGCTGTTCACTGCACTACCGTGCCCCCTGATGAAATTACTGGGAGGCCTAACTCCATTTACCATTTCTCAACAGGGTTTAGGCCTATTCATTATTCTGTTGAATAATGTTGAACATACACATCCAAATCTCATGCAGTCTGTGCTTAAAATGCACAGCCCAGTGCCATCCCTGGCCATCATAAATCAGTACAAATAGTTCACATTCAAGCCAAATAAGTTTAACTTATTGATAAGAGAAAGTTAAATTTACTGTTGCACAAAAACAATGTTGAAGAAAACACTCGTTTTTTAAATTCTACCACATTCTACAGCTTCACTTGTACCTTGAAATTACAAAGTTGTGGAAAAACTCCTTATCACCCAGAAGGAAAAGTTCAGGAGGAACCTAACATAAGGTGTGCCACTAAATTGCTACATCCCAAGCTTGAATCCACATGCCACTGGTGTAGAGGTGATAGCAAATAAAATATGACTCTGTCAAAGTATCTCAGAAGGAGATTATGGGTTTTGCTTTAATAATAAGGTGTCAGCCAATGAATTCAATAATGAAATGAAAGAAACTGCAACATTTCTTCATGAATTGATGTATTATTTGGTGCTGAAACTAAACAAATAATAATATGACAAGGAAATAAAGCCAGCACTCATGGCTAGCAAAAGATAAATAAAAAAAGACTATTACTTTATTATTTGATATTCCCACATTGCAGGACCTAGAGTATATGAATAATAAAAATGCAGCAATTTATACAACTGGAATGTAATTTTTTGTTAAAAAAAATGTTGGGCACATGAGCGATCTAAAAATATATCCCAAACCTAAAGTCTATCCTAAATCCAAAGAAGAATAAAATGCTTTTTGTCCACTATAAAAAATTTACATTTGCTACTTTTTCACGTGTGCCCTATTAGAAATGTTAGAATAGGAACAAATGACATGATGCAAAAGCATTACAAACGTTGGTACATGCACCTAAATATTCAATCAAACACTCATGTACTTCAATAAAACACCATTTTTTTGTACCCGACAGTGGGCAATCTTTTGTTGCATGTCCAGCAATGACATGTCTCCGTAGAATGCTTCATAAGTGTTGCTATTTATAATCAGTCAAAAGGAAATATTACATTCACACATATCAGCACGCAGTAAATTTGAATAAGTTCTTTCCATGCCCATGCAGACACTAATGATATGTAATACTTACATATCGAGGAGTAAATCTTTGCCATGTTTGTACAATCAATGCTCTTGGATTCAGAGTAGCCTCCCTCTCTCCTTTTCTGACTCACTGCCCATATCCACATCAGCTCGGTGAGGATAAGTTCTCCAGATTAATAATATTTTCCAAAAACTGAAAGAAAACAACAATTACGTCTCACTGGGTGCGTCATTTTCTTGCTAAAAAACAAACTTTCTGTTATGCTCTGACTTAAATCACAGTTCCAGGAATCTAATTTGACACGTTCGGTGTGTCATGCTTGGGGGGCATAGTTTCAGATGAGGCTGCAGGGGTGCAAATTGATAAGCTATGCGACAATGCTGGCACGTAGAAACTCCGTATTCAGCATAATTGTCATGTATCATCTACTAACAAAGCTGGAACACAGAGTTTGTTGTTTCCCCTCATAGTTTGGTTGCAGGTGCACTGAATGTCTGAGTTGAGCCATCTCAGGACATCAGTATCCTGGCCACTAGGGGGCTTGTGCGAAGGTTCTAAGGTTATCTAATACTTAAACTGAAAAAATTGCGACAGCTGTAGCCAAATTATGCAGAATAAATTCAGGTCCCCTCACGAATGTGAGCCAGTGGCCATGTGGTAGGTACTCAAGAGAAAGTGGGGTTGGAGCCAGTTAGCATGACATTGACCTTCTTTTGGTTTCCTTTTTGCTGCTGGTCTCCACACCACACATCACACCATGCACCATTACACTCCTTTCCAAATGACAGCTTAATAACTAGTCTTCCCTGAAACTCATGGAATTACCGATAGGCCTGACTCAATTATGCTAGTGAAAAATAAGATAAGTCACTGAAATTTATTTCAGCTCACTTTCATTTATAGCAGATACCACAGGTTGATGCTCTGAAAGAACTGACTTATATTCCCCGATAAGTCATTTAGATGCCAGAAAGAAATGGCTACCATTTTGTGCTGACTACTTAATAAAGTGTTGAAATAACTAGGTTACATTGTCTGTACATCGTGTAATATTTTTCAATATGTTGTGTTGTGTGTACATTGTGCATTGTTTTTTTGTTTTTTTTTACACACTGCAAACATTCAGGCTATTTGATAAATGATTGGTTTGATTCAATCTTTTATCAACTTCAGAACTGAACCCTATTTTACCCTTTTAGAATAATTTGCACTACAGAACATCTCCCATGTCAGCAGACAAGAAACATCATTGTAACACACAGAAAAGCTGTGGCTTTGGACTGGCGAGCCACTGATATATGCAGTGGATGTTGAATAAAAATGAAAAAGAGGAACAATCATTATAATTTATGGCAAGAGATGTTAGCTTCTAAGCCAGGGAAACTGACATATGGTACAATAGACCTGACAGCGTGTCCATGAATAGCAATGCGTTCTCTTGATCCTCTTTAGTTTTTTAGTTATTTGAACCGACGGCTTCAGGCTCTCATTGTAGCTGTAGACCACCAGCTTGGGTTGTTTCCCCTGCAGATTAGAACTGACGCGCCAGCAGAATGACTGGTTAGTAAAGGCACATTCAGATCAGCTTTGATCAGGCGCTAGGGGCTTTCTGTGAAAAGCAGGTGGGGAGCATGTGCAGAACTGTGCAAGCAGAATGGTGTCGTGGCACATCTGCGACCAGCAGGTGCCAGGAAGATCAATGCTTCAGCAATCAATATATATATATATATATATATATATATATATATAATATAACAATATCCTATATATATATATGTGAAAAAATAAGTTGTTTTTCTAATGATAGGCTGTCCTAAGATCCTATGGACATTCTTAAAATGTGCTCATGCATTACTCAAAGACGTGAATATGAAGGCATTTGCATGCACAAAGACAGCGATGTGGGAAGATGCTGATCGTCATAACTACGGCATTAATAAAACATACAGGACCGCCCACTGAAACGCAACCAGGTTTGCATTCAGGGAGGGAGCAGATGAGGACAAAAAGAGATTAATTTCTGCGATTCACTGACAAACAGGCACAAGATACATAAATAAATAAATATATGAATAAATAAAAGCGTGGTCTTTCATCACTGTTTTGTTTTCCATATTTTTTCATTGGGCACTTTCCAAACACTTTGCTTCTCAGGGTACTGTGTAGATAGAGACTACAGAGTGTATCGCTACCATAGAAATCTTCTCAAAGCACAACACCAAGGACTTTTATTGAGGCCAAATTGAAATGCTCATGAACTGAGTTAACCCATTTTGACATCAGAATTACACATAAAAATGGGAAATTAAGGCACTTTCCAATAGCTTCTTTTTCACCGTGGTGAGTTTTAGCTCACTCTCCTCTGTGGAAGTGTCCTAGTTTGTTTCCCTTCTTTCTACAGGGTGTCTCAGGCCTGTTTGTGCTAGCAATGCTACTGCTTTCGTGAGTTGACTTTACTGGTTGTCCGGTAGCATTCAGAGAGTACTGCTGGGTAAGAGATAGAGAGAGGCGGAGAGAGAATGCCAGAATGCATTACTGTCAGGAGTCCTTTAAGTGTAACGTTGAAATGGGATCACAAAAAGGGCAATTTCATGTTTGCCATAGGTTTTACTCCTATAGACGGGTCTGAGGGCTACTACCCACAACTTTCCTGATCACTGACCTTTCCCAGATACGTTTGAAACAGCCTCTTAAGAACTCCCAGGAGAAGCATATGTACAGTGTCACAAAAAGAGTCATTTCTGCAGAAGAGGAGGATATTTTAGACCGGATATTTCGACATTTTAGTCTTCTCAAACTTGGTCCTGGGGGACCCCTTTGTGTGCAGGTTTTCATTCAAACCGCAATTGTAATCCCAGAATTTTAATAAGCTGTTAATTCTTCTAATTACCCTTCATGTTTTGAGGGATTATTCCCCTCTAAGCCACATTATGTCAGAAATACCTTTGCATGGCAAGTATAAAAATCCCATAATCGCTATGTGCTATATTGCAAATAATTACATAAAGATAAATGTAAGAAAAAAATAATAATAAAGACAGATTTCTGTGTGTGTGTTTGTGTGGCTGAAAAGACTTTTACAAAAGCATTACTAATTCTCATCATCTTTTTTATACCTTTAATGCATGATGTCCACTGGAGTGGACACCTCTGAAACAATTTTGAGACATTCTGAAAATGGAAATAAAAACAAATTTTCTACATCCTTTCACGTGTCCTTAGATGTAAAAAAAATATTGACTATTGCTCTATATTGTAATAATTTATGCATGATGTCGCTCACCCACAAATGCACAGTCAGCAGATGTACATGCAGAGACATTTCAAGTTACAATGTGGCTTGAGACATCATATTCAGGGTAAAGTTTATGTAAACCATAAACAACACTCTTGTAACACTGGTCAACAATAAGCATGTTTGTGACTGCAAACACAGTACTGTTTCAAGGTTATAAGTGCATCATGATATTTCACCATTTACTTGCATCCCAGAATCAGAGATACCATTTTATGTTTCTCACAGTATTTCAAGAAAGGCAATAAGAACCTAAATATGCAGCAGTGGCTATGTTTCACAGACCAGGGCAGATGGTGGGTTTAATAGATTTTCATATTTGGATTCTCGTGTAGTTTATGACAGAAATGCCCCTGGTCTCGCATTCCTCAATTTAATTGATGACTTTAAACTGCTTAAGTTCATTAGCTATGCAACAAGGAATTTTAATTAGGGTCACAAACTTGAGGCATTAAGACGAGAGCTGAAATATTGCCATTTCGTAAGGTGCCTAGCTCTTTCCATAACTGTTAGAAATACAGTGCCATGTTGGTACCCTACAGCTCACAGATGGAAAGGCACACAGCAGGATGAATGTACTTCACAGAAAACAAGAAACTGGATTCAAACTCAAAATTCAAGCAGTGCTTTTTGCCATTCTTTACTGCTCTTTCCTTGTTTGTGAGCCAAATTCTGAATAGCAGAACAAATATAAAAATAAACTTGGCAAAGAAAGGTACTTTGAGGAATAATATTTTGCTACCCAGCAAATGTGAAAAATCCTGTATATCACACAGTATAACCTGAGCGGTTTATGTGAAATAAAGAAAACCAGGAAGTTTTTTATAACGGCCAAAGGCATCAACAAGCCAAAGCCTAACCTTATTTTGACCCTCCTCTTGATATCTGGCTTGGGGATGCAAGGAGATGCAGCTAAGTTGATTAACCCCAGGTGTGAGGACCTGTGATTGACGATTCCACTGTCCAATGATCTGTGAGATTACATCAAACATGCACATTTTTTCCCTGATGGATTGGTGTGGCTTACATTCTCTCAGACCTTTTGGATATACTTTGAGCTGTTGAGGACCAAAGAACCAGACACTGAAGATGCAGTGGGCGTGCCATCTTTCTTTAACCCAAACTGCACACTTTACACAACTTTAACTCTTGCATGGCAGGCTGCTAACAACTAATCTCTTTCAAAATATATATCTAGTCAAAGCCTCCAAAAGTAGTACTGAGTAGGTTCACCTACAGCTTCCTGTTTTCTAATGCCAAACGAGCGATCCAGGTGTCTTACAGGAAACACAGGTCTTTTGAATGGCACAGAAGATAGTTTGTAGTCAGTGAAAGGCTTTTCTGGGAGAGCAGGTATAATTCCAATGATACCCCCCCACATCTCACTCCATCAATCAGCAGCAACAGCTTCGACTGTTACAGGTTGCGACGGCTGTGCACCCTGGAAGGTTCACTGGATACAGTTGCTACGGGAAGGTCAGGGTGACGTGTCAGATCACCGCCATAACACTACGGGCCAGACATGAGCGAGGAGTCAACTGACAGAGGCCATTCATTAGTCAGTCCTCCTCACACATTTGTCAATCTTATTATTCTTTTTTAAGAGACAGTCTGCCTTCCTGTCATATTCTTTTCTTTATACAGGTAGACAGGTATAAAGCAGACAGAGTAACAGGTAGCGACACAGACACCCCATAGACACACAGAGTGCTGATCACAATCTGAGATAGAAGAAAAGAACCTGGCAGCTTTTTGAAAGAGCTGGAAGCTAAGTGAGCTCTTTGAAAGAAACACGTCTCCTAGCGGGTAGATCACTTTGATGACGAAGAGAAGGTTGATCACCAGTCAGGAAGGATGCATTTTGCCACAGGGGTTTGTGATAATGACATATTTCTTCATAGCCAATGAGTTGTTCTACAGCTTGCCAGCCAGAGATCACATTAAACAGAATAGGGTCAAAGTGTAAAGCACATGTTTTATCGAAAGGGCTGTTAAATGGAATGTCTCCTTAGCAATTATTTTTTCAGTGGAGTATCAAGTAGTTGAGGAGGTGCTACCAAACTATGTCTGAATTGGGCGTAATTAAATTAACCAATGTTACAGTGTCATATTTTGGATGGCTATGTCGCCTGCGGACCTGCCCCCCTGATTGTTGAAGAATGGAAGGAGTTCAAAACAGAGGCATTTGGGTCATCGCACAAAAAACCAACTTATATTTAGAAAAGTATTTCGAAAGCCCAAATTCCACAAAGCCTGCTAAAATTAGTTCCATTGTAACTGATCAAATGCTTTTTTCGGCATCTAACAACACAGCACATGGGGCTTCAAGGACTTGAAATAATTTAGGAAACACTGGGTAGCATTGCTTTGGAATACAGCTTGTTTAATTTGTGTGAGCTAAGATAGCCTATATTGTTTCTTGTAACTTGGCCTAATTTTAATATCAATGCATTTAATGGCATGCCTAGATTTTGCAAGTTTGAATTAATGACATTTAGACAGTGTTGTGTATGTGTGAGTAACGCATTTTTGTACACTGAAATTTTTTTTTTCAGTTCACATGTACAGCTCTGTAGCAGGTAAAAAAAATACTGCCAGAGGCTAATCTTGTTTTTATGAAGCACATCTGAAGAGGATGTACTAGTATGTTGATAAACTTTTCTAAAGTTCTTTGCATAAATATCTGAATTTCACATGGATAAACTGAGGTGGGTTTTTACATTGTTTAGGAACAACTGTTATGAGAAACAAAATTATGATTTTGGGGCGCATGTTCCTTTGCAAACTGCTGATTGTAATGGGTATAAATATACCGGAAAATTCCCAGAATTCCTCAATTATATCATAGCCCGAGGGACTTACCTTTTGTCATACTCTTAAAAGCCCTTGTAACTGGTTCATCCCACAAAGCAGAATATTCAAGAATATATGATAATACGTAAGTGCATCCAGAGT
This sequence comes from Anguilla anguilla, assembly GCF_013347855.1. Classification (NCBI taxonomy): domain Eukaryota; kingdom Metazoa; phylum Chordata; class Actinopteri; order Anguilliformes; family Anguillidae; genus Anguilla; species Anguilla anguilla. The sequence continues at coordinate 5,538,258 of NC_049212.1, forward strand.
ATACATTATACAGTAGATTGATGGACTTGTGTAAATTATCAGAAACATAGCTAATTTACTCAGGCACAGAGACAATTCCCATAGCTGATGAGGGCATTGCTCTCATAGATGTATGCCATTCGCAATGCCAGCAAATTATTCGGTCTGCTACCATGGAAATAGAATTTGTGACAGATCCTATGCATAAAAAATTATATTCTTTGATCTGGGTATCCAAATGTTTTTTCTTTACGCTCATGTTGGTCAGTTTGATCTGAAAAAAGAAAAAGAAAAAAAACTTTTGTTAGCACTGCAAATTAGAAATGACTGAGTTTTCAATATTCCTTATGGTATTGTCCTTAAGATGTGAACTAAAAGAAATAGATGAACCCCCTTTTGAAACATTTACTGGTCTCCCAGAGGATACTTGAGTCATAGACTAACTTTTGATTGACCGTAAAACTCTGAAAACTATCCTGTCTTGTGTTTGATGTTCCGGCTTGTTTTTTGTGGTTTTTGTTTTGTATTTTGTTTTCTACACTCCAGCTGGTCTGTGTCTATAGTATTTGATTTACCCTCATAAAAACTTGATCACAAAAGACTCTTAGGACAAAACATTTACTATATTACAGCTCTTTTGCAGTCGCAGATACACATTAACACATTAACAGTTGATTCACCATAACTAGTACTATTCACGCAACCAATAAATAACCAAATAAATTCAATGCCCTCATTCGCAATTTTGCGATAGGAGACACACATAAAAAGAGTCAGAAACAATATAGGTTGCTTACACGTCCAGCACAGGTGGCAAGGAACCCCCCCCCCCCCCACTAAAAAAAAAAAAAAAGATAACAGAAATTTACACAACAGGGAATATAGGTAATTGTCAATTCATGATACCATATTATTATAGCATAGGAATTAATGCAACACAAACTGAAGGGATGAAAATGAATTAATTAGGTATAACAAAACAAAGGCATGTTGTCAAGAAGAAAAACTTGTGGGCATGATGTCAACCTCTTAGCGCACAACCCCTAGTGGTGGGCACGCCTGCGTGCCGAGATTACTAAACTCAAACATTTGGTTGCTACTGCAACCAAAGTGTGAGTTAAAAACAGAAACGCGTTGTTTTAGTTTCATTAGAAGACGATACAGGACAACTATGCCGAAAACAGAGTTTCGCAGCCCCACCATTGTCGCTCTGGTCGTTCATTTAACACGCACCCCCTCCCTGCAGTCTAATCTAAAAAACACCCCCACCCTTGACATAATGGACAATATTGTCTATCTTGGCATTCATAAAAATATTCTTTCACCACTAAAAAATCATTTTCCGTCATAGCAAGGAGATAAACCCGACAATAGCCCTAAGGTATGCCTATACAGCAGTGAAAACGCTGCTCACTGAATAACAAAATAAACAAGAAAGTTTTTTAAAAAAGATACCATGTCATTCTACAGTCAATATCTGGGACTAAATATTGAATAAATATAAAACCTTACTGTTGGTTTTACGTGTAGAGATGTCCCTTTTGAGACTGCGTGGTCATATATTGTCTTGGACAATCCGTTTGGGAAATATACGTGCATCTGTGACGCCTGGGTATCTTCCAAAATAGCTGTGCGTAATACCACACCTGTTGTTTACGGCGTCGTCGCCCTTTTTAGTACTGTCTGGCTTGAGTGACAATTCATTTATTCAGTAGGCAAGAGTATAAGCTTTCTAATGATACAATGTCTAATTCTGCTTTTGGAATAGCGTTTTATAGGTCAGCGTAACAGAAAATATTCTTAGCATCGCATTCACTTACGCATTCACTCTGTTAGCAGACAAATACGCTGCACCTAACGAAACGTGGTTTTTCTTGGAAAATACTATTATTATTGAGGACTTCTGAACATAGCTAAGCCATATGTTTGCTGATAGACCTAGCTGACATAGTTTTCTGGAGCAAAACAGAAGCGAATAGAACAGTATCATTGATACTGTCTCTGTCTCCATCTACTGAACATAGAGGAGATTTCACCATTGCTATGTAAGTATTACTGCTCAAAATATTTTGGTTACGTTATTTTTTAAATTGAGTATCTTTAAATAGGTTAGTGGTGTTATATAATGTGAATATTCTACACTGTAATGTAAGCATTAGATGGAAGTGTAATAGTTTTTGTGAAGCATGCAACAGTGATGACATGAGAGTTGGAACATTGCCAAAACGTGGTGGATGGTTGAAAATTGTTTTCATGTTGTCTCATTCCCATACAAGAAAACATACGAGAGTACAGAGTATAGAAATATACACAAGTTAATTATTACACATTTAGGTACTGTACCGCATTGTGTGACAATATTTTTGCATTAATTTTAAAATCTGATAGCAATGTTTCATCTTAAACCTTCATAAGGGGATCATTTATATGCTTTATAATGGACAAAAAGCATTTTATTCAATTTTGGAGAGATTTTGGATATGTTTCTGGACACCTAGCTATTTTAGACCACTGTAATGACTGAAAGCTTGTAATTCCCATTTGAAAATTATGCAACAGTGATTTTCTTGAGTCAAAACAATTGATTTGTTGTGAAATACGTGAATATGTTGTGATTTAAAACAATGCATAATTTAGACATTTTGGATAGATTTGGAGATGCTGGGTACACTGCTTAGTTTTTACTTCATACATCTATAGTAGTTCTACATATCCACCCTTAGATTTTATGAACTTGTGGTCAAGACGTTTTTGATCTAGCACATGTATAGTTTAACCTCCTGTATATATGCAATCTCTCAGTATTTCATTGCAAACTTAAGAAGTGCAAATTTATTTTAGATTTTTTGTCAAAATGGTAAATGGACTGCATTTATATAGCGTTTTATCCAAAGCGCTTTACAATTGATGCCTCTCATTCGCCAGAGCAGTTAGGGATTAGGTGTCTTGCTCAAGGACACTTCGACACGCCCAGGGTGGGGTTTGAACCGGCAACCCTCCGACTGCCAGACAATCGGTCTTACCTCCTGAGCTATGTCGCCCAAAACAATTGCATTTGTGGCACTTTATTTCTTCCAAAATTATGAATATAAACTATTCTGCATTAGTATTGTAAATTGTACAATTGTTCATTTAAGCCATTTTTCAAGTCTCTGTGGTGTTCACATCTGGAGTTATAAGGCTTTAAATAGGGTACCCCCTAAATGGGCAAGGATTGGCAAGATTTGGCTTGTGCGCTAAGGGGTTTTTTGTAGGCAAAAAACACAGGTGGTGGTCAAACTAAAGAAAGAATATGAACACTGATAGAAAAACAGATGGAAAATTCCTGCACAATGAGCAAGTTGTGTGGGTGGAAGGAACAGACGTAACATAACATAACAACATACAATAACATAACATAACATAATGATGAGAAATGGCCATGCTCGCCATTTTCGTGACTAAATTAGTGCTCTGATTGCCGACTGACTAGATAGTGTCTAACGCTGTATCACACTGAACTTGTGATGGGAAGACACCACAGATGGTAAAACTGTCAGCTATTCACAGTTCATAATATACCCTACGTCATAATTAACACATGCTTTAGTAAATACTTGATTGGCCTAATTTACATAATCCACACCCTGTTTTAGCAAGCTCACTCCAGGTATACATATGCAAGAGCACTTTAAACTATGTCTCAAAACTATGCAAAATACATCCTAATTGTGATTCTGACCCATTGCTACCATTTAGTAAATATTAAATATGACGTATATTGCGACCTTCTAGCAACTTTTGTGAAGGAAAAGCAGTTTCAAAAGCAATCTCACAGTAAGTCGGGCCCTTAAAACTCACATCACAGCTGCATAGCACAATGTGATTCACTGATTTCTGAAGAAGGATATTTTAAATCCCCACCTGCGTCTAGGCTGTGGGTAAGACAAAAATAAAATGAGTGTGCATTGGACCATGGTCAGAATATAGTGAAATGTTGTCCACGCTAAGGGCCATTTATAAGGGTCATTTTTACAAGCACACCCCCCCCCCCAAAAAAAAATGCAAACACAGAAGCAGAAAAGCAGTAGACTGCCGATTGATGGTAAAAACAATGACTCTAATTCATTTGAGCCACAGACAGATACAAAGAAGGACCTTCTTTCCATTAACTGTAGTCGTTAAGCCATTCTGCCTCATGCTAAATTTAACATTATGTCTGGTAATATAAGTACCCCTTTTGACTTTGTTTTAGTGCATGAGGCTGCAACTGTACTATAATTTGATAGCATTGTACTTCAGTGCTTCGCAAATGAGTTTCCTGAATTCGAGCAATATCAAACCTTTTCCTATATAAAGCTTAATCCATTTAGGCCCTCGGGTTCCCAAGAATATCCATTACGTCAGCCATAATCAGGTTCAGAAATATAAGAAACAAGGAACAGACAAGTGTTAAAGAGCAATCGTACAGTCACCCTTGCATGTGCTCCGGAAGGTTCCATTACAAACAGTGCAGGCCCCAAATCCCCCTAGGTTGCACATCACTGTGTCTATTATATTACTCACAGTATTTAGAGGAAAACTAAAATGTGCCCTGCCTCTCCTTGATTTAATTCACAACCCCCCCCCCCCCCCCCCCCCGTAATTACTGTAATAATCCCATCCTTAGTGTAATGATCAAATAGCCAAAGCCAAGAAATCCACTCTTCCATCAACCAAAACAGACAAAATTGGCATTAACCAACCAATGTTACTGCGTACATATGAGTACGATGGCGCACCCCTGATTTACAGTCCATGTTGCTGCCGATATAGATCACAGGCATCAGGAATTTCACAGGCATCAGGAATTTGTCCACTTGAGCCATGGGTATTTAAGTATTATTAATTCCATTATTCCATATTCCATTATTTTGAGGCTGCTAAATCTCAGAGACATTGTACTGTAAGAGCAGACACATTTACATCTGTGCAAAGCAGTGGTTACCTTAAGTGGCAGTTGCTGGAACTTTCCCTGTCTGCATTGCGTTGTGTACCCTAACAACAAAATGAAAACTTTTGTAAATCCGAACACATTTTAGTTATACCCCATCAAACAGCTGCTTGCATGTCATTCATTACGTTGCTTATGTGATCTTTTGTCCTTGTTCTTGTTTATATGTTGGGAAAACTAATTGCTTTGTTCTGCTGAGAATTACAGAACACAAGAGTCAGGGAGGATTTCAATTCTTCAACTTTCCATCACTTTAAAAAGTTATCTGTCTGATCTAACGCTTGTCTGTTTGTGAAGGGTTTTGTGTCGAAGCGGTGGCGACCAGGATGGCAAACTGCTGCAGAGGGAAGCCTTTTTGATTAATAAACTTAACTCACTCTTTCCCTATTGAACAAATTGCAAATTGGGCCTCCTGTCATGGATTGTCTTTTTGCTACTTGTGTGGTGTATTTGTATATAAAGGCAGTGGGCATTTAAAAAAAATAAAGTATTAAAAACTTGAATTAGGTTTTCTTGCAGGTGTGTAATGGTATATTCTCTTGTAGCTTTCTATAATGTGTCTTGTCAATAAGCCCATGTCTTAAACGAGGAACAGTTTGATTCTTACTTCATCCTCAGCAACACTTTGCTAGACAAGCAAAACGAAAACCTGTCTTTACCTTGTAGACAAAAATGACTGACTAGCAAAAAAACGCAAATTTCCCTTTGGTGCACTTTGCTTGAGAAATTACCAATCGAGCTTAGAAGGCTGTAATTTGCATGTAGTCCCCTAATCAGCCACATGTGGAGTGTGACATTAGACGTCAGTAAAATCATGCTGCCATTAAAAGTTTAAAGCTGAACACATCACCATTGTATAGATAATGTATTTCCCACTTCTGGAATGACTGTTTTATTCACAGATTGTATTTAATTTATTGCAAGTTTTCATGACTGCAATTAAGAAATTGGAAGAAATTTATTTCCCTGAAGACAGGATGAGGAGGCACTGTACCAGGATTAATACAACACCCTCCAATTCCAGCACTGCCGTCTGTGTTTACCAGAACAGGGGGGAAGCAATTGAATGAGCAGGAAACCCAAATGAAACAAATTAGGGGAGGTTAGATTCAAATCACTGCTGTGCTCCACCGTTTCCTGGTCCCTCCGTGAGGACCCGTCTCCCTGTGATTTTCCTGCGTGGTCTCAAATTCTCACTGATGACACACCAAGGAAGACACAGAGTAGAGAGAGGGAGATGAGTTTCACAGAAGTTTATTTGTTCATTATAAAAACAACAAGGGACTCACATACTGCAGACCGACAATCAAAGGACACAATTCCAGGAACTGAAACACGAGAAACTTTTGAAAAATGAAAATATCAGATACGTTATTAACCTCTCAAATGAACAGTAGTATAAAGGCACTGGCACTATAGACATTTCAAATTAAATTTTAAAGGGCATTATGTCTGTCTTTCAGGTCACAAAATCAGAGCTGTGGCTCAGATGTGTTTACCCTCAGTCTTTATGTGTCCCCTGTATCTTCTCTCTCTGCTGCTTATACCTCTCCTGTATCTGCTCTCTCTGCTCCTCATACCTTTCCTGTACCTCCTCTCTGTGCTCCTTATACCTCTGCACCTCCTCTCAGCTCCGCATACTTCTCCTGCACCTACTCTCTCTGCTACTCATACTTCTGTACCTCCTCTCTCTGCTCCTTATACTTCTCCTGCACCTCCTCTCTCTGCCCCACAAACTTCTCCTGTACCTCCTCTCTCTGCTCCTCATACTTCTGTACCTCCTCTCTCTGCTCCTCATACTTTTCCTGTACCTCCTCTCTCTGCTCCTCATACTTCTGTACTTCCTCTCTCTGCTCCTCATACTTTTCCTGTACCTCCTCTCTCCCTGCTCCCCCTGCTGTCCCTGCTCCTGGAGTTTCAGCCTCTAGATGACGCGCCGATAACTCACTCCACTGCGTGTCAGCTCTGAAGCTCTGATGTAATGGGCGTATGTGTGACACGGGTAAATGAGATGTCACATGACACTTTCAGGGCCACGCGGCCCTGAAATCTGAGAACTGCTGCACATCCATCATCACAGCCAGAGTACAAACAATATTCAGCTTATTCAGTCATACAACATTCACTAACAATTTAAGTGAATAGAACCCATACAGTCATTTCATAACCAAGCAAAAACCCATTCATATACAGATAGCATATTTTGACCATTCATAACATTATATATAAATAGAAGAAAAGATTAATTTTGTATGTATTAATGAGTTTTTTTTTTCCCCCTGTAAGTTCATATTGCTTGTGTCTTCTTGTGGTTTGAGGAATTTACATTAAAAATATAATGCGGGAAGTTCTCATTATTTTATTCTGGGGCATTAAGAATGTGGGTCAGATAAAATTATTGCGAGGGAATAAAAAAGCTACAGCTCCCCTCATTCTCTTGTCTTCCTCTATTGTCTATCCTCCCTTCTCTCTCCCTGTCCCACGCCATCCCTCTGTCTCTCACTTCAATGTCTGTTTGAAATTCTCCTCTCTTCCAGCTGCCGACACATAGGGAAATGTCTGTTCTTCCCTGTCACGTTGGTGCGCTTTCTTCTCCCTTCAAACGGTTCGCTGTCATTGTCCCCGGACAATTATTCGCCAGCGCTCTCATTCCACTTCAATACAACAATGTAACAGGAAGGGAGAGCTGTCAGTGCTTCGGCCCAAAGGGAGAGCGCGCTGTCAAAATAGAGCACCGATCAATCTTCCGGTAACAAATCAAGGCGAAAACATAGATATAAATAACAGCTGTAAACAATTACGTAATTGTGTGGTTAAATTGACGATTTGGCTCATAATACCGTGATTCGGAGGGATTTGGCCGACAGCCTTTCCGGCAGAACCAAAACACAAACCTGGGACTTCTGTATTGCGATAATGCAGTGTCGTAATTTGCAGGAAGACTGAATCTGATCGTCCTTCTCTGCTTTCTGATTGGCCCACCACTCCTCTCATGCACACTGTAGTTAAAACTACCTCAGCAGATACTGGCCATTACCCTAGAGAAAGCAGCAAGGAGGTATTTCTTTTTACTTGTAAATTACTGCCAAGCATTACCACACCGCAGAGTGAAGTCACCGGTAGCAACATTCTATTAGCAATCTAGCTAATAGATTGTTGACTGCAGGTATGTGCGTGGGAGGTAATAGTTATACGCACGCCATGCTAACAGGAGTGAAAGTATGCCTGCGGCCGTAATTTTAAAAAGACGGGAATGTATTTTAACTGCCGCTACTTCTGTGGAGAACAGTGGGAGTGAATTTAGTCAGGCTGTGAGGAGGGAGGAACCGTCGCCGGTCGGCCTCGCAGGAAGAGGAAGAAGAAGAGCACAGCACAGCGAGGAAAAACGTAGCCGCGAGGCGAGTGACCAGCGCCCACGCTGGCAGCGCCCTGTACTGTAAACATTGTTTTGTGATTCAGCGTAACGTAACCACTTCTCCTGAGGGAAAACCCAGGTTTATATTTGGGGTTTTCCCACGCTCAAGTCATGCTGTACTTCCGGCACTGCATTTTGTTTCCCTGCTGTTTTCACAGTCCGACAGAAAAGAGCGAAATATTTCTGCAGTTCCTGTAGTCTCTGGCATGTCTGAGGGGGCCACAAGTGGGCGGTCTGGGCTATCATCAAACACTACATTTCCCAACAACACCTTTTGCTCTGCAGTCAAATTATATAGCGTTCAATCAGCTCCACAGGAGTTAATTCATCTCTGACAAAGAGTTGAATTACTCCATCTGACAGGGAGCGAATGCGCTCAGCCAGAATGAATCTAGCACATGATGGAGTACAATAAGTTTATTCAAAGCTCAAGATTTTTCTTTTTTCCTCTTTTTTTCCCTCTTTTTTGACTGATCTTTTCAGGCGTTTGGTGAGACAAACTGACAGTATCACTGATTAAAATACTTTTGATGCTCGTTTAGCTTTTGGGGTTGGCTCTCAGGACCTCACACCTACGCCAGGCGAGGCGGTGATGTTGTCTGTCCCAGGCCTTAAGACCAGACCCATATAAAGGCTGTGTGCTCCTGTCCCAGGCCTTAAGACCAGACCCATATAAAGACTGTGTGCTCCTGTCCCAAGCCTTAAGACCAGACCCATATAAAGGCTGTGTGCTCCTGTCCCAGGCCTTAAGACCAGACCCATATAAAGGCTGTGTGCTCCTGTCCCAGGCCTTAAGGCCAGACCCATATAAAGGCTGTGTGCTCTTGTCCCAGGCCTTAAGGCCAGACCCATATAAAGGCTGTGTGCTCTTGTCCCAGGCCTTAAGACCAGACCCATATAAAGGCTGTGTGCTCCTGTCCCAGGTCTTAAGACCAGACCCATATAAAGGCTGTGTGCTCCTGTCCCAGGCCTTAAGACCAGACCCATATAACGGCTGTGTGCTCCTGTCCCAGGCCTTAAGACCAGACCCATATAAAAGCTGTGTGAGCCGGAGCCTCCGGTAAAGAGCACGCCAAACGGGACCTCGTGACGCGGGACACCGACGGGCGGGCGGGGATGACTCACGTCTCCCATCGGCCCGGGGCGACCGCGGTAACCCGTGCGCCGCACGATGCGCCCATCGGCATTAGCGCCCGTCGGGTGCTCGCTAGCAGAGCAAGAGGGGCACCCTCCGCAGACAAAGGATCCGATAGCGCCAACAACGGTGAAATGCAGAGCTGACTTTTTCATGCAGGAAACTCTAAAGCGATCGAGCTAGCGGCGCTAGCAGGGGGTCGGCTTTACCCTTCACACCAGGCGGCTCAGCGGTGGGCGATTTTGCCATAACCAAATTCGTGAGTCATCATTTGTCGCAGGCTATGTCACATTGTCATTATTTTCCCGTCTTCAGCTCTTTATAGTGGTTCTGGCGACTGAGCCTCGTTTGAATATGGCAGACCTCTCTGTTCCCTCCTCTCTTCCTGTATGTTTCTTTCCTTCCTCCTTACCTGTATGTTTCTTTCCTTCCTCTCTTCCTGTATGCTTCTTTATTCCCTCTCTTCCTGTATGCTTCTTTCCTCCCTCTCTTCCTGTATGTTTCTCTCCTCTCTCTCTTCCTGTATACTTCTTTCCTCTCTCTCTTCCTGTATGCTTCTCTCCTCCCTCTCTTCCTATATGCATCTTTCCTCTCTCTCTTCCTGTATGCTTCTTTTCTCCCTCTCTTCCTGTATGTTTCTTTCCTCCCTCTATTCCTGTATGTTTCTTTCCTCCCTCTCTTCCTGCATATTTCTTTCCTACCTCTCTTCCTGTATGTTTTTTTCCTCCCTCTCTTCCTGCATGTTTCATTCCTCCCTCTCTTCCTGTATGTTTCTTTCCTCCCTCTCTTCCTGCATATTTCTTTCCTACCTCTCTTCCTGTATGTTTCATTCCTCCCTCTCTTCCTGTAGGTTCCTGTTCTTCCTTGTTTTTTTTTTGTTTGCCTCCACCCAGACCCTCGCCCTCCTGTCCTTTCTCCAGACAGGCGGCAGACCGCCCTGCTAACGCAGATAAATCGCCGCCGTTTCCCAGACGAGGACAATCAAGCGCTGGGGTGGACCTGCTCGGCCGGCCGCCAGGGAATCCCTCGCCACGCTCCGGCCCAGAATGCCAGCGGAATAAATCACACGCCAAACAGCCCGTCCCACTGTCAATGGCACGCCCTCCCTCGCCTCACCCATCCCCCACGGCAACGGGGTGGGGCCAAGACTCACTGGACAGGGGGCCACTCACCCATGCGACCCTCCATATTACTCTTTTCCAAATTATTTTCACCCCTCATTTAACCATCTCTTTAACTGTTATCTTCATCATCGGTTATCTCCCCGCCATGATCCACTTTGCTTGCCATAAGTATTGTCATGTTTTTAATTATGCTCCAGCCCAATGCAATGGCTTCTCTAACCTGGGCCTAAAAAATACAGAGGTCATGGGACTCCTAAATGAATCGCATCCGATGTTCTTACTAAAGAATGAAGTTAAATACAGGCTTCGGAAATGGACTTGGAAAAAGAACACCAAGGTCATGACCTCAATGGTGTTCTCCATGGTCGATGTGGCCCTGGCCTCTGGGCGAGGAGCACCCAGAACGGCGAGTAGGTGGATGGGTGAACGCTTGGCCATCCCCGGATGTTGCTCTGGCTCCCAGATGGAGCCGTGATAGAGGGATTCTGTGGCTGCCTGGGCGGGGCCCTCCATCGATCCAGCCAGAGGCTCTGTTGCATGGGGGGAGTATGAAAGGAGAGTGGGAGTTAGGGATGAAGCTGGAGGAGTCCTTTCTCGGCTCAGAGAACCATCGCCAGCTCAACAAATCAATACACACAGGCTTGGGGAGACATCAGGAACACTTGTTGGCAGCTAATGAAATGCCTAAAAAGACATTCTTGGGAAACCCGAGGACACCCACTATACTTACAGCCGTACTTTCCCCCGCCGAGAAAAAATATTCTGCAAAAACTTCAGTTGTAACAGTGCCTTATATATATATAGTGAGCTCCATAATGTTTGGAACAAAGACACATTCCAAAGACCAAGATCTACTCCACAACTGTAGATCTGTAATCATATAATGTTTTTTGTATTACAGCAATTACAGTATTACAGTACAAATTACAGCACTTTTTATGCATAGCCCCCCATTTTAGGGCACCATAATCCTTACAATAAATCATTAAATATTGTGAACTGGGAAATTTCAATGTGATTGGCTTTCTTTCATATGTGAATAAAATTTTCCAAAATGTCACATGAAAACAAGGCATGTGATATGAAATCATGTGAAATTCCACATTTTTACATGTGTCTGGCTTGCAAATATGAACTAAAGTTTTCACATGTGAAAACAAAATGTGTTACTCGAATTAGCTTAGGTTACCTTTTCCTGCTCTCATCTTCTAAGTGATTATTTTCATACTGTAGTTCACGTGTGCTCTTCACATTTTGTGTTCACATGTGGTTTTTGGTCAAATGTAATTTTTTCCATAAGGGAATATTTGGGACATATTAATGTCATGTAAATGAAAGTAGTCATGTTTAGTACTTTGTTGTATATAATTTACATTTAATGAATGCTTGAAATCTGTGACCCATACACGTCACCAGGTACTGAGTATCTTCTCTGGTGATGTTCTGCCAGGCCTGTACTGCAGCCATCTTGAGCTCCTGCTTTTTTCGGGGGCTAGTTGCCTTAACTGTTCTCAGCATATGAAACACATGTTCAGTTGGTTTCAGGATTCAGGTACAAATTTAGCAAACTTTAACCTGGCCATCCGGTTTTTGCGGCTAACTAGTTATTTGTGTCTTGCAGTGTAGCCTCTGTAGTTCTGTAGCCACTGACACATCCATCAACTGTAGAGGTGTTCCTTGGCCAACCCAGCCATTTGTAATTACTGAGCTAACCGGCGCTCTCATTCTTCATAATAATGTTCCAAACAGTTGGTTTTGGGTAGGCAAAGGTTTGACAATTATCTCTGATTGTTTCGTGTAATTTCTCAGCCTCATAATAGCTTCCTTGTCTGTCATTAGCACAACTCTGGTCTTCATGTTTACAAATGCCAGTAATAGACTCCAAAGGCAATCAGAAACATATATATATATATATATATATATATATACTGAATATTTTTGACTGATTACCTGATCGCCCTGGTATTTAGTATAAGGCTATTTCCATTTTCTAAAATAAGATACAGCACTTTGACAGATGATCGCAGGCCTAACTATTGTACAGTATATTTTTATTTCTAATGTCCCCTTGCTAATCTAGATGTACAATATCACATTAATGTTATTGTTCTTGCCTAATAAGGACAGCCTATCTGTATTCTTTTTTCAACATATTATATTTATATTTCTTTCACATCTTGTGTCTCCCTTGCCTAAGTGATGATTTATTGCAAATGGTGGGATAGGGTCCACTGGAGAGGATTTGAATTCCACAAAAAAATGTGAAAAAATAACCTGTATAAGCAACACTTTCATCGCCATTCCGATTCGTCAAAGTAAACACCACACCTGTTACATGCATTGCTTGCAGAGCTCTTATTTTAACACCTTAACAAAAACATATTTCATATCTGAACAGAGCACACTGGGAAACATTTAGTAAGAATAATATGTTCTTTTAATAAAATGGGTCAAATAAAAAATAGCTTAAAAACAAGACTGTTTGAGTTCACCTACATTATTTATTGTACTTTGCTGGTTCACTAACTTTCTTAGAGTTGTAGTTTGTTGAGTCTCCAGACTTTCCAGGCATATTTGTGCTGATAATAGGAAACAGGGGTTTTGCCTAAACACTTTGCTCGTTAAAATAATCTGAATGTGCACTCTTAGGACTACAGAGGACAGTTTGAGGATAATGAAATTCAAAGTGTCCTCGGTTTTACCTGGCGAGCGGTTCTAGATGCCAGCGAGTTTGGTGACAAGCGGAAAACGCGGCGACTTGTATCACCAGGCGTGGGTGTGTGTCTGGGAGCGTCACGGGGAAGCGATATACTGTACCCCACTCCCGGTCTGGCTTTTGGCTGGAGACAACAGGGCTGAGGCAGGATGGTTGGGGGGGGGGAGGCGGAACCAAACCGGGAATAATGAGAGGAAACTTCAAAGGGAGAGTGCTTTGTGAGCGAAGCCGTGGAGGAGAGGGATTGGCGGCCGACTCGCTTGCCGCGGTGCGGTTCTGGAGCGTTTAACCTGCCGCCGGGAGCCTGCGCCACCGTTGCCATTAGCGACGGCGGCCTACCGCCTGCAGGAGCTGGGAAGACGGCTCGGATAGCGTAATGGGAAAGATCAATGGCCCCACTGCGGGCCTTCTATGTCCCTCCTCTCCCTCCCTGTCTCTCACTCTCTCTCTCTCTCTTACTCTCTCTCTCTCGCCTTGGGTGGGTTTTTTCTCTGACAAATAAATTCTTGCTTTCAGCCATAACGGCAGGCAGCACTATTAGAGTTTATTAATATGAAAGAAATGCATCTACAGTAACTTTTTTACAGGAGAAATGAAAAAGCAAAAAGCAAAAAGCAAAGCAAAGTAGCAGGGTGGGAATTGTGGTGGGAGGGCGAATATGCTCTTAGCCAAGGATCAAATGTAAAAGCTAGGAGTAGCGATACTTTTTCACTCCTAATACCAATATTAACATACTATCCAGGTCTGAAGTAATTAAAGGTCATCTTCTGATTGTTAGGGCAGAAAAAACAAAAAATCATTACGTTTTTGTTAACATATATGCCCCAACTATGGGTGGGGGGTTGGAATGCTTGCACTCATGAGTTTACTTAGGACAGAAATGGTGAAGAGCCTTACTCATTTTCTGCAGCTGTCTTGGCTGGGATCATAAATCAGTTTGATTTGTTTGATGTGTGGAGGGAGAGAAACCCTGGTGTGAGGCTGTACACACAGACAAAGGTATTAGATAAAAGGGTAAGAGTAGAACGTCTAGACAGAATATATCTGAGCAAGGCAGTGATCTCAGACTTTTAGGTGCCCATCTTTCCCCAACCAGTTTCCCTCTCAGATCATCATTTTATCACTGTAAATCTAAGAGTCCTGCATGCTGCTCCACAGAGTTCCTATAAGAAATTTAATACTCGACTTACTGTTTTTTTGTGAAAAATAAACTCTTTAAAGTCTTCTGGATAAACTGGAGTGAGCAGAAGGGAGAACATGAGAGTACACTACAAAGGTGGGATGTGGGAAAAAAGATTATGGTTTCCTGCCAATAGTATACCTCTCAACTGAAACAACACATACACAAATTTGAAAAAACTTATCAAAATTCTGGTTGCACACATTGTGCAACAGTATAACACAAATGTATACACTGGTCTAGCAGAAAAAAAAGGAAGGTATTGGGGGGCATACTGCAAAAAAAAAGATAAAAAAGGCACGGATAAGGTCTTGTTATACCAATGTTCATGATATGGATGCTCCCACCACTTTCTTTTTTAATCTGGGGTGGGGTACGGCCCAGAAAATAGCCATACACTGCCTCTGCTTTCCTGATGGGACAGAGATATCAGACCCAATGGAAAGGCATTAACTCGCTGTTGATTTTTTATTCAAAGCAGAGATGGTCAAGGTCAGAAGGCTCAGACGGGCATTGTCCTGTAGAATTTTTTCATTTTTTCCTTCCCTCCTTGGACAAGCCAAAGCAGGAGTGCTTTGACCATGACCTATCAGTTGTGGAAGTTAATGACTGACTCTGAGGCACTTGAGTTTGGTTTTCTTTCCCTGGATCAAGAGAAAGCATCTGTCATCTGTGGATGACACTACTGTAATCATTCAAAATTTTTGTACAATGGGTACTCGGTTTATGAACAAGCTTCATCAGTGAGAATGAACTGGGGGAAGACCAAAGCATTATGGTCTGGGACATGTAATTGGGGGGAGTTTTTGCTTTGCCAGTCCTTCTGGGTAATGTAGAAGGTTCAGGTTTTAAATATTTGGTGTTTATTTGGGCACAGAAGAATACAAAATGAAAAACTGGGAGGGAGTAGTGGAGACAGTGCGTGCCCAGATATTATATAGGGCAAGAGTCCTGATCATCAGTAATCTGATCGCTATCACATTATGGCACACACACTGTGCTGGACCCCCAGGGCTTGGTTGAAGAGATGTAGAAGAAATTTCTGAATTTCTTCTAGTCTGGGCACCATTGGCTAAGAGTGAGAGAGGCCGAGGATTGATTGACCTTGAATGAAGAATGTCAACATTCTGCTTGCAGGCTGTCCAACGCCTGTTGTATCACAAGCACCACAAATGGACGGATGTCGCCTGTGCCCTCTTGACCAGGGTGGGTGGGAGGGGCCTGGGTAAGCGTTTGGCAGGGCTTGCTCCTTTTTACAGAGCAGTCTTACAGGCGTGTCAGATATTTGCGGTGTTACGGAATGCACCATTGCTCGTGGTTTGTGGACCCTTGCGGACACTCTGTTGAGGACCCTTTGTTTTTTAATCCATCACTGCATATTGGGACACTTGATTCACCAACGGTGCGGTCTTGCTTGGTGGGCCCAGGTAGTTCCAAAATCTGTCATTTGCAGACAGGAGATGGGCGGTTGGCAGCGGGACAGGCGGCACAGAAAACTGATACTGGAAACATACTGGAAATTGTTTCTAATTTTTGGGTTTTGGTTTCTGTATTATCAGGCTTTTTATTTTAACTACAATTAAATTTTATTTAATTATTTTACCTTGTTTGTGTTTTTTGTGTAAATATTGAAGATTTGGGTGAATAATTCTATATTTTGTGTGGTTTATCATCTCTTTTGGTTGTTTGGGAAGCTAGCACATCGGTCATGAGTGGTTAACTTAGTTCCATTTCCAAGGTCTTGGGATAGATGCCATGTGGAAAGCTAAACCATTGCTGTGGACGCAATGCGGTTTGTGTGTGGTCCCTCCATTGGTGCTCTTCTCAGTTGGAGAGAGTGCGGCGCTGTGTTTGGGAGGGCCCTCTCTCTCTCTCTCTCTGAGCCACACGGGTAACTTAGCGCATCGCAGGTAAAGGGAAACCAACATAAGAGAGCAGCGAATGTGTCTGTTTACCAATGAGGGTGAGGAGAGTGCTCTCACCTTACGGTTAGTTCTCAAAAAATGTGATTAGCGATTTCATATGTTATGCTCACCTGTCTAGGGGTTGTGACTGCGCTTCTGAAAGCAGCTGCAGGATAGAAATCACAAAAGCAAATATAATGGGGCACTCACCACCATACGCCACCTGCTCGGTCTCGACCAATCCAAGCACCGGCTCAGTAGCGAACAGCCCAGTCGTGTCGCTACAGTTCAGTTTGGTTAAAATCAGTATCATGAAGTACAGTTTTGTGCAAAATGTGAGAAATGTGGAAAACAAGGGACGAGAGAGAGCATGTGGTGTAGGCCCAAGAAAGGTGCAATGCAGCAGTGGATGTCCTCAATCATTCTGAGCCATCTCCTTCTGTGCTCCTTTAATCTATCCACCCAGTGGTCGTTACCCAATCAAACGCAAGGCCATGTTCCCAATTCCATTTCACGCAAACGCACCACTAGAATAGGTGTTATCCTAACTACTAATGAAAATAACAAATAAAGAAAATAACCAAAAGGGGAAGCTAATGTTCACGGGCATAACACATACTTGTAGGCGTGTACAGGCTGGATTATTCATCCATCCATCCATCCATCGACTCATTATCTTATCTGCTTTTTCCTGGTCACGATTGCGGGGGGGCTGGAGTATGGTGGCTCTGAAGTGCAAAACACAAAAACTAAAACGTTTGGCCCTGAGGTGCAGATACAACATACAAAAACAAGAACGTGCAGCCCTGAAGTGCAAAACACAAATTCAAAAATAAAATGCAAAAACAAAACTTGCAGCCCAGGAGTGCAAAAACAACATACAAAAACAAAAAGGAGCAGCCCTGAGGTGCAGATGCAACCTACACAAACAAAGAGGAGTGGTCCACAAGTGCAAAACACAAACAAACAAAAACGAGCAGCCCTGCACTTCTGGACCACTCCTTTTTGTTTTTGTATGTTGCATCTGCACCTCAGGGCAGCTTGTTTTTGTATGTTTGTGTTTTGCACCTCAGGGTTGCTCCTTTTTGTTTTTGTTTGTTGTATTTGCACTCCAGGGCTGCAAGTTTTTGTTTTTGTACAGTATGTTGCATCTGCACCTCAGGGCTGCTTGTTTTTGTATGTTGCATCTGCACCACAGGGCCGAAAGTTTTTGTTTTTGCGTTTTCTTTTTGTTTTTGTGTTTTGCACTTCAGAGCCACCGTACTGGAGCCTATCCAAGCATGGACTTATATATTTTTTTAAATATATATATATATAGCCAAAATACCCTGGTCAGCAGCCATTCTGATGAGTCTGGAGACTGTTTGTTTTGGAAAAAGAGTTTCCTCTGCTGATTTCTGGAGTCTTTGTGACCACATGTTATCCCTCCCTCCTCACTTCTACGATGAACACATCAGAAAACAGCTGGGAGTAAAGCCTCTCTCCACGGGTGAACAGTTTCAAATAAATCCTTTTCAGGTCTCAGTTAGCACAGCACATTCCGAAGCGGACTTATTTTCTGCGTCTCGTTTCTCAACCGCAGGGACTCGTTCCAGGCGTCAGTTTATGCTGAGCTGCACATAATCTGGCGGGTGAGCTGAGGTCATCCGGGGAGGAGAAGAGCATCTCTGCAGCCTTCATCAGAAGCTGAAGTAGTCATTATGAGAGGGCAATTAAACGTAAGCAGAGAAAGCCTCCTCCAGTTTATTAAAGTCTGATTATACACGGCCCTCCAAAGTATGGCGATGCTAGAGTGATGGTCGAGGCATTTCGATTTGAGATCACAAGATGAATGCGAAAATAAAGTTTCCTACAAAGAATCAGCTTTTATGTTTAGATGTGAATATGTTTTACCATTTTACAAAAAAACTTGTTTTAACCTCAACCTTATAGTTTCCCTGAGCTGGGTTTACGTGTGTGTGCATAACATTTCTAGTATGTTCCAGATTGATTCAGATTCATACTAAGCTCAAATAAGAAACCCCCAAAAAAGCAGCAGCATCCCCTGTGAATTCAAACAGCATTCAAACCATATCCACAAAACCTGACAAAGTCACATGTCCTACAACTTTATTCCTACTTTCCTTGATGTTCTGGGAACAAAAAAACTTTTCTTTCTTCCTCAGCATTTGTTATCTCTGAAAACTCGTCATGGGCATGGATGTCATCATGGACAATCAATTATCTGATAACTTGTTTCAAAAAGCCAGAGTCTGTATTCATCTCAAATCTAGTACTAATTTATGACCAGGATTCCAACGCATATATTGCAAGTTTATCCTTTATCTATTATGTGCTAAAAGGCAAAACTTAATGCAATGGCTTGGGTTTTGCCTGGTATGTGCAAGTAAACACTTGCAGTTCATTTCAGTTAATTCATATTCAGTTAATTTTCGTATGAATGTTTCGAAAGAAAAAAGTTTCTGACTTGAAATATCCAACTTTTGATTGGAAATATATATTTTTAACAAAAGATAAAAGATATTATCTTTTTTTCATTTCCAAGGATTCTTGAAGTTAAACTCGGTTTCATTTTTACTTTCAGTTCTTCAAATGAGATAAATTCATAATTATAAGAACTGCACTGATATCAGTGAAATAAAATTGTAAACTGAAAAAATCAAAATAAAAAAAAATAAAAAAAAACAGATCAAATCAAGTTAGGCCTTCAGTGAGAGCAATTTTATCCCTGTTCAACTTTCTACTTCTCATTATTCTAGAAACACAGAAGCCACTAATAAAGCAGTTATTGTACATATTGTCACTTCCTTTACTTGTACACACATGCCCCCACACACAGACACACACACACACACACACACACATACGCACAAACACTGTCTCAGGTGGCCTGCTATACGTGTATTGTGTATCCTCACATCTAAAAGAAGTTCCATATTATATCTCAAACATGCAGGCTGCATAGCTATATAACTTTTTCTGATTTTCTAATGCAGAATTCTACACTCTGCAACAAATGGACATGACAGCAGATCTGCTATTCTCTAGGAATGGATATCCAAACCACTCAGGGAGCCTGTGTGAGACTTGAATAACCAAAATAGCTTATTTGCATTCAGAAATGGACTACAAATTGCACAAACTAAACCGGCAACACTAGAGCAAAGTTCTCCAACGTACCTAGTAATAGTATTTCTGGTATTATATCGCTAAATTAACTTCACTGTGCTTCAGCATTTGTCTGTGATATTCTCATATCAAATAATAATACAAATAGTGGCATTCGTATTGGCACAGTCATTTCAACCAGCTTTGCATTAGAACCAAATCACTATATTTCACTGGATGTCATATAATCCACAAATGACAACTGTAAGAGCCCTATTTTAGCAGCCAATGAAAAATTCTCAAATGCTACTGTTAATTAGCTGACAAATTATGAATTAGGGCATGTCAAACTCAATTTAGGAAATTCTGAGTAGATTTGATTGCAGTAATTGAGCCTTTGCAATTCAGTCTCTGCAGTTAGCCTAACCTGCATGTCTTTGGGCTGTGGGAGGAAACCTTTTATATGTTTTTATTCACTTATCTTTTCATGTGTATATAAATCTAAATCTAAAACATCTTCCAAATGAAAATTTTATAATATACTTTTCCGTGAAACTATTGCACAGGAAATTGTAAACGTAGAGAGATGTGGAAAAGAAAGCACCCACTCCACAGTTATGTCTTTTTACACAGCACATAAACCCTCATCCAAGTCCTCATCAAGTTTTAACGGTATATAAATCTAGCCTCATGTGGCTCATAACACACATACGCGCACACACACACACACACACACACACACACACACACAATGCTTGCTTTGTCATTATTTACCCAATCAAAAATAAGCCAAAGCTACTATTTAAAAAAAAAAAAACAATCCTTCCCTCCCTTGTGTCACAGGTCTTTAAACATACGCCTGGATGACGGCGATTCTTTCAGCACCACTTTGCCCCGTATCTAGCCCTAGTGGTGTCCGCTAAACGATTAAATTATAATGTCAGACATGCACTTGATAGAATGTGTACACTCACTAGAGAAACACCTGTGTAGCTGGCCGGTCCCTGCTCTCCCACACATCTATGCCTCTCCGTATGAAGTCCTGTGATGTGTCCTCTGTGAGGTCGATGCAAGATCAATGGCATATGGCTCCACGGTGTTCAGCACGTACGTAGGAGTTTCGTTTTTTGAAACTCCTGCTGAGGGCAGCAGATAAGAATAGTTTATTGAAACAAAATAGCTTGAGGTTTTAACAAGAAGTGATAAAGAAGTGAAATATTAACATAATACTATTCCTGTGTGAAATTACAGAACGTGAGAAAAAAAAAATTTCTGGGCCTTTCTGTTTGGAGCTTCTGTGTGCATGTTCTCCCTGTGTCTGTGTGGGTTTCCTCCCACAGTCCAAAGACATGCAGGTTAGGTTAACTGAAGACTCTAAATTGCCCATAGGTGTGAGGTGGTGGCACCTCTCTCTCTGATTTCGGCGGGTTAATTGACCCTGACGAGGGGCAGGTGTATGAGTACTATGGTGAGGTGATAGCACCTCACAGGTATTTGTCTGAGCTAATTGTCCCTGATGAGGGTCAGGTGTAGGAGGCCTATATGTAGCCCCTAATTTCTGGGGTTCAGCGCAGACTCATTGTTTGTCAGACTCTTAGTGTGTAGGGGTGTGAGAATCGGCAGAAGTTACCGTGTTGATCCTATCTGCCTGATTTGATCACCGTTTAGTTTCTTCTCGAGTTGGTTATCTCTCTGCGCTGTGGAGGACATTTTGCCCTTGTCTCTTTAGTTTTCTTTTTGTTTTCTACCCGCCGGGCTGCGAATATCCTTTTTCTTTTGTAAGTGACCCCACTCTGTTTTTCTAGTGGGGGTTTTCTTTTGGGGCAGCTACGCTGCAGCGGTGTTTTATTTCTTTTAGTTTTCTGAGCCCGCTGACAGAAGTTTCAGTGAGTGGAGAGCGATTACTTCGCTCTTTATTATTTGGTTTTTCCCCTTCCCTGTCTATTGCTCAGCGATTTGGTGGTTATCCCTCAGGGTTAACTTTTAGATCCCCTCGGTCCGCAATTGCGTCCCACCCTCCTCAACCGTGACAATAGGTATGAGTGGGTGAGTGACTGGCGAGTGAATGGTGTGTGTGGACTGCGATAGATTGGCGGCCTGTCCAGGGTGTATTCCTGCCTCTCGCCCAATGCATGCTGGGATAGGCTCCAGCACCCCCTGCAGCCCTGCCCAGGATAAGCGGGTATAGATAACGGATGGGTGGATAGCTGTGACTGTTCCGGTTAGCATTCCTGTGTCGGTTTGGCTCTGTTTTTGTTACTATTTTGTTTTTCCGTCTAAAGCACATTTTTGGCACAGTGGCACTTCTTTATCATGTTACCAACAATACGGGTGACATAGTTTCCCAAAAACTGTGTCACTTCATCGTACATCTGAAAGTGTTTGTTGAGAGTGTGTTCCATCTCTCCCAGCTCAGCATTGGAGAAATAAGAAAAAAATGTTTTTGTTTGAATATTCATGAACTAAAACTGCAAGTGAGTGAGAAGTGGAGATGATGTACTTTGACTGGAGCGTGGGGCGAGGTTTCAGAGGATGGAGCATTGTTTTCTCTCTTTCCAGTTTCACTCACAAGCTTTGCACATGTGCAGACAGAAAACTTGGCCTAGTAGGTCTATGCTGGTCCCCCCTTTACCCAAACCCTACCCCCGTAGCAAGCATTTAGCAAAGTGTCCTAAGCAGTGCGTTAAATATTTTTGCGAGGAGACTGACAGATAGGTACACCATTGAAGTATATCAAAAAGAGCAGAATGAAAAGAGATAATGTGGTGGTATGGTTTCCACAAGCAATGATTCTCAGTGGAATCTGCAAAAAAAAAACTTACAGCCAGAAAACAAGAGTATTTTTTTTACATACAGTCTAAGTGCCTGGCAGTGTTGCAAGCTAGCTAGCAGACTAATTAGCTAAATGTCTATTTGTAGCCCAAGTTGTATTGAAACATTATATTTATAACTTTAGCAGTGTTTGTGCTAATAAAGGATTCAGCTTTTTAAAAAAAAAGGATTACAATGGGTGACCCAGACTTAAAGCTTGTTTGTTTTCCATAACTTTTTGGGTGTTTCCCTATGATGGACTATTTTTTGTAAAATTATAAACTCGCCCATTAAGTAACAGGAGCAGAGCATGAACACAGGCCCGTGAGTGAGAACCAACATTTTCTACCACTCTGATCCTCTCAAATCCTCTGATCACCATCTCATAGAAAAATAAAAATATGCATAAAAGTGATTCATTTTAAAAGTATGAATCAACACAAATCAGTACATTAAACAAGTGTTACAGGGATGGAATAGAGAAAAGAGAAAATTAGAAAAACTTCTACAGTGGAACAGGATTCACTCCTGCTGTGTTCTTATGCATAACCAGAAAAGGAGAGGAAATTACAGAACTAGGAGGGCTAAATTTTGCAAAGAAAATGGATGAAGAGACGGGTGATTTGTGCATAGATTACCTCTAGTTTTGTTCTTCTCCGAAGGCAGAGTGTATGCTGGTCTTATCCACAAGCAACCAGGAGGAGTCGCCTGAGTACCCACACATAGGCACTAACTTAGGCCTAATTCATGAAACTAATTGTTTAACGAATGTTGATATGTAACAGTGTATCATTTGCATTAAAACTATCTTTAAAACAGACTAGTTTTTCCGATGCGTTGTTTTGAGCATGACACACTATGGGCTCTATCTTACGCCATGCGCAAAGCGACGCCAAGTGCAACGCAAGTGTCTTTGCTAGTTTCAGACCGACACAGTTGTCATTTTCCCATCCAGCGCCCGCGTTGTTTAAATAGCAAATGTACTTGCGCCTATCTGAGCGCCCATGGGCGTGTTGGTCTTAAAATGAGGTGTGGTCAGGTGCATTGTTGGCGCATTGCTATCTTGAGGCAGCGGAAAGCGATTGCGCGATTGACCAACAAAAACCTGGTCTTAAGGCAATGGCGCAGTATTTTAATGTTATTTTAAGTGCGCATTATTAAGATAGTAATATGCGCCTACATAGGCGGGTGCACAACGCGCGATATAAAAAAAAAAAATACATGTCATAATGGTTAGTCATAAAATTTATCAGAATTTCTTTCCTACTACTCGGCAAATCCGCCATTATAATAACAATCCGCCAAGGTGCAAGTGCACCTGGCTTTTAAAGGGAATGGGAGATGACCCTCCGATTGGTTTATTTCATGTTACACCCGAAACTATTAAGAGACTAAGTACAACCCCTTTGAACCATGCACCTTACTTTGCGCTCAGATTATCCGTCTTTAAACTAGCAAAAGTGGATTTGGGCATGCCCTAAATGCACTTGCGCCATGCGCTTTAGACCATGCGCTTAGATCATTAAAATATAGCCCTAGATCTTTATTACCTGGACAAGTGTGGCCTACACATAAATGTTACCGTCCACTGACACATACAGAAGTAGTGTTTGCAGAATACCCAGAAGGCCACACTCCTGCCTCTCTCTCCACTCTTTCTCGGTTTCCTTTTTCCTGTGTTTCTTCTTCCTCAGGCACACCACCATTAGTTTGGCTGAAAACTATTACAAAGTGCCTGTAAAGTCACAATGTCCTTCAAACTATTTCGTTTTCACCAAATGTGTATGAAGTGAAGTGCCTTCCTTCTGGAAAAGTTATCTGGACTTTCTCAAAGAATATTGTCAGAAGAAATATACTCCATCAACATGAACACTTTAAAAAAATATTTTTCCAGTAACCACTTTATACCTATAACGTGAAAATAATGAGGAAAAACAGTATTATTATTACACACATACACACACACACACACACACACATAAACACAAAGAAAAAAACAATTCAGAGTGGGCAGGGTGGGTTGGCTGGCTGCCATGGTTAATTACATGTTTACATATTATTTAATATATATCATGTTGCATATTTATGAGCGTATGAAGACCCCATAATCAACATGAATACATCAATCCATATACATTGCTAAAAATAGCTATTTCATCATTTAACAATATGAGGAAAACACAGAGAATCATGGGCAGATAAGAACAATAAAGCTCACAAAGAGGCATTTAATCTGTCCGTTTAATAACTCTTTTTTTTAATTCCCTCTTCTGGTTCCTCATCTGATGTGTTAGAACTGTCTCCATAGACAATAAAGAAACAAACGGGATGAAATTCTCAGAAAGACATCTAAGTTGTGCAAACCAATGAGGACTGTAGCCTCAAGTGTTGGTTTAACGTCAAGGTCTGTGGAAACAGAGAAATATGAACAGACAAGAACGATTAAGTTCACACAGAGGTTCACACATTTAATCTGCCTGTTTAATAACCACTTTTCTTAATTACCTGTTCTTTATTCTGGCTCCTCGTCCAATGTGTATAGATAATAAAGAAATGGAAGGGATGAAATTGTTGGAAACAAACATTTGAATTATTTTGAGAGCCTTGGAGATATTAAGGGTGGATGTGCATGGGGACATTGGAGCTGAACATCTCTAGTTGAGTAATGAAGATACAAAGTTAAATGAACCAATAAGGGCTGCGGTCACAGATGCTGGTGCAACATTAGCGTCTGAGAAAGAAGAGAAACAGGAACAGACAGGAACGATTACGTTCACACTGAGTTTGATCTGATGCATAATGGGTATCAGAGGTCATAGTGACCCATCTGGCTGGTCTCGCTTATGCCCTGGTCAGCCTTACTGTCAAAGGCAAACATAATGAGGGAGGGAGGGAGAGAGAGAGTGAGAGAGAGAGAGAGAGATAAGTTCTCACACTGAATTTGATTGTCATTGCCTGATGCATGAGGAATCTGAGAGGTGAATATTGACTGACCCACCTGGCTCTCTGCCATCACCAGGGACCTGCTCATTGCTATGACCTGTTGAAAAAAACAAACATTTATTAATAGAAAACTCATGGAAAAACTGGATGGGGACATTGGGAAACAAAGTGTGAATGACGACAACAAAATTAATGGAGATGCTCTTAAAAATGATGTGCTAACCTTCACTAATGACACACTGGCCCTTAGACTTTCCTCAGCAATGCCCACTGAAGCTGTATCTGACCTTATACACAAGTTACATGGAAGGAGACAAAATCTTATGTTCATTTGAGCACAATCTTTGCTTAACTGAAATAAATATCAAACTATGGAAACGTTAGAATATATTAACAGGTATGAAGGCGCCTTGCAGGTCTGTTTAACAGCATAAAAAGATTTTACACGCCTTATCCTTCAGCAGCATTCTCTCATGGCATTTGCCAAAATTTATTCTGCAATCTGTGAGACATTAACATTATGCAAGTAAATCTGTGATTTGATGTATTGTTCTTGTAGTTAAGTGAGAAATGAATACATGAAATTGTATCTTTTCAAAAAATACATACAGTAGATGGATTCAATTTACTAATATCCCAATAACCTAGTGCTGCCCACAGCTCAGCACCCAGTTTCTTGTGTTTCTTTAATATACAGGAGTTTGGCCATTCCTTGCCGTCAAGATGGCGTTCTGCAAACTAAAATGACAATGAAGGTTGAATGGCATAATGGTTTTGAGTCCATCTGGTTCTCATATACATGTCAGTATCGACACAAAATGTAATGATAAATCAACATTATATTTGTTGATTTTTCCACCATAACTGCATACACTCCACAACACAGAGTCATGTTGTGTTGGACGGGGAAAAGTCTTTACTGTACACACCAGGTGCCCAAGATGTTTCAAAGAACCTAATATCCGCCACAAAAACATTGTGACGTAGACGTGAAAGCAGCAGAAGAAACGTACTATCTAAAGTTAAATTGTCTACAGTACTGAAGATAGGACATGGTGATAAAAGGTTTTACATACTCCTAGTTCTCTGATGTGGCTTCATTGTTTCTTTTGACTACCCCGCGGGATTGCAATAGGTGATCTCATTCCTTTCCAGGAAAAGTGATCTCCTTACTTTCTAAAAAAATGACAATGAAAATATAGTTACAAGGCTCCAGATTAAAGCTGCAGAAAGCAAGATTTTGGATGTTCAGAGATCCTGAAAATGGCACGGGCTGTTTAAAGCTATCACTGAGACATAATGCTGCCAGAGAATATACAGACCCGCACACTCTGGCTATGTGGCTGTTTTCAGCTCCTGTCTTGTTGTTGTTTGTCAAATTCTGGCTCACATCAAGGCATCCGCTTCCATACCTGAGAATTCTGAAGGAGCTCTTCTGCTGTCGAGCGAATGTTGGCAGAGTTAGGGGCACTGGCTCATTTAAAAAAACCCAAAGGCTTGAGAAATCTTTATGCAGCATTAAGATGTAATAATTAGTGTCAGAAAAAAAATGCATCACAAAAGGCCGGCCTTTATATAATACAGGGAGATACTGAAGGTGATCTAGCCAAACAGAGATGGGATTCATTGAACAGTGATTATTGGAATCCCAGGTTCTAGTGAAGGAGACGATTTAATTTATCGTACCTACATAAAGCATGTGCTCCAGGCTCTTTTACTCTTTATTATAAACCATTTTGTTATACAATTTTTATAATAGCAAGAAGATCAAGATCACCCTTTTAAACTATTACGTGAGCTATTTCTCTTCCCAATGCAAGACACATTTAATAAGGCATGACATTTACACACGGTAGGATATAGCTGAAATATAATGCATTACCTTGCTACCCTATGGTATCCATAATCTAATGGAAGATGAATTATTAATGTCAGAAAAATTATTTGATAAGCAAAATGATAATATAACTGGCTAGGTATGCGAACAGATGAAAATACCGGCAACTGGGAGGAGGACTGGGGAAAGTTATTATAGCTACAGCTAAATGTCACCCTTTTTTAAGGATGCCTATATGCTATTCCTGTGTTTCAGAACAATTCTGCTAATACTAGTGAACATGGCAGACAGCTTCCTAAAGATAAAATTAGAAAGCCAACTCACAAATTAGCGATGCCATCTGGGTGTAAAATATGGGCGGCTGTCGCTAACAGTGAATCAGGCCTTGTCCAAATACCAAATTACAAATGTTGGTGAGAAAGATTCATAAATACACAAAGACAGACTTTTCCTGATGAACACATTGGGTCTAAACATTGATGCTTTGACGTCATTTTCAATGATGAATTAAATTATTAAGAGCAGCTTTAATATAGTGTGTGAATGTGGTCTAACCTCTGCCCAGCACCAGTGGATTACATTACATTACAGCCATTTAGCCACTCTTATCCAGAGCGACTTACACAGCTTTTTTCTCTTTTTTTTTTTTTTTTACACAGCGGGTACATTGCATCCATTTATACTGCTGGATATATACTGAAGCAGTGCAGGTGAAGGACCTTGCTCAAGGGTACAACAGCAGCGTCCTGGGAATCGAACCTGTGACCTATAGGTTACGAGACCAGCTCCTTACACTGGATAACCACCTGTGTGTGCTGTATACCTCATCAGAGACCCTGCTGGGGACATACAGTGAGCGGAATCTGTTCATAGTTAAGGGCGATGGTCTCAGCCACCCCACGCCCCCCCCCCCCCCCCCCCCCCCCATGAACATCCCCAGGGAGGACATCCAAGTTCCCCGATTTCTGAAGGTCTGTAGGGGTTGAAAGAAAATGAATGACATATTTTATATAGAAAATCTTCAAGTTGAGGCACAACAATCTTCATCATGTCTCTCAGAAAAAAATACTTCCTTACCACACATTTCAGAATGTAGGAACAACGGTTTCTATAAAGATTAAACAAAAAGATAAATTAAAGGTTAAGTACATATTCCTGGTTGGCGCTGCCTCAGAGTAGGAAAAGCTAATACGTTGTAAAGATAGCATAAAAGCAAAATCTGCCTGGAGACCAGGCGTGTCAGGCATTGTGATGACATACCAAGATATCCCCAGAACAAAAGATAATTTAAGCTGTCTGAGATGTACCTAGATGGGCAGAGATCTGTGAAAGCTGCTGATCGCCCTTTGAACAGAATGTAAAGGATACTGAGCTGGCAAGGGGTGCCCTGAAAGCAGAATGCATAGGCGGCTACGAAGGCCCGAAGCTACCCCGAAAGCAGGATGAGTGAGCTGTAATAGCTCCAGGTGTTCTAAGGACAGAACGTGAAAGACGCCGAGGGCAAAAAGGTGGACTGAGAGCGGGATAAACACGAAATGGTGGAACATGAGTGTTCTCTAATACTCCAATGAAAAGGTGCTCTGAGAACATAGCATTTACGAGCCTGGGAAAGCAACACGATGTCCTGAGAGCAAGACCAGCAATGCAAACTGCAAGGTACCCAACGAACTGAAAAGACAGTAAGCAGACGTGCGAACCGGATTTGTGAGAATATGCACAAGGTGGAAGGTCCCCTAAGAACAGGGATGGGCAGTATACTGTATTTGTCAGTATACCAGTATGAATTCATCCAACGGTATTAAAATACCATTGTCAATGGCATTTTGGTGTTTTTCTTCCAACGGATATAAAAAGTTAAGCATTGCAACAGTATGATAAAGAATGATACACTTATGGTGAATTGTCTGTCTTGAACGAAACTCACACCATTCTCAGCTGGTATTGGCATAATGCTGTAATATTCCATGTAAAGTACTACATGTTAATTCCTTGTGCATTTCAACACTTAGAACCTTTGTTCAGGAATTCCAGGATTTCCATATTACAGTGACCACCAGGGGCACCCAAGGCATCCAGTACCACACAGTAAGTGAAAAGAATAGCAAACCAGTGCCAGTGAGGAGCTGAATGAGTCTGATTGAGAGCAAAGGGAATCGGTGGGAATTACGACTGTTGATTCATTCTTCTATTACTGTAATGGTTTAGGAAGATTATTATGCAATATATGACCCCCCTATGCTTTGATGTAACTAGACTGTTTTTTTTTGTTTTTTTTTTTTCCACCTGCAAATGCCCGTGCAGTGAAGCAGGCGCATTATGCATGTGTGTTATTGATTAATACTCTTAACGATGACTGCGTCATTTAAATCATTTCTTAATATTGTTTTGATTGTGTTGAGTGCTGTGCTGGTCCAGTGGACCTGCAAATGAAGAAGTTAATGACCCAGCCACAACCTATGAAAACATAATCAAATAAAGAATGAAAATGAGTATGGGTCAGAAAGGAATGCCAAGCAAATCTGAATCACTGACTTTTTAGATACTCCATAGCTATGGCAAGTGCATTTATGCTGGCAGTTATTGGGTTGTGGCACATATGTGGTTCATAGTTGGGATATTGTATCAACAGAAATGCTCAAAAGCAAAATATTTTACGTTTGTTTTGTTTTTTTATATATATTTGAAAGCTGAGTGGTTCTCTGTGTATTTTCCTCCGTTTCATTACCAGAATACTTGGGGAAGAAAAACATTTAATTGACAGAACTCTTATCTACCTTAATTTTTTTTTTTTTTTTTCAAACCACAGGTAGCCTAATACTATTGGCCTATAGCGTAAAAAAAAAAACAAAAAAAAAGGTACTATAGTTACAATAAACAAGTCAAAGAAGAAGGAGTTAGGCTTAGATGTGTGGAGCCAAGTAAACATATTATGGTAAGGTGCAGTTGTCAGTAAACACTCAGAATGGTCCAGCTGATGGACAGTAATGTTAACAGGAGAAGACCAGTAAGAAGAAGGATAACATCAGAGGCAGAAGACAAATATCTTGTCTAGCAAAAAAAAAAAAAAAAACATCATAATACTGAACCACAACTACAGGAAAAACTCAATGCAACTAGAAAAAATGGAAACTACGATATGCTTGTCTAAAAGGATCTGCCTTTTCCCAATGTTTCTTGGGCCAGTGCTGATGGTGCGTGGCCCATTGTAGTCTTTTCTTATTGTTAACATGTAGCAAGGGCTTTGTTGCAGATACACATCCTTTAAGAAATAAATTGGCACAAATGTAATTGTTGCCCAAAATGAAGTTGTTCTCAGTTTGAAATGAAATACTGAGACATCACACACACGTACGTACACAGGCACACACACACGCACACACACATACACACACACATTTGCAGAACAACTGAAGTTCTATGAAACAAAACGTAGGCAGTGTCTACTTTGTGTCTCCAAATCTATTCAAAATATCTAAATTGTGCATTGCTGTAAATCATAACATAATCATATATTTCACCACAAGTCAACTGTTTTGACTCAGGAAATAAATCTGCCCCTTAATGATGGTTTAAGATTATAAATAAACACTGATATCACATGGAAAAATTATGCAAAAACATTGTGACACACTGTAGCACACACACTGAAATATGTAATAATTAACACTTGTATGTTCTTTCTGTATTCAACAGTGTGTAATGTTTTGTTGCATAGGGATGAAACTACATGTTACTACTATGGTCACACCAAGGGAAATTTTGCATTCACAGGGGTTCCCAAATTTGGTCCTGGGCCCCACCCTGTGTATGCTGGTTTATATTCTAACCTGTCGGAATCACAGAACTTTAACAATCTGTATTTTTTATTTATTTTTTTTATTAGGATTTTTCACGTTTAGAAGGATTATTTACCCACTGTGGCCACATTATGTCAGAAATAGTTATGTATGCCACAAAGAATAAATTATTGTGTTCATATTGTGCTTACTGCTTATATTGCAAAGGAAATGCATAAAAAGAGGTAAAATTAAAAATTAAATACTAAAATTAAAGGCTCCTAACTGGTGAAAGCCTGAACAAACTATGGACACCTGGCCACTAAATCTAACCATCTGGAAGATAATGAATTCAAAGAGAGAGCAAATGATTTGGCATCGTTGTACTGTATCGTGTACTAATAAAGCAAAATCACAGAGTTTGTTGCTTCCGCTCATAGTTTGGTTGCAAGAGCAATGAATGTCTGAGTGGAACACGCCAGCCACTAGGGGGCGAAGGGGTTAGGGGTGAGAACCTGCACTTTAACCACATGTGAATTGTTTGATTATAAATCTAAAATTGTGTGCGTGTGTGTGTGTGTAGGTGTGTTTGGGTCTGTGTGTGTGTGTGTAGGTGTGCGTGCGTCTGTGTGTGTGTGCATGTGTGTGTCTGTGTGTGTGAGTGTGTCTGTGTGTGCATGTGCATGTGTGTGTCTGTGTGTGTGTGTAGGCACTGGGCAGTAGCGATGTAGCCAGAGGCATGGTACATGTGTCCCTGTCCTACGTGTGCTTGCTTGCTCTGGCATACAGCTCTGTTCTGCTGCCCGGCTCCTGTGCTCAACAGGGAAGTCTTCCTTTGGCAGTTTCTCAGCTTTTCCATTACCCAGAAGCCCTGCTGGGCCTGTTCACGGTGACAGACACAAAATGGATGCCTTGGCAGCACCAGGCTAACAGAAAGGGAGTATCTGAGCAGCAATGGCCCACCCCTGTGTAGACACGTCCTGCCATTGGCCGACCGCTGTCCTGCTGCCTTGTGGGTAAGTCTGGGAAGACAAAGGCTACCGCCACACCACTTGAAAACAAAGCCAACTTGTTCTAGAGGCGGTGGAGACCCAGCAGCCTCCTGCAGACGTGAGAAAGTCTTCTGGTCTTCCTCAGTCCACCTCTTGCCCTCACAGCCTCCTCCACAGCGAAGGATGCGGTTTTGGGGAGAGCATGTCCGCAGAACAGGTAAACAGCCCTGCCCGTCGGTGAATCCCACCCTGGCCTGACGCTAGAAGACAGGCAGCGCTTGGTGGTCGGGTGAAGGGTGTGAGAATCAACGCTCTGGGGGCTCCTACCCAGACCCTCGCATACCGTCAACACAGGCTAGGGACTCCTGGCAAATGGGATGAGCGGCAGAGCTCTGGGTGAGTAAGCAGCCCCACTTAGTAAGGAGCCCTGGGGAACAGCCCCAAACAGTACCCTGTGTGCCCCTGGAGAGGACCAATCAGGTCACTCAGATTAGCGGAAGGGACATGCACAGAAAAGAAATGCGATGTGAAACCTCGCCCCGAATCCATGGATCCACCTTCCCCTGAAGTAACACTGCAGGTTGCTCCATTTGTGGTGAGAACAGGGCCTGCCACAAAAAGCAGATCTACAGCACTGCAAATGGCAAAAAAGACACTCATCAAACCCATCGTACACCTTCTCAGACTGTGGCAAGCTGTCATGGTGGACACCGAATTCGATTTTATGGCCACCAAAGGATCCATCAGGCATGATGGGCTACCCTGAAAATCAAATGTCATTAAGAAAACTATTTATTCAGCAACAAATGGGCAGAAATGAATTTCAGTGAAATTAAGTACAATTTATTTATTCATTTTTTGATGTACTGGAACTTAATTATAATAACGGTGCACTATCAGCTAAAGAAAAAGCTTTTCTCAGGGGATCATTTGGATAAAGTCTCAAACATTAATGCCTGGACTTTGTCGAGGGAGTAATACAGACTTAAAATGTCAAATTACAAGCACCACTGGGAACAACTGAGCAAAGGAGACTTAATACGGCGTGCCTGGAAGCCTGCCTATTGTAAAGTAGGCAAGGCTGTAGTCACATTGTGAGTTAAATTCACTCAGACTCACAGTTGCATATTGCTTGGTTTTTTATTTATTATTTTTCTGTGACTATACCACATGCACAAAGAGCACAGCACAGAAATGATCTCCAGTTCTCTAAATGTGTTCGGTGAAACACAAGGTCACAATTGAGAAAATAAGTGTAATGAAGCTAGTTTTAACCAACAAATTGTTCCTTGTTTAGTCCCAAGTCTTCTAAGACAATGCAATGCACTGCAAATGAAGATGTGACATCTGAAAATAAGACAGAAATTGAAAATTAAGTGAGAATTGAGAATGGAGAAGCACAGAAGGCATTACCCAGTGAGTTTGTATTAAATGCAATTTCTCACCTGAGGAAAAGCACCGAGTGTGAAATGTTGCGATCAAGTAATTTTTGTTAATAAAAAAAAAAAATAATTTGGTTTGGCCAATGTTTCAGATTTTTCTTTTTCTTATTATTATTTCTCAGCCTCTTAATGGATTCTTTGAATTTCATATCCACCTCTGGTCCTTATGCTGACAAACACCAAAAACAGACTCCAAAGGCACTCAGGCTTTGAGTAGAGACTAGAGACCGACTCGATACTGAGTACTGACTAGAACCAGTAGAACACTCTCTTATACCTGCACTGAAGGTTAAACACACTTGACCAATCAAAAACACCCGTGAAGCCATTTGTCCCGATAATTATGTGAGGCGGCTATGTATAAAAAGTGCTGCTATTTCTATATGATGAAACCAAAATGTTTTGCTTGAATAAAAGCTGAGAATCAGCATTTCAACCGCACACAGATTGTTTGATTGCAAATCTAAAATTACAGACTACGGAGCCAAATCAAGAAAAATACGGCTTTTCTCCCTGTTTTATACATAAGTATATATATTCATATTCTTCGGGCACAATAGGTAATAAGATTATCGAGAGGCGACGCGGCGAAAAGTCGGCGTGATGCCAAGGGGCTCTGAGATGAGAGGGATGAAGAGTGTTTGATGCCCGCGGGTGAGGGGCGGCGTGTGGAGGCTGAAGCAGCAGCCGCCGCTGTGGGCATCCCGGGCGACGGAGGTGGAGGGCACAGAAATGACTCAGTCTATTACTTTCAATAATCTGCCTTTCAGTCGGCCAGAAATGTGACATAGTAAAAAAAAATAATAATAATAATAAAATTGCACTCAAACTGATTTTTTTTTTTTTTTTTTGGATTATAGTCCAAAAATGTATTTCTTTTTCTTGTCTTGTGGAAATGACACCCACCCAAGTGAATGGCCAAATTCCATTACGAGCTTCGACTTAATCAGGTGAGTTCCTTATTTACTTGTTCATTAACAGCATATTGTAAATATCCAGATGTTTTTGTTTTTTATTTTTATTTTTTTAATGTAGTACTTATTGAATCTTACTCAGGCAATTACCTTCTTGTTTATTTATATGTATTCTAGAAATCAATTTGCAATGAAAAAAGTTACGTACATTTCAATAATGAAGGTGCGCTCTATCGCTATCTGTGGAAAGCAGTCAACTGCTATCTTGGTACAGCGTGCATGTGCTCTGAATCCCAGAGTATTTTTTTCACATGGGCCTGCTTTATGGTCCCAAACAAAGTTCAACCCTTTTTCAGTTGCGTTAAGAATCAGTAATTCCCCTCAATTTCTACAGGCACGGTGTGTGTGGTGTTCTCATGTTAATTATTGTGTTAATTTCAAGCTGTCACATGGACATTTTAAAAGCTTTCTAAATGTCAAAGATGAACTTTCATTTTTGTCCTTATGGCTCAGGAAAAAAGGGTATCAGTTCAGCCTAAGTAACATTAGTCATTTAACAAGATTGGAAAGGAAAGTCATTTGTAGGTAAAATGGTCTTTCTTCAAGTATCTGAATTTACATGAATGCAATGCCACTCATTTGTATGAGGTTAGTTTGCACTGATACATGTTGGCTTGGGTGACATAAATCAGGATAAAACAAAAACTAATAGCTAAATTATGTTTTACTTTTTATAATCAATGACTTATTTCATTTCCTAAGGTGCGACTGCATTGATTAAAATAGCATTTTTACTGTGTATAGTAAACTTGTTTCTTTAATCTCTGATATTTTTTAGCATTCCTACTATTTTGCATCATGAAAACTAGAGGCCTATTCTCTGACCCCGACTCTCCATTTCCTCTGTGCTATCGCTTGTTTTTCTTTTCTTAAGCTGACACACCTCCTCTTGACCAGCTATCAGATCGGTTCCACATGGCTGATCGTGGTGATTGGCTGATTTGCCAGTGAGAGAATATCACGATCCTGGCATCAGAAAAGATCTCTGCACTCAGCCACTGCAAGGTGACTTCACGTATGGCATTTCTTGGGATGGTGAAATGTCATATTTTCCTCGTGCTGTAGCATCAAATCCATCATACGTCTTAATGAGCACACACATGAATATTGTCTGGCGAATGACACCAAATAACGAATGGGGTACAATGATAAGGTTTGTTCGTGTTTAAAACAAACAAAAAGCTGTCTAAACAAACAATTCGACAGCTGACTATGTATATTCCTGATGTACTGGGTGTTATGTCCTGACAGGGTGTGTTTTACTGACAAAAAAAAAAAAAAATAGGGTATGCATGAATTTGCAATATGGAACACGTGATGTCAAATTCCTGGAGTGCTATGCTGTTTTTTTGAGTCATCCTCATTTAACCAGCAGTGATTTAATTAGTGTTCCATCTCTATGTGGTCTGTAACCACAGTGATTGTAATAAAAATAGGTAATGTAATAACTTTGTACTCTTTAATGTAATATCAGCCAGTTAATGTAATAACTCCCGGTTTATGTAATGGAAATCTTGAACGGTTAAAGTAATAACTTGCTGATTAATGTACTAATTTACTAACCACATTATCTGGTGGTTATTACATTAACTGGGGGCTACAACTTTTTTTATGAATAATGTAACATTTCAACCGTTAATGGAATGACATGCCAAATTACTGTCCATATGTTTGATTTTATATTCAATTCATGCCAAGTATTATGCCTGTGGTGGCTAAGGGTGGTCCAGAGGTTAGGGCCACTGCCTCCAAAGGTTTCAATTTGCTCTCCAGCCCTTTGACACATCCCAACCCATCTTCTATCGTTTCTGTTCCATCTACACTCCTCCCCCCCCCCCCCCCCCCCCCCCCAACACAAGCACACACACACATACACACACACACACAGTCAAAGTCACTCAGACATGCACACAGTATTGGCATGGGGACATACCCCATAAAGCATTATTATAATAAGCTGATAATTATTTGTGCGGCCATTAATACAATATGTTATGTTGCTCTTCGACTAAAATATGTTTTGAAATACCTCAGATCATATTGTAATCATTTCTGCAATTCATACAGCATGTTTGTATAAAGTATGACATGCATGATATGATATATAGGATACTTAGATGCATACTTTACGCATCATTTTTGGGTCTACTGATGTGTATCTAACACACAAAAATACAGTGTTGAATTGCCATTTCCATTATTTAAATACAATAAACACCATAAACAAAACCATATGTGATTCATGCAGTGTGCAGTAATACAGTGTTGAATTACCATTGCCATTATTTCAATACAACAAACACCAAAAAAAAAAAAAAAGTGTGACTAATGCTCCACTGCAGCTCTTAATATGATTTAAAGCAATTTAGAAAAAAATAACTTTCAGTACTATAGCAATAATAGAATACATAGCTAGCTAACTAGCAGCGACAGAAAACAACTGTGAGATAATTTGGCCTAAAATCATGGTCAGTTTTAGACCGGAATGTTAGTTTGTAATGAATCTGCATCTCAACCACTGTGGTCCATTCCAGTAGCTTCAACTGCACCACCTGGTCTATCATAGGTCCCAACAGCACACAGCCCCCACCCCCCACCCCCCCACCCCACATTCTACATTCTGCAATCGGTTCTGACAACTGCCCACCTTGTTGGCGATTAAGTTCCCATCTGTGCATGTCGTCCGGTTTGACAAACCTGTCAGCCCAAGGATCACTTCATTAAATAAAGGATCTATATGACACATGTTCCACTAATTTCACCATTTAATTTGTCCAACAGATACAGAAGAATGACTCTAAGTCACCATTATGCTGTCCTGTACCCTCGGGTCTTGTGTATGGGAGGCGGACATCGCCCAATGAGTGAGGAGACCAATGATGTCATACAGAAGGCACTAAAGGGGAATTTAATGTCCCTGTAGCAGAACAAACAAGAGCCTTAGTCAGGCTTTGGAGAAATAGAGATTCTCCCAGTGAGGATGGGCAGACATTAGAGTGTGCAGGAAAATGAGTAACACCTTGGTGGTGCAAACTAGCTAAACTGAACAGGGCTGTGTGTGTGTATGTGTGTGTGTGTGTGTGTGTGTGTGTGCGTGTTTGTGTGTGAACCCTTTAAATCCTTCCATATGCTTAAGCTACTGTATGATTTACCAAAGGAATAACTCCATTTCTTGCAAACCTCAGCCATCTCGTACTCCTTATATTTTCAATACATTTTTCAATTCAAGAAGTGTTTATCCCTGGTCTGATGTTAATGTGTCTATGCTGGTTCATGTCATAGTGTTTCTGTAACTATATGAGCATTCTAGTGCAATTCCCTTTAACCGGTGGTTATCACATTAATTATTCATTTTGATGAATAATAAAATATTTCAACTGTTAATGTAATAACTTGCCAAAATCCCTGTCTTCCGTCATATCAAGTGTCACACTTTGTTACTTACTTAATGTAATAACTGGTTACATTAACTGGCAGTTATTAAATTAACCAGCTGTTGCCTGGTGTCTGAAAGCAACACATCATAGTGATACTTTGTGAAATATACCAATGCAGAGCACACACATTGTTGATACAGTGCTTCGAAAAAGAAAGTACACCCTCTTTTTTACATATCAGGATGCATTTCCCCCTGGGGAAAAAGGTTTTTCTATTACTCAGTACAAATAAACTGATGTTGATTCAGTGAAGACTGATATTCTTTGCAGTGTGTGGTTAGCAGTTCTATTTTTTATTGTTCTTTGATATATTAAGCTGGGGGGTGCCACAAATAAAAATAAAAAGCTATTTTATAGTGTCATAAATACACAGACCAATGACAGCATAGCATGTTATGCATAGTGATAGAAGACAATATGATCAGCCAAGTTTGCCATGGGCAATATAACACATCACAACACAGTGCATCCTGAAAAAGCATCACTGCCAAAACTAGACCGCGTTGTTCTAAACCGCACATACACAGGGGATTCGATTTTGACAGATGCACACACAATTTGTCATGGTCCTGTTTTCCTGTCTGTGTTTCCCCTGTTGGGCCGCCAGATGGCGGCACTTCTGTTTTGTGTCCTGCTCCCTCCCTGTTAATTGTATGATTGTTTCATTGTCTCGTTATCCCATCATTGTTCCCACCGGTGTCTTGTTATCCCCTCCTTCTGGTTTGATTGTTTTTTGAGTTCACCTGTGTCTTGTTACCCCTTGTCTATTTAAGTTCTCTGTTCCCTTGACTCGGGTGCTGGTTCCTTGCGTTTGTTCTGCCTTGTGTTTGTTACCTGACATACATGTACCTGCCTGCTTGTGTTTGTTTCCCGACTGTATGTACCTGCTTGTTCCCTTGTGCTCTGCCTTCCCGTGTTCTGCCCCGCCTGTGTTTTTGAGTTCTTGTTGTTTTCTGTTTCATTAGATTATTTTTTGAGTTTGTGTTTCACCTGCCTGTATTTTGTTCCTGACTTGTGTTTTTGTCCTTCCCTTGTGCTCTGCCTTCCCGTGTTCTGCCCTGTCTGTGTTTTTGAGTTCCTGTTTTCTGTTTCATTAGATTATTTTTTGAGTTTGTGTTTTAGCCCATTGTGGCCTTGTCTGTTCCTTGTTTGTTCACCTTGTGTTAGTAAAGTCTTTGTTAATTTTCCCTTTTGAGTTTGTGTTTTTTTCCCTCTGCGTTTGGGTCCCCCCTACCCGGACCGTCACACAATTGATATCTATTGGCAACCATATTACAACAATGTTACATCACACTCCCTAAACCAAAGAATAATCAGACAGTAAGATTTAAGTTGTTCAGTGAAGTTAAATATCATGATTTATTCAGAATATATACTTTACTAATCTCACTTACATCAGTAAGTTATATTTCAAACACTGAAATCATGTGTGGTCGCTCAGTGTCACATTGAAAACGGTGGAGGCTGGAAGGGGTAGACTTATGTCAGTATCTTCTTTATTTGACAATGCTAAAAGAAAATGTTTTTGGTCACAAGATGATGATCTACATTACATTACATTTATTTAGCAGATGCTTTTATCCAAAGCGACATACTATACAATAAGAGCATACCGAAGGTAATTGGAACAACTACAAAACACAGGACCGATAAGGTACAATACTCATGCAACAGTTATTCATAGCCATGAACACATTAGGTCCAGTTCACACAGTAAACATTACTCTGACCTAACCTATGCTAAGTCAATGACTGAGAGATCGCTAATCAGTGAATGCTATCATAAACTGAGATTTGGTTGCTGAACGCCAACCAACCATTACATTACACGCACTGAGCAGACGGTCTTATCCAGAGCGACTTACAAAATGTTTACATAGCATTGTATCCATTTATACAGCTGGATACATACTGGAACAATGCAGGTTAAATACCTTGCTCAAGGGCACAATGGCAGTGTCCTACCCAGGAATCAATCCTATGACCTTTTGGTTACAAGCCCAGTTCCTTACCCACTGTGCTACACTGCCACCTTACCATTCCCTGTTGTGCAATAGGATTGCGAGGGTGTTTAAGTTTTTTTTTGTTTTTTTTTTTTGTTTTTTTAACAAAGTCAGACATTATCATCTTTATTTTATTTGATTGGTTATTACTAGATTTATTGTTACTATTGATTGATTATTAATAGATACAGAATATAGCCAGCCATGCTTTTCCCCTAAAACTTATTTGCATGTAGCATATTTTGAATTAATGTAAATAAATGAATAAATAAATAAAAGGGATATTCATGTACAATACAGATATTAATGCTTTATTAAGCATCTATAACCTGACAATAGCATACTAGCAAGATATTTGAGCTAAGAGAGAAGGAGAAAGAGGAAAACACACAGTCAGGCTAGTACATACAGTAAAGTAAAAAAAAAAAAAAAACCTCCTTATTCCTGTCACATCCTGCAAAACAGTAAATGACACAGCAGGTCACACCTGGATCCCATATGCTGTTACCTTGCAACTACAATAATGGACAGCTTGTTAGTTATTTACTTTGAACCAGTGTCTGAATTTCCCATGAGCGAAAAGCTGGGGGTTTTCCATTGTTTGTACCTCAAAATGAGCTTGAAATGTCAGCCTTGTACTTCCTTAGCTTTGGATCCATTTTGACAGAACTGAGGATTGCTGCTCAGCTGCTGGGTCTTTACTGTAGTATTTAATTTACTGCCAGGACCTGACCTTTCAGGGAGACCGAGCTGGCTTCACGACCTCTCGACACGGACATCAGCCGACTTGGGAAACAGTCAATTAACCTTTCCAGAGGGGAAAAAAAAAATACAAAAATGAATTGGGCATTATATTGCAGGCACCACTCTCAAGCCCAGCTCTGAGATGTTCTAAGGCATACCACTTAAAGGCAATTCAGACACAATTCAAATTATTATTATTATTATTATTATTATTATTATTATTACTGTATTACTGTAAAATTATTGTTTTTAGGTGTTGAATATGCTGGTTAACATCTACATTGATCAGTAAGAAAAACAGCTTTACTTAAAAACAAGTAACATGGCTGGCTTAAAATCTTGAGGTAGGTGAACGACGGATCATCAGTTCTTCGTGCTTCATACAATGCCTACAAAACAAGTATGACGTACTGAATATTTGTTTGCCTAAATCAAAATTTTAAGGCAGGTTACTCGTTATTTAAGGAGAGTCACCTGGAAATATTTTACAGTGAGTAGATTGTTGTCAAACCCAGTGCTACTTTGGCAGTAGAAAGCTCATTCAGAAGTGCTGTCACATTTGTAGGTTTAATTCTGAAGCAGGGGACAAACTTATTTCTCCTTTATTTAACCCGATTAGTCTCAAAGACCTAGCCAAAACTGTAGCTGATATAGCCTTTGGCAGCAACAAACACAACATACTGCAATCATAATTTAGACTTTAGAATAACTGTAGTTGTTGCTTCCCTGGCTTTAAATCTTTTCATATTCCAATACAGAATTACCAATGGATGGATAATGGTGATAAATAAATAAAAATAATGAATGGCAACATCTCATATTTGTTTTTTCTTTGTTTTATTTTTGTTTTTAATAAAGATACAAGTAAGTACAGACATGTCTTGAGAAATTATACTTTTAGTCCTGTATTACCTTGGCACATAGTGCTGCTACTTTCTCCTGTCAGTTAACAACCGTGCTGAGTGTGATAGTATATGGACATTTTTTTTTTTCCTTTGAGACTAACACTAATGTTCCCATATATTATACATTTTTTTGAAAGCCGCCATTATCATGTTTGGAATCCAAAGTATGGGATGCCTCAATATTTTAAATAGGGAAATGGGACACCTTGGGCCAGTTGGGCGCAAAGCATGCTGGGAAAGGTCTGTGGAAGAAATGAAAGGGTTAGCCGTGTTTGTCTGGACTACAGAAAGTGGAGCTCTAATATAAGACCTCTGACTTTCATGCTTTTTCCCAGTCCTTTTTGCCTGATGTTAGATGACTATACAACACATCTGATACATAATTTGACGTCTGAGTGAAGAGTATGAATCTCACTTAAAGCGGACAACATGTGCACATTGCAGTACACGTGTACACGCAATATCAGATCTTTTTTTTTTTATTATTTATTATTTCAGAAACTCATAAAACATAACTCCAAAAACATGGCAAGATGCATTAAGTGAATGTCACAGGGGCAACAAGAGCTTACGTTTGATACGCTTAAAATGATGATATAGATGCTTTTGTATCACAGTTCACTCCCATTTATAGAACCCTACAGATTGCAATTAGAGATTCAATTGTGACCCTTATCTATTCAACTTAACCTGTTTTATTTTCATGTCAATTAATATTAATAACATTGTGTCAACTGTTTTCACATGCATATTAATTTCATGCAGTTAAATAGTCAATTGGAATGATAAGCTTGTGCATAATATGGTAAGCCACAACAAAAGCAAAGGACAAGGTCAATTACAAGCATCATAACAGGGTAGACTGTAGATATTGGGTATCATTTTTTTTTATTGCAAATATTAATCATTAAGTTTTGGATAAAAGCACATGGCAAATGAATAGGTAAAAATGTAATGCAGTCTGTTTAGTCTTCAAAAATAGTATCTCAGTATTATATTGAGAATAAGCTGAGAGAAAGCAAGACAAAACATCACAAATACATTTTTAAAAGGATACTGTTGTCTCAGTGTACATGAATCAGGATTGGTTGTGTCAGATGGTGTCCCAAACAAACCCAAGTTCAAAGCATTTGCACTCAAGATGTGCCAACTTTAAGGCATTTTTAAACGCCTAAAGTACCTTTAAAGGCATTTTTTCATTAATTATATTTGCATCCAGAGATAAAAGAAAAGTGAACATGGATAGACCCCTGGGTTTATTTTAGATTTGTTTTATGTTCAACAGAAAATACTCTCACATTACGGACAAGAAACTAACACTTGTGCTTTCAGTCAATACGTACTGTACAGTCTTGTGTGGAATTTGAAAAACGCATGTTGATCAGATCAGACCTTGGAGTGCGACTTTCCATAAGGTAAGCAAGGTTAAAATGGAAGTGGTGGATCTGGCAAAACGTCCAGAGGTATACTGCTAGCCGAATGGCAGACTGTTGTCTAGGGGTGCTTTCATACTGTATGATGGTGTCAAAGAACTGCTAAATCTTTTATCATGGACTTCATTTCCCAGCTGCCTTGTTTCCCATGTTTCGCATTTTCATCACGCTGAAGTCAAGACCAACTGCCAAATTTCTGACAGCTGTCTCTCAAGACGTGTCATGACAACATGATGGCACTGATCTTCCAAATATCAAGTGGCATGGGACTATCTTGAAAGACAGACGCTATGAAAATTGCTAGCTCTACCTGAGACATCCCACAGTGTTTAATGAGGAACTCTCAGCTGAATGTGGGAAACGTCCTTTAGCTTTCGTAGCTGTGTTAGCATGCTACGTGCTCTCCTGCGTTGCAGATCACGTGCCAGTTACCGGAAGAACCAAGAACAGTGGAGCCGGGCCTTGTCCTTGGTGAACATGGACAGAGTCACGTACTTCATAAAGCGTACGACAATTATCCATTTCACCAAAGTATCGATTGCCTCAGATTCTCGAAGCGTGAAGGATGGGTGAAACATAGTTCATTCCGCAGATTGAAAGAGACTCATTCGGTACGCTGTGTTCTTTTTTTTTTCGCCAATCGTACCTTGGCCGTGGGGGCGTGAAGTGCGGTGGGTTGGGGTTGGAGGAGGGGCATTCGGCGAGCGGAGCGTGGGGT
Source organism: Anguilla anguilla (assembly GCF_013347855.1). Lineage (NCBI taxonomy): Eukaryota > Metazoa > Chordata > Actinopteri > Anguilliformes > Anguillidae > Anguilla > Anguilla anguilla. The sequence continues at coordinate 5,581,806 of NC_049212.1, forward strand.
TCGAGGGACCGGCACAGCGGAAGATTGCAGGAGAAGAATCAGACGTCGGCGAGTGTGGGCGTCGAGGGTTCGACACGTTCTTATTAGCGCGACGGGAAAAGGGACGGAAGCGCGCGGGGGGGGCAGGTCGCCGCGTGGAGGTGGAGAGATTGAGAGGGTGCTGAATGGAAGAGAATCCGAACAAACACCAGGGGCGACGCCGTTTCATCTGTAAATAAATGGGGCTTTGAGTGAGCCTGTTTGTCTTTTTCTTCTCAATCTCCACAGGCTTCAGGGATGTACCATTTCAGTCCATTAATCCACTAGCCTCAAAATAAAACTGCATCTCTAACAGCATCTCATAAAACAATGTATCCCTCAGCAGTTATATAAGAAGGCACCATTACATATTGGTATTTTTCCATATTAAAAACAAACAAAAAAGTAATGTACTGGTTAGAGCGCTGGTTTCTGATATCCCCGGGAATTTGGCTGTTAAAAGTTTAGTGGAAGAAATGCGACCAATAGGAGAAGGTGCCATTAAATTCTAAATATCACTGAAAGTCTCATCTCGCTATTTTCCCATATCCTTCCAGCACATTTGTCATTTTGAAAATTCAGCTATCTTTAGCATTCCTTAACGTAGCTCAACTCCGGCAGCCAGTCTTGACTGGGCCCGCCTCTCTGCGTTCATTGGCTTGGCACGTCTGGGTCGCTGTGACACGTCAAGTGGGCAAAATGACCACCGTTCATTTGTGAGTGTGTCAATAGTCCTGCTGGGTCACATCCAAGACTGTGCCCTCAAAGTCTCCGCATCCCCCCCCTTTCAATATGTCTAAATTAAATGCGTGAAGCACTAAAATGTGCCACAAAATGCTATTTACCGCCATCTTTCTGCTGAAGGGGCTCACTGACGGCGGAGGCTCACTGACCGCAGGGGCTCACAGACCGCAGCGGCTCACAGACCGCAGCTTCGGACCGCAGTTTGTTTGCAGCGCGGTCTACGTCACGCCTGCAGGGCCGAGCGCCGCGCTTCCTTCCGTTTCACTAATGAGAGGCAGCGAGGCTCGCCCATTACACCCCCGAAGTCACTCGCCCGTTTTTTAAAACCGCGCTGTGCGCGGGGGTGAAGTGGTCTTGCGGCGTAGCATCAATCTCAGACGCAGGCTTGTTTCAGCTCCGCGGATGGAGAATGGCAGCCTGTAGTCCTGGTATGTGGGATAAGCCACTTCAGCGAATTAGAAATGCTGGCTGGGAGCCTCATGGGAGGGGGGGGGGTGTTCATAGTACAGGGGCAAGGCATGAAAGATGGAGGATGAACGTGCGTGTATGTGTCTGTGTGTACCTGCGTGTGAATGTGTGTGAATGTGCATGTGTGTGCGCATGTATGTGTGTGTGCGTGTGTGTATGCGTGCGTGTGTGTGAATGTGTGTGCATGTGTGTGTCTGTGTGTGTGTGAATGTGTCTGTGTGTGTGTGTGGATGTTGTTGTCCGCCGATATATCCTTTAGAGTAATGTGGTGACAAGAACCCATGTTGTTTCCAGCCAAAGGCTGCATCTGGAACTTTGAACTAATTGAAATGTGCGATATAAACCTTTGAATCTGACGCACACAAATGATCTTATCTACACCCGGAAATAAATTGGCCCAAGCCAATTCTTTCTCTACTAGTAAAAAAAAAATAAGAAACACGCTTTACCATAATAAGGACTGGCCTCTATCTGCGACTGCAATTCCGGGGCGATGGAGGCAGATGCCTTGACAACCCAAATAAAACATTAGCTTTGCAGAGAAAGGCACAGGCAATACTGCGACTGCCATCAATGACATCTAAATCCTCTCAGAGCAGAGGAACGGGGATTGGCCCCCAGCGCGAGGTGCAGTCTGCATTCATCAATCTCTCTCCCTCTCCCTCTTTCTCTCTCACTCTATCTCTCGTTTAAAATGTATCCTTTCCGAGCCTCTAGGTTTTCCTTTATCGCACACTAAACAAAGCACAGAGATTTGATTTCCCGTTGCTCATTGGACAGGACCCCTCTCTCTTTCTCTGACGGGAGGTGTCCACGCCTCTGGGGGGGCGGGGCATTGCACAGGTATAATTCTTCAGCATCCATGTGGCAAATTGACTCTGCAGGGGAAAATCTCCCGCTTTTAGTATTCCTTGTTATGTCTCTTATTAATAGTCACTCAAAATTCAATGACACATTAATGCTGCGTCGATTGAAATGGCCGAAGGCAATTAGCCTCGTTATTGGCCACGGACAGGGAAACCTGTCATAGTCATAGGCCGGGAGCCACTACCACCGCCACTTCCCCACGGACCACACGGGCCGTCGAGCCGATGCTTCCAGAATATTCTAATCGGAGAGAGACAGGACTGCCTTGTGGCAGACTCGGTCCTAATTAAAGCTCCCTCTAGGGGTGCGTGGTGCAGTGTTCACAGAAACAATCTGCATCATTAGAGAATGCTCCCCCTGTCCTTGTGTTTAGTTAGTACCTCTGTATTGCTAAGAGGAGGCGAGTCACTCAATCCAAACATTCTGCCCTTTTTAAATGTTTTGCATTTAAAAAAATCTCATTGAAAATATACAGGTAAATAAATAGAAATGCCAGATTTTAAACAATATTTCTGTTCATTTTTGTTACCACTGAATTCACAAAAAATTAAATTAAATTTGAAAAAAATCTGGCCCCAAGGAAGTACTGCAGGAGGAGAACATTGCCTTAATGTCAGAGGAGATGTCCTGCTGTGGATTCAAGGAAATGATAAATCATTACCCTTAGGGTTTGTACTTCATTGTCATCATCCTCAGCATGGATGTGCCTAATTGACCTGTTAGTTTAATCACCCAGCAAACGGCCTCAGTCTGATCTATACCTAAATTGGGCTGATGGCGATATTAAATGCCTTCGAGACATATCGTAGTGCCTTAACTAAACTGGCACCCTTGTGACATGTATTGCAGCCGTACGGCTTGTTTTGAACCCGTATCACTAACCAGACAAGGCCACCGTGCCGCGGTCTGTTCACTTTTCATCAGGGCTCGATTTGGTACGGCTTTCTTTCGGACCCCGAATCCTCCAGCTGCAACCGAGCTGTTCCGTCCCGCCACGGTGCCAGTCTGGGTTTAAGGAAGGGGCGATGATTCCCCTGGGTTCCAGTCTTTCACCATTTATCCATGGCGGTTTCTCCTGTCCTCCGCCTTTGAAGAGGCTGAAGGGAAAAAAAAAAAAGAGAGAGAGAAAAAAGAAGAAGAAAAAAACTTCAGCGTGCGGCAGTGTCAACTCGTTGCATAAGGCGGTGAAGATAAGGGTGTCTGAGGTTAAATATGACTGCTTAAGAAAGTTAAATATTGATCGCTTAAAATGGTTTCAAAGGGTTATTGAATTGAAATGGATAGGCTTGAATAATTTATGTTCTGCAGGAGGAAGTGAATATCCGTGGTTTCTTGTCATGCTGGGAGAAATCCATGTATACATTAGGAGTATTTTTTGATATCTTCATGAACTAGTAAAAAAAAAGATGCGCATTGGGTGTCAGTGTAGTATTATGTGAGGGGAACTGGGCTTGTAACCCAAATATTGCTGTGCCCTTGAGCAAGGTACTTAACCTGAATTGCTTCAGTATATGTCCAGCTGCGTAAAAAAAATAAATACGTTTTGTAAGTCGCTCTGGGTAACAGTGTATGCTAAATGGCACTAATGTAATGAGATGTACATTATCACTAAGAAGGATAATTATACGTCCATTTAAATGGACATTAAGGCCTGGGTTAAGCATTTGTCCTAAACTTTCATTTGAGGCTCTGCAGAAAGAGATATTCACATATGGCAAACAGGCCGGATGTAATGATTTTCAGTGAGGGCTAGCTCCATTATGTGCTGGAAGAAAAAATAAAAAAATAAAATGTGTAGCCATAATACTGAAAAACCACTCCACACTCCATCAATCCAGTGAGCCTACTGGGGTTCCTCTCCAATGTGGTGTGCAATGCAGTTGTATAATTCCAGACAACAAAGACATTCGAGTACGTGCAGCATCTAACTTGGCCGGTGATATGATAGTCTTGGTTCACGTCACGAGTATTCTTTCCAACACTCGACTTAAATAAAAAAATAAAACTAAACTAAATTGCATTTCAAGTAGCTGCATTTCACTTGAGATGTGCTCACGGTTTGGCAGGTCAATCAAGATTTGAGAGGATTCAAACATATAATACTATGGGCCACATTAAAGCACTGTTCTGAGAAAGCATTTTACTAGTGGTACATCACTTCCTGAACTAGGATTGCCTTCATAGATGACAAATGGCCTGGTGGATGATATCCTAGTGACTGAGTCATTGTAAAAATGCTTTATTCTGTACTCAATCAGGCTACCTAGAAAGCTTTCCACTCATACGACGGGGCTCCATTTAATATCCCTGGGCCCTTTGATGAACTTTGTTGGGCAGCTAGCTAATTAACTTTGAATATTCCTACTCAGTATAGCTGAACTCTTATACAGGAACTGTTCCTCACAAGTTTATTTGGGATTTTTAATTATTTTTTTTATGATTAAGTTATAATTATTATCAAGCTCATTTCAGCAATACAACTCACAATGTCACACCATGCGTACTTTTATGGGATATATACAGTATGTATATGTACATATATGGCCACTTTATTAGGTATACCTGCTCATTACCACAAATGGCCTGCTCTTTCAAGCAGTGGTTTGTGTGGCTGAAAACATATAAAGCATGCAGACATGTTAAAATGAAGGTTTAGTTATTCGAGCGGGCAAAATGCATGATCTCAGCGACTTTAACCGGATTGTGATAGTTGGTTCCAGAATCCAGACGTAGTGGTTCCAGCAACTCAGAAACAGCTGCCCAGCTGGGACTTTTATGCACTACAGTCTCTACAAGTTACAGAGAAATGTTGTGATAAGAAACATCCAGTGAGCAGCAGTTATGTGGGTGAGAAGAACTTGATCAAGCTAATAGAAAGGCCACAAATTCACTAAAAATATCTGTTTACAACAGTAGTATGCACAAAGTCATCTCTGAAAGCACAGTGTGTAAAACCAAGCAGGATACAGCAGCAAAATATGCTGGTTTTCACTCCTGTCAGCTAAAAACTCAGTCACTGCCCATCTACCACCATGGTCTGAAGACTCATCTCTTCAGATGGACTAACTAACTATCACCACTCTGTGGGGCACTCCCAATCTGGGTCTGGGATCATTTTTATCGCTTCTGTTCCTATAGCACTCTCATGTTACATGTACCTCCATCCAGCACTCCATCCATATTGTTCTTTGTATCATCATCTTGGTGTTGTAGCTCGTCATGCCTTCTAGTTTGACTTAGCATAGGTGTTATGACCCCAGAGTGTCTAGGGGTATATAGGGAGGTAACATAAGGTCTGGGTGTGGGTTGGTTGAAAGGGGACAGAAACAACAAAATATAGTGCAAAACTGGTGTGCGTTTCATTACAGGTGAAGGTGAGCTATTTACAATTTTTACAAGTAAAGGCACAGACGTAACATATAAGGGGGAGAAGGAACGACAGCGGTGCCAAAGAAAAGAACAGAGTAAAAATCAAAACTCTCAAGTCTGCCTAACCTAATCTGAATAATAACCCTCTAACCTAACTACTAAAAATAAATATGAAAAACAAAACCTGACCGTTCTACGCTATTTATATCAAACAAAGTACAGGGAGTGGCACCCGCCCCTAACCTAGTGTGTCTATACAGTGATCTACCTACGTGCGAGCAGGCGTGTCAGTGGATATAACATAAACCGTATCTTACCTGTACACTTCTCCCCAGACAATTACACAGTATAACAAATAATAACAAGGGGTAGAGGACACTTGGAAACAATAGGGTGGCAAGCACACACGCAGGAATATACAAGCACAACAAATGACAAGCGGATAATAACAGAATACAGTGAGAAATTAGCAAGTATATGGCATGAAGCCCAACGACGGAGAACGGAAGAGTTTTTGAATAGTCGCGCTGTTTCGGATTGGGTGCTGTAACGGGGCTCGAATGGTGAGTGACGTGCTGGGAACCAATAGCAGACGGACACCTAGATGAGGAGATGCGTGGAGAGGTGAATGGAAAAACACAGAGGAGGAAGAAAACAACAAAACAAACAAGTACACGCGCGTCGGGACGTAACAATAGGTTAGGTCAGAGAGTAATGTTTACTATGTGAACTGGGCTTAAGACAGTTTTCAATATCTAGTCTTGATTCTAGGCTTTTGATTGCCTTAGCAGCCTGTGGCTGTGTCCACAGTTCCTGAAGTCTACTGCTCACAAGACTTCAGGAACTGAGCTACAGAGGCTACACTTCAAGATGCAAACCACTAAATCGGGATGGCCAGGTTATAGTTTGCTGACAAATACTTAAAAGAGCCTGAAGGCTTCTGGAAAAAGGTCTTGTGGACAACTGAGAACGAGATGCACTCGTATTGGAGTGACGGCAAGAGCAAAGTGTGGAGACCAAAAGGAACTGCCCAAGATACAACCACCAACCCCCCCCCCCCCCCCCCCCCACCCCCACATGGTGGTGTGGGTGTTATGGTTTGGACAGGTTTGGCTGCCGCAGGTGCAGCCAAACCTGTCATCATTCTCAGCATGGATGTGCCTTCACTGATGATGTAACCGTTGACAGCAGCAGCAGAATGAATTCTGAAGCGTACAGAAGCATCTTTTCTGCTCAAGTTCAACCAAATGCCTCCAGACTCACTGGGCAGCAGCTATTCATCCTACAGCAAGGCAATGACCCCAAACATACTGCTAAAGCAACAAGGGAGTGAAACCCCAGGAAATTCTTGACAGGCCAAGTCATTCACCTGATCTGAATCCAATTGAACTTGCCTTGTATATGCAGAAGAGAAAACTGAAGACAGATAGCCCCTGAGGTAAGCAAGAGCTATAGATGGCTGCAGTACAGTCCTGGGAGAGCATCACCAGAGATACTCAACACCTGGTGATGTCTATGGGTCACAGACTTCAAGCAGTCACGGTATGCAAAGGATATGCAATAAAGTACTAGACATGACGTCTGTCATTTAAATAATGTTAATATGTTCAAACCATGATGGTGCCCTGAAATGTGGTGGTGGGGGGGGGGGGGTGGGGTGGGGGGTTATGCTGTAATTTCTACATGTGTAACCAAAGTGCATAAAAACAAAAGCCAAGAATGCGCACTTGAACCATTATTTGTTTATAAGACTAAAATTATGGAGTACAGAGCCAAATCAAGAAAAAAAAAAAAATGTGCCTTTGACCATGAGAAGTTTCTCTGGATAGTCATGGTTTAACTGCTTGTTTCTAGGACATTCACAAAGCCTACTGTTTCATCCACATTTTTCCCCGTCACGGATAGGCTTCACTAAGCAAAGCTGAACTGAGTGAATTCACTTTATGTTACTTTAAATCAATGTATTCGTTGATAGTTGGTGGTTATGGATGAGTTGCTGTGAGCATTGTTTTTGGGCCTCTTTCCAAGGAAGTAGGAATAAGTGTTCCTTCAGTGTGTCACAGGCATCATCTCACCCTTTGTTCTGCTGGCTTCCATTTCATGCTTGAGCATTTGAAATTGTTTCTTTTGAAAATGCACATCAATTCAGTTTTTTTTTTATTACCGAAACTGTAGGCACAAAAAATGAGTATATTCCATAAGTTCGCATGAGTCATTGTCATAACAGAGTTGTTTTACCACAATAAATAATAAAAAATAATAATAACAATAACAACAATGGTAATAAAAACAATAATAATCTCTTGATTTCTTAGTGTGCCAATACCGGGCCAAACTTGCTTTAAACCATATGTGACCTGTTTACCTGCAGTACTCTTTTATCCAATGCTTTTCACATTTACTCCATTTTATTTCGACATTTCGTACATTCTTTTTTGTGTATATCACTCTACAGAGGGGCTCTACAAATAGTTATTATTATTAAGACTGTTTTGAAGTAAGCACAACTATATGACACATTTATCAACGATTGAAAACACTTTGAACACTGAACATTTCAACAATGTGATGTTATATTACCCAGAAGCAGAATTCAATCTGTTTATAAAATGACAGTGCCTTTCATTTAGAGTATTCAATGTCTCTCACATTACAGTATTTGAATAACTGCAGGGGCTGTTGGCATTTAGAACTTACTGTCAAAATGATGAGAAAAATAATGAATGTTAACTGGACATTAATGGTGACTGCATTCTCAGCAAAGCATTCACAGAAAAGAAACAATTCAACATTACCATGGGATCAAGTGTCATTTCTCTCAGCTTAATGGGTGACAACCCATAATAATGCTTCAGTGATTAAGGGACAAACAACATTTAGACAAACGTCCCCCAGAGCTCTGGTATTTTTGCAATGACTTCAGGACAGCTGATAAAAAGATTCCACCACCAATCACTGTTTGGCGTGGCATTAGGTAATCCTGAGAATCTATATCCACCCCTGGCTCTGGAGATATGTTTTACTGAGAGTTCAAGAGATGCACTTAAACCAAAAGCTGCGTGAGAAAAAACAAGTCCTTCTCCAATCAAGGGTGGTGATTGAGTGATGACAACCTTACTTGGAACAAAGACTAAATTACCACTTCGAACATTCCGAGGATATGTGTATCCTTATGTACCAGAATGCAGATACGTGCAGAATTTTACACTGGGGCATACAGAAACCGCTGAAAATACAGCTGTACAGACTAGTGCGATTATTTATCTTGTAAGGTAAAGCAGAGCGAGGAGCTGATGTCTCTGCTTTTTCTGCCGCTGCGGAGTGATGAAACTGCAGACGGGGGGGGGGGGGGGGGGGGGGTGACGGAGACGCACCTCACTCCTCGAACTTGATTACCATCGCGCTAAGAAGCGGGGGAAACAAATAGCATTCGGACCCATCCGGTGGTAGTTCTGCCCTTTATTTTGTCACTCGTGAAATATGCGGTCCTCGCCGGGTCTTAATGAAGCCCCTATCGTTCCCCGAGAGGGAAGCGCCGGTTGATTAACGCGGATGTTCTCGCACGCCAGCTGGCGTGGAAAGGGCGAGGCGGGTCACAATCTCTGCCGGCCGCTCCCTCCAGTCCACTGGGTTCCAGGGACGGCAACAGCTTAATTTCCATAAGTACTCCAGAACAGCAGCTAATTACCAGAAGCTAATCAACATCGCCAGAGGCGTCACATGTACACAATTTATTTAGCTATATTTTTTCTATGATAGAGAAATTCTCCATTTGTTGTACTCTCTATAGCAGGGCTACCTAAACTTGTTGCTGGAGATCTACCATCCTGTCGGTTTTCACTCCAGCCGTAACAAAGCGCACCTCCATTCAACAGCTACAGATCTCATTGAGCTGCAGATTAGTAGAATCAGGTGTGCCAAATGAGGGTTGAAAAGAAAACCTACAGGATGGTAGCTCTCCAAGAACAGCAGCAAGAACGGCAGCCCTGCTCTAAAGGATTGGTCATCGAAGATTAAAGCTTGTTCCCCACCGTTAAAAGCACTCAAACACTCAAAACCCAAATGTTCTTTCCAGGAGCCTAGTGCTCAGCAAAACAGCCATCAGCCCGCGAACAGAGCCAAATGCGAGCGACGTTGACGTCAGAAGGTATCGATCCTGAAAGCAGATTGGCTTGAGTACGCCTTGAGAGAAACCTCTCAGGCCTCCATACACTGGCCGTGGGGGTGACTGTCCGTGGGTTGGGTACTGACATCCAAACGGTCTGCACGGCCGCAGTACGCGGTTAGCAGCCCATTTCATATCTCTGCTGTGTTTCGCTGCAATTTCGGGGAACCAAACTACCTGCACTGATTTAACGAGAGCTGAGGAAAAATTACCCTGAAATCCCATGCATTCCCAGAACAAACCCGCCCCTCCCTTTCTTTCCTATTAACTAACGGTGATGGCAATGCACTGTTCTTCAGCATTTTCTACATCACCACTGGGTATAGGCACGTCCTGCCCCCATACATTCCACAGAATTGTTTTAAAATAATAGCTTTACCATTGGACTGCATGGATGAAAACACAAATAGTATTTGAAAGCATCTAAGTTTGCTGGTTTTCGTTTGGGCCTTCTTTAATAATTAATTATTAATGATAATTAGGCATTATTTGATTGACTGGTTATTTATGATCCAGCTCAGTTGGTAATTGACCTATCACTAGGCTCCTCTCTACACCAGAAATTGTCCAGTCATACATTAGCAACCATTATTATACATGCTGACCTCAGGCTAGTGGCTCAGTCAAGGTGCATACAAACCATTACAGAAGATTGCAGAAGTTGAAAATCATTATAAAACATAAATTGAGTCACACAGGATGGTGAAATGTTGCACTTGGGGTACCGGTAATACAAGCACCGGATGCGCTGAAAGATTTGAGACAGGAGTAGTTTTGGCCCTTTTCCAAAGCCCAAAACCAGCAGAGACAAGTTCCAGTGATTAAAAGCCAGAACATAGACATCTAGAGGGGTGGACATGTAGGGTTGAGAGATATTTTGAGATAAACAAACTAAATGAACCCCAATATAGTTCAGGTTTTACCTGGATATACCCTGGATATGTTCTAGTCGGCTAGAAAACTTTCACTTTTCAACCACTTGTAGCCGTTTTTTTTCTCCTGAACACCTAGATGGATTTACACTGACTTTTTACTGAAAAAATGTTCACTGGGATGCAAGTTATGGCTAAGGTTCTGTGGTTGACCAGATTACCAGTTACCTATCTGACATGATCTCAACAATAGCCAACTTTAGCTATCTATAGGTAGCTGATGTTTACATTAGCTAGGGCTGACCTCTTTTTCACAGACATTTCTTCTTTTGGAACAGAAGATATCCATCCAGGCTGGATTTATAAATTTCTGAAAATGTCTGTTTAAGTTGTACACGTTCTAGAGACCGCATACAAACAAACAGCCTAGTGCTATGTTCATAAACCCCTCCCATCCCATCTCCTTTTTGAAATCCAGGAAGTTATACAGTCACCCTTACATTAGCTAGCTATTCAGTAGGTTGATCATGCTGCCATTTTAACATGACAGCATCGGGCCACTGGCTTAAGGGGGTTTAGCTTCATAATGTAATTGTTAAAGATACTGTAATTAGGCTAGTGCACAAACAGCACTGCTCCTTGATGGTGTTATCAGCAGCATTGATAATCAGCTGGTGAGGTTTCTCCCTTGTACACTGGCAGGTGTAGGTCAACTTTGGCCACAGTGTTAATCATGATTTAATTTCTACACACTTTCATTTCTTGCACATACCGCACAATTACCTATTGAAAACCTTTCTGTCTCCTTTTTGAGGAAATCGCTATCATTTTTCCAAAACATATTTTGTGTATTTTTACCTGTTGGTGTATTTTGTAAAGTGCCAATGTGGCTATTGTTTACACTGTAAAAATGGATGCCTTTTTGTGCCCTCTCAGACTGAGCAATGGCATTCCAAAATGTGAAACAAAGGACGAACCAAAATACCCTTTTATTTCAACCACTTTTAAAGGACAGGACTAAGCATATGAATAATACTTTCTCTTGTACTTAATCCCTGGTGAATTCAGTTGCATTTTATAGTGATGTGTATTCTATAATAGAGTTGCATTCTCTTTCAAACATTATATATTAGGACCAAACTAATCCTCACCTAGTCTTCTCCAAGTGCAAACTGTAAATCTAATCTAACCTCACGTGACTCATAACAAACACACACACACATTTTACTTTGTCATTATTTATTCAACCAAAAACAAAGCAAAATATAAAGTAAACACACCTTTACAGCGTCCATAAAAATTAAAAAGGACATTAAAACCAGGTGCTGCTAATCAAGTACAAAATATATCTGTGATGATGTCAGAGAAGCAACTGTTGCTGTTCATCAGTCTGGGAAAGGTTATAAAGTCATTTCCAAACACTGTGAAGTCCATCATTCCACAGTGAACATTTACAAAGGGTATCCCAGCAAATTAACCCGTGGATCAGACTGGATGGCGCTCAGAGAAATTACAAAGAATCCAAAAGATACTTCAAGGGATCTGTAGGACACTGTCAGCAGGGTGAAAATTAGAGTTAGTGATTCCACCATTAGGAAAAGACTGGACACGTATGGGTTTCGTTTTGTGGAAGGGTAGCCAGGAGAAAACCGGTTCTCTCTCTCAAAAAAAAACATTGCTGCACAGCTTAACTTTGCCAACTTGTACCAGAATGAACCAGGAGATTTCTAGAATACTGTCTTCACAACCATCGCGTCCACCATGAATTCTTCTCTGCATGGGCATATTCTACAGGGAAACATGAGATTACCAGTCCAAACAGATAAAGCTTGGCTGAAAGCAGATCATGCAACAGAATAATGATACTAAGCACACCAGTAAATCTGCAACTGAATGAAAGAATCAGAATTTTGGGAAGTCAAAGCTCTCGAACCCATTGAGACGTTGCAGTGGGGCCTTAAGAGAACTGTGCAAAAACGAATGCCCTGCAACATTAATGAGCTCAGGCAGTTTTCTAAGGAGGATTGTGCTAGAATTTTTTCCAATGCCACAAGACTACTCCTACATAAAACACTTACTTCAGGGTGTTTTTGCTAAGGGAGGTTCTACAAGCTCCAGAATCACGGGGTGCACTCACATTTCCACAGAAGGCCTCTGTGAATCGGTGTATTTCTGGTTAAATAAATAATGACAAAGTAAACTTTGTGTGTGTTTTGAGCCACATGAGGTTAGCAGATTTATGTACCGTTAGAACTCGGTGAGCACTTACATAAGGGTTAGTTATGTCCTAATGTGCAAAGCCATATAACAGAAAGAGGATGGCTTTCCTTTCTCGCATCGCTGTACATTTAAGTAATGGAACGTTTGCTTTCATAAAATGTCTGCGAGCCGCTCCAGTCTCACAGGAATGCAGAGATCAGCGCTGACGGTGAGGTAAAAGCAGACAGCTGTAAAAAGCTCAGGCTCGCTGTTTACAGCCACCGAGAACAGCAGCATAAAAGGCTTATCATCCTGGCTGGGGAAGCAAGACCGCGAAGGTTTCAGGGCTCTGGTGCGGTTCCGGTACTTTAGACCGACAACGCGATCCATTTCCCGCACCGAAAGGCTCAGCCGTTCCGTCAGAGTGCTGGGCTCGGGCAGTCTGCGGGAGGGAAGAAATGAGGGAACAAAGAACAGGCAAAAAAAAAAATACCTACATTAATAAGCTGCGGTGGCTAACAGCGGCCTTGTTTTCACCGCGTGATACGAAAGTCATCCGCGGCAAAGGAGCACACAGGAACACTCTTAAAAAGTAAAAAAAGAGACAAAAGTATGATTTCGCATAACAGGGTTGGCACATGGAGGCATCTCAGCCTTAGCCTGAGGGAAGAAAACCCCCTACAAGCCCGCAATTGAGACTAAACCCACAAGCAGCCCTTTGTCCGAAGCCCTCAGAGCTCGGCATTTATATGCTCTTTGATGAGGAAATAGTGATCAGCTGCCATGATGTGCAGTGAGCTGCAGCTGCTGCCATAGCAGTGAGAGGGGCTGGCACTGCCCATGCGGCACTCTGGTGAGAGGGATAGATGCTGTACACGATCCTCCATTTATTCATTTTAATGACCAAATAATTATGGAATAAAGAATGTGAGCGACTGGGGTACACGAGACAAAAACTATCATTAACCTCCCCCCCGTAAACTCTAGAAGGTGTGTGTGTGTGTGTACGTTATGTATGTACATGTTAGTGTTTGTGTACATATGATTTGTGTGATGCCTGTGTGTGTGCATGTGTGAACTTGTCTGCATGTGTGCCTGTGAATTGTGATTTTTGTGTCTGTGTGTGAGCATATGTGTGCATATGCGTATTTGCCTTTGTGTCTGTGTGTGTGTGTGTTTGTGTGAATTTGTCTTCCTTTTGTCTTCATGTGTGCCTGTGACTTGTGATTTATATGCCTGTGTATGTGCATATGTGTATTTGCCTTAGTGTGTGTGTATGTGTGTGTGTGTGTGTTAGAGGGAGAGGGAGAGAGAGAGAGTTAGAGAGATAGACAGAGAAAGAGAGGAAGGGAGAGATTCTGTGTGTGCATGCTGATGATCCATAGAATAGGACAGCCTATTATGCAGGGTAATTCAATCTTGATGTTTCAGTCTGTGAAGGTCAGGCAGACTCAGTGCACTACAGATAAATGGGCCCTTCCTGGCCTCAACAAGCTAATTAGAGCTTCTCTTTCATTCACTGACCCGGCACAGCCACACATTAAAGGGCTGGTCATATATAAACCGACTCTCCCTTTCAAAGCGTATTAAGCGTGTTTTTGCCATGGTTCTATGTGTGTCAGAGACATCAAAAACACAAATGTGTGCTTCTGCTGCCTCAGAGATAGGAATATCAAAACACTAGAGACTTCTAAAAAAGAAAAGAAAAAAGAAAAAAGCTTTCCTGGATCAACATACGAACCAAATTCAATATCGGAAACCAGCCTAATCTAGCTGTAAATCTCCCTTGCCGATAGGACAATGTAGACTGGTGCATGGGAAGTTCAATATTATCATAATTTGTCTTCACAGGATATTCTTGTGTCGACAGCAATCATGCGAGTTTGTGACGTAATGCTACATACTAAACTGACTGTGGAACCACTGTATATGTTTGTCTCTCAAAATATTAAGATTTTAATAATAAAAAAGGTGGTCCACACATGGATGGTGCATAATGACAAAAGTCCTCACTTAGCTGGCACAGAGTGACATAGCTCACACTCCAGTGTGTGTGCACAAGCACAGAAAAAGTGTGTGTGTGTGTGCGAGCGAGAGAGTGAGAGAGAGAATACACCCTCCCTACAAGCTCCCTGAATTTAAAAAAAGTAGTGAATACTGTTCAGTTGGCTCTGGCACTTCAGTTAAGTTTAATATGTGGCATTCAGGGCTCACAGTGGCAGACTTTACCCCGCAACAGCCCGTCAGTCTAAGCTAGGCCAATGTGGGGAAGCCAAAAATACGACTTTGTACATTATTGCACCGTCCCACCAGCTAACATTGGCTCCAGATAAGCGGCTTTTTAATGATGCTGGCTATAAAATAATGAAAAAGATTAAAGATGATTATCACAGGATTAGAGTTTGGCCAGTGCTGGGTCTGTGCTTGGTCTCCGCCTTTTGTGTCCCCCTGTCCTCACAGTCCCTGGGTTCCATCTTTTTCTGTCAGCTGTCAGCCGTCTGATATCTCCTCACATCGGTCTGAAGAAAAGGCTCTCATTTCTCATCCCCATTACCAAAATGTCACCAAAATGCCACCGCCCAGACCAGCCAGAGTCCCCAGCCTTGGTCCGGCTCCCACTGCAATGCATTGTCCTTGATAGAAAAAAAGTGTCCCATTTAAAGCTGTTCATGTCCAGACAGGTGGAAGTTACACTTCTTCATTTCACATCTGACAAGTGATAGGTTGTACAAAAAAAATAAAATACTTCCCAAAAGCAGTTATTTGCACAATAAAAGTACTTTCCTGCAATGTGCCAGCGTTTGATGACCTATCCGAGCCAAAGCCATGTCACAGGGATGTTAGTCCACCCCTGAGTCCTGCCCCCCCCACCCACCTCTTCCCACAATGCCCACAGAAACAGGAAGATAATTTATACGTGATAAGTACAGTGATATCAAGTGTTGTCTGCCTCCCCAAATATCCATTAATTAACTGATTATTTCATTAATCATTAATCGATTATTTGCTTTAACCATTTTATGAGCAACTTTCAGCTCAAGGTTTTTACCCTTCAAACACTGGATAATCCTGTTTTACTGTTAGGTTTCCCTGGCAGAGAATCAAATAGTAGTACTTTTACCAGAGATATGATGCATTTCAGAATAAAGCAGGAATACGTCTCACAAGTAACAACAAGTGCTTCTTTCTACAGTGCCTTGTATGAGAAAGAACATGGATCGCTGGGATACAGTTTTATCGAATGCATTTTTGACTCTATAAGGTCACCGACCGCAACTGTTCTACGTATCGACCAGATATTTAACCTTTCGCGCTGATATAATAGCCAGATATTCAGCTGGTTCTGCCATTACTGAAGGTCAAACCGCTCTGATTTACTGACTCATAGCTAGCGTTGCAACAGTGGAAACCACAGAGTACGCAGCGGCTGAATGACTGACTATCGTATGTCCAATTAAACCCTTACCGTGGGATTTCTTTAAGCACTGTCTTTTAAACAGAAATAGATTGCACTCTCATCTCAGCTAAAATGGATACCTGGATTTAAAGATTTCAGCAACTACATTCAGGAAAGATTATAAATATGTTTCAGTTAAAATGAGGTTAAAAAATTCAAACTTTTTTGCATATTGTATTCAAAAGTGAAAAAAAGTTTTAGGCTGAATGCTTAGCTTCAGGCCTTATAAGCCTACCTGTATAGTATCACCACAGGTACACAAGCTAATTGGAGAACAACCACCAATCGGAGAGCATATCTCCAGGTAGGCCATTAAATAATACTTGTGGCAGAAAATCTGAAAAGTCGTCATAAAAAAATAATAATGATTTTAAGCATGAAGAGGCTGTGCTCTAGTTTCACCCCTTTGGGTTAAAAAACATAGATGTGCACTCCTCAGATGTGTATCCAAGAAATTCAGCCACTTCTTGTTGTTCCACAAGCTGCACTGACATGTTAAATTAGAACTGCAGTATGAAATATTGGCAATGTTTCAGAGGCTCACTTCAGGTGTCCTTTGAAAGGATGACATTCTGAGAATGAGAAATTAAGGGGGACAAACGGCTGAACGGGTGAAGCAGAACTCAATGCGCAAGCATGAGCAGTGGGATAAGTACCTCATACCCGCATACAGGCTTGACAGCTCCACAATTGTGTGTGTGTGTGCGTGTGTGTGTGTGAGGGTGGCAATGACAATGGCTGAATCATTTTTTTGTCTTGTTTTTTCAAGACAGGGATAAGAGATATGCTCAAAGTTACACTAAAAAGTGCATCATGTTTATCGCTCACTTTGTTGGAAGCGGTGCAAGCTGTAGAGCCTCTGAAACCATTGGCAGGATTAATAGCGGGTGGCAGCGGTCCCAGGCTCCAGTGACAGAACGTAACAGATAATGAGGCGTTGCCTGGCGGTGTAACAGAGCGCACGGGCGTCCTCCTGAAACTCCTGATGGCGCGGCGGAGTAAAGAACCCAGAAACGGTGCTGAAGAAATCGGGTCCTTTGTGGAGAAAACCTGTCCTCTCAGGAACATCTGTACTCTACCTCACTTCAGTTCCCCAGACATGGCTGGAGAGAAAGCTTTCCCCTCTTCTTCTGCGGTTTTGCAGCTATGCCCAATAGCACAGTAATAATAATAATAATAATAATAATAATAATAACAATAATAATAATACTTTTCTTAAATGGCACAAGGCATGCGTGGCCTATATGCTTTTAAGACATCAGCAATGTATTCTGGTACTAGACGAAACCTTGCCTTAAAAAGTGATCTGAATATTTTAAAATCAATTCAAAATAACACTGGAGGCAAATGTTGTGTTTACAGGATGGTTAAATCTCTACTGGGTAAACTGCAACATGCCTTCAGGTTGGAGACGAGCTCATGATTTTCTCGAGGCTTTCTGCATTTCCCGGATGTAGATTAAGACGAAGAACAAATTGCCTCAGTCCTTACTGCAGTGTGGTCTCAAACTCATGAGTATAGTCCCATGATAATCCCAATTGCAGTGTGCTTTAAATATCACTTAGATCATATTAACGTTGCAGACTTACTAAACCTCCTGCTGACCAGGTTTAAAAGGTTTAAAAAATATCTTTATTTGTACTGAAAACAAATAATACATACACTGGTGTTATTGGCTGTGTCTCCAAAATGACTGTCCTTGTCCTTATATTCTGAACCTTTCTTCCATTAAATTGGTATTTTATAAAGTACACTACATGTTCAAATACTAAATATTTAATTTAGACTTCACCACATTATCTATTCAAACAACACACATTTGCCTCGCACTGACCTCAAAATGTAGTCCCATCAATTTTTTATTCATTCAATTAATTTAGTAGACTGAAACAATGATGGAATTACTGATAATTCAGTATATGATTTGCACATGATTTAGGATTGCAAATCATTGCAGTGTGTGTGTTGGGTCCAAGTGGTATTAACAGGGTACCTGATGTATACTGAACTTTGAGAAATTTTAAAATCTCAAAACCATTAACTAGCAAACAATGAGTGTCTTTTAACCAAGTATAATCTAATTTTTATTTTCATATGCTATTCTAATGGCAAAAGAGAAACAAATCAATAATGAACATTTATGTTTGTTATTCAGTTAGGACATCATTTAAGACATAAGACAAGAAAACATGAATGTCCTAGTTTATTTAGAAGAAAGCATATTTATTTTTCGAGTAGTTTTAAGCCATTGTCTTGTTCATATGGGCTCTGCGTTATAATCAAGATCGCAGATCTTTCAGGAATGAAAAAAAGATCCCTTCAAACATTAAAACTTTTCCATTCTCTGTGTTCGATGTGCTTACACACAGAACTAGTGCATACACCCTTAATTCTTTGAATCAGACTCAGAAGCATGGGCACAATGGCAGGGAAATTACAGACACTGAACGTCGGTACAAGCAGGAGACTGTCTGGAGATCACCTGATAAGGAACTCCAATCGCACGCGGCAGTCAAGACCTTCATAAACTTAATATTCAGCAAATCCTGTGTCACCACGGTACTGGGTTAATACTCAGCTGTGTACTAAAAACAGGGAGCATGCTGCAAATGACTCTTCTTAGTTTTTGGTGAGAAGCAGAAAAAATACTCCAATGGAGACACATCTGCCCAGCTGATCTTTCATGCCAAATTCTGCCCTGTTCTGAAATGCTATTCGCATCTCGCCAATGTGCCGCAAGAGCCACTTGTGCTGTTACCACGGGTAACCCCAAACCACCCCCCACCTGCACCTGCGCAGGGGTCTATTTCACATGCTCAGTTCACATAAAAGAGTAACACAGGTGTAACCAACACTGGCCAGAGGAGATGCCCATTACTCATCAATAACTGCTGGTAACTAGACTATAGTCATATAGTGATAGGAACAGTAATCAGTGGAACCCAGGCCAACATTAAACCACTGTCCGGACATTCCATTGCACTTTTTGAAAGAGTAGGGGTGTTCATCACTGTGCCCTGGTCAAATTCACAAAGCAAAAAAACTGGTTCTGTGCATTTGAACACCTCCATATGACTGGCTACACACAATCTTGCATTCCCTATTGACTTTGATTCCCCAGGTCATCGCTGCAAAATACAATTGAGTTGACCTTCCTAGTTGAGTAAAGTTAAATAATTGTATATATATATATATTTATTTTTATTTTTTTTTAATGTCCCAATGCTGTGTGCCAGCAGCCAAATGTGACTAGAGGCACAGTCCGTGTCCAAACCTGCGATGTCCAGTAGAGCTTTGCACTTGTGGCAATGTCAACGCAATTCAATTTAAATCTCATTCTAGTTTATTCATCCCTTCAGGGCAATTAGGACGTGCCATTACTGGCTGAGCCAAATTCTCCACTTGAGACTACAGTCTGACTGACGCGCGTGGACAAGAAACAGGGCCACTCAAATCAGGTAGGTCACTGATCACCATCGAAACATAGATGTTCAGGGTTAACCCAGGAGCGCTATTATGAGACAAATCTAGGCATATCAGAGGCACAAAGAAATCTGTTCATATCTGAGTTCTCATCCAGTGTAAATGCAGCATAAGGTGCACAGTGAAGCACAAATGTGGGGAAACACTAGATCAGTGCACGTGGTTTTCAGAACAAAGTTTAAGTTGGAACTGACTTTGATGATTAAGAAACAATATGCATGGTCCCTGATCACCAAGGTTACTGTGATATTGATGAATTATGCACTGTACAAGAAAATATGATTGATCACCTGTATAAAAGGTATACGGAAATGCTAAATGGTAAAATAAAAAAATGCCACAATCAATAAAGTTTTGACATCAACACTTCCCAAAAAGTTTCCCAAAATGTTTTACTGTGTGCAGAGAAGTTGGAACAGATATACAATTCATTTGGGATTAAGATTTGCAACAAGGACTCTTCATGAAAGAAACTTTTTGAGCGAACTTTTTTTTTTTTTGAGCCAAAGAACAGAACTATTCTGTGGTTGAGATTCAGCCCACCCCCCCCCCCTTTTTTTTCTAAAATAAAAATGTCAAGCGTGATAAAAATGAAACAGGTTACAGACCTGTACAGGTGTTGTATAGTGTAGCTGTAGTTGTTCAAGTCAGGTAAGCATATGTCCATATAAATATGAGTAATTAAAATCAATATGAATATTTATTGTAGTTGTCATGTAAAACCCTGTGATACCCAAGGTGCAAATATAAAAGAATGATTGCGTTGATAGCAAACTCAGAACATTCTGGAATGATGCCACTGCATGAATAAACAGGTGTAAATAAGCCTTTGTTTTCAGGACAAAGTATTGCGCTTGTTTCATCATTCCCCTTCATTTAAATTTTTGATGAATTGTTTTTGTGTTTTTAAAGAGTTCAAAGCGGCACATCATCAGTAGTCTATCCCAAATTAATTTGGTATGGATAAGGAACCTAGAATTCAATTTAGGATAGCTAGGGTTCTGTGCTCTGTTCTAAGTTATATAAAATTCAGGGCTGCAAAATTGTATAATGAACCAGGCCTGAAAAGTTCCTGCGGAAATTCAGATTTTTAATTTTATTTCGAATGATTGTTTTTAGTATTTTTCTCTTCAGATGTTGTGTATAATTTCCAAAAAATCCTGCACTTGCTGTTAACAATCGGCCTGCGTCCTCCTGTCCGTCACCAGGGCCCTCGGCTCAAGCGGCACACCGCCTTCGGGTATCCCACGGCAACCCGACACGTCAATCAAAACGGCGAAAGGGATCGTAAGACAGTCCCTCCGCAGTTTTAGCATGCGGGTCGCGCAGACCTTCGAGGCCTAATCGGCATGCTAATGTCCGTTAGCCTCCTCTGAGCACGCAGGCGGCGGTCGGGCCGGTCGGGCCGGGCTCGAATT
This sequence comes from Anguilla anguilla, assembly GCF_013347855.1. NCBI lineage: Eukaryota > Metazoa > Chordata > Actinopteri > Anguilliformes > Anguillidae > Anguilla > Anguilla anguilla. The sequence continues at coordinate 5,602,866 of NC_049212.1, forward strand.
TCCCGCCTCATCGATATACGCGAGCCTCGCGCCTCAACCTCCGCGCTCGGACGCCTGCGCTGGAATTCGCGGTCGGGCGCGTGCGCTTAGGGCCCGGCTCCCAGTCGAGGCCGCCGGCTCTTCCGCGTCTCGCGAAGATGAAAAAATTCAAGATCCAGGCGAGGAGCGTACAGAACAGGGCCCCGCCTTCTGAAGACTTACGGGTCGGCTCCTCGACAGGTACGCGCAAGCAGACGTCACCCAGGCACGTTTGAAATCAGTTTTCCCACGTGCATTTGACCATAAACGATTTCAACTTGCATTACCATCTAAATCCCCATGGAGCACTGAAGGCATTAGACTGTCACAATCACTGGACTAAATCTACAATTAGTGATCGATTGTTATCCTCATGAAAACAATTATTTGAGAGGAATATGGAATGTGGAATGCAGGGAGAGTTGAAAAAAGCACGTGTGATCGACCAGGTGCAAGAGTACCCTCCTGATACAATGCACACAGACAAAGTCACTTATTGTGCACAGTTTGCCACAAATCCATACAATCATTAGAACTACAATAGGGTGCCATTTACAGGCAATATGACATCATATTGCACACTGCAATAAACAACCAGGGGGAATCCCCTGGGAGCGGACAGATGTCTTCCCCGATTTGACGGATGCATCTTCCACTTGAAGTGGTTGACAAATCTTAAATGTGCATTTTTAAATACATGTAAGAAATGGCAAAGCTGGTCAAGTCAGCTTACAGCCTGTTCATAGCCAGAGATGACTAAACAGACATTTAATTTACATTTTTCAAATTGCATTTATTCTGAAAGGATCATGCATTTATTCTGAGAGGATAATAAATGACATTTAAAACAAATGCCTGCTCAATATGGTGTACCATAAATGGCAGCTCAGTTGTGAATAGTATTGTAATGGCCGAGGATCTGGTGAGGGACAGGAGGAGGGTCTCCTGTGGAGAATGCTGCAGCCGGCCTGGACAGCCACAGTCGACAGAGCCAGGTACATCGGACCTCAGGTGCCCCGGATGTCTGCTTCTGAGAATGTGGAGGTGTACCTGGCAACCTTTAGGGTACGGTGACTGCCTGTGGGTGGCCAGCAGAAGAATAGTCTGTGCGCTTGCTCCCCCTTGTCAGCAGGGAAAGCGCAGCAAGCAGCGCAGAGCCTGCTGCTCTCCTCTAGAGCCAAGTACGGGGTCCTGAAGCTGGTGGCTCTTGATTGAGTGCGATTGGCAACCAGAGGACCATCGTCACTGCTTCAGAGTTATCCAGGAAGAAGACACCAGCCGCCCATTTGCATGGCGATCAAAATCATTGGCTGAGTTGGTTCAGTATGCAGAACATTGTGTAGCGTGTCAGGAGCAGAAAAGGGAATCAGGTGATATGCAATTAATGGCAGCACGAACACAGCATCGTGTGAGAATATTACAGCGAGGTGGTATATGTGGTGCCACTAGAGGTGGATTTACACGACGAAGAAAAGGTCAAGGAAACGTGGCCCCTCTACAGGGATCTGACCAAACCTGTTGCATTTCTGAAGTGCCAGGCTGTTTGAAATTCTCCTCATGGCCTTTAGCAAGGGCACTCACCTCTCATGCTTCCACCCTCCTCCACTAGGCGGTCCGTCGTTTTCTGTGAATAACCCATTTCCTCAACTATAGGGCAGCAGTGAGAAGGCTGATGTCGTCTGCCCACTAATCCGCCAAGTGTTTAGTGGATACAGGTGCATGTAAATCTACCCGTCAGGCTCATTTATTCACTAAGGCCCCCATCTCAGGAAACTCTGTTAAAACTGTTGGGAATTGCAAATCAAATTATTCATAATTCTGAAACGGTGCCTTTACCCATTCAGATAGACCCTTTTTCAGCTGACTGTGGTTTCCTGCCGAACCCCGTATCCCCAATAAATTTGCCAGGAAGACACTTCACTGTGTAAATTAGGCTGCACTCTATTCTACACTCAAGGCGGGGTGCTTCTAGATGTCTCTTCTGAAAACTGACATGCTGTTATGCAGTGTTCTGACATGACTGATGTTACCCAACTCCATCTCTCTGCAGAACTAGACTCCCTTTTCCAGGAAGTCCCTGCTTCCCTCTAGTCTACAGATCCCAATGAAGTGGGGCTGATGCAAACTGACACACCTGTTGTTATTACCGTTGATCCCTCAAAGCCATTATTTGAGAAAACTCAGTATCCTCTTAATCCTGAACTAGAGGAAGGCATTACTACAGTAATTACCATTCTTCTACAGCAAGGTATTATCACCCCAACTGTGAGCTCCTGTAGAACCCCTATTTTACCTGTGAGAAAACCTGGTAAGAACACATTTCATCATTTTGCTCAAGATTTGCGAGCAGATAATCAAGTGATTATTCCTTCTTTCCCCATTGTCCCAAATCCTGCCACAATACTGTCCTCTGTTCCACCAAGTGCTACTAATTTCTCACTGACGAGAAGGAGTGTCTGGTCATCAAGCAGTTAGTTGATGCTCTCCACCGGGATGCCTCCTGGGATATTACCTCCTGGGATGTCTTTTCACTCTCTGTTCTGGCCAAGCTGCCCTTCAGCTGTTCGATACTTCAACTCTGATGCACAAGCACCTGCAGTAGTAGAGCAAGCATTAGCCAACAAGCATTTTAAAAAGTAGGTAGGTAGCAGCACAAAGCAAAAAGCACTTTTTACTAAAACGAATGTAGCAGCACAAAGCACTTTAAGACTTCTTTTTTTTCCACAAGATGATACTATGCAGGGAATTATGATATTTATGTATGTTTGAATGTATAAATGCGATAACTGTTTTTGGTGTTCTTGTTTTATCTACTTTATCTAATAATGTTTGTGTTTTTGTCTGTTTTTAAGAGCTGCACTGAGGCAAATTCCTATCAACTGTGTTGACATGGCAATAAAGTATTGAATTGAATTGAATTGAATTGAACCTAGCATTACAGTCCTGTGAGTTCAAGGTGGTCCATAGGTCGGGGATCTTTAGATGGGGGTGGCGGAGTTCCTCTCCTGCTTGGGGGTGGGAGGGGGGGTTGACTTGGGCAGGTGAGGGGGGGGGGGACACAGACAGGCAGCTCCCTTGCCTAAGTCGGGCGGTGGGGGTATGTGGAGGGGAAGCGTGGTTTCGATGCTGGCTGTGGGCGGAGAGGGGGGAGAGGTTTAGCTAGCCTGCGGCCACAGCTGTAGGCAGACACTGTAGATGCTAAACTGAATCTGTTCTAACTCCAAAAAGATCGGGGGGCTCAGAAAGGGGACGCATAGGACTGGCTGGGAGAGTCTGTGACTGCCTGCCAGAAAACTGTGACTTGTTGGCTGGTCTAAACACTTCTAATAAAGTCTCACAACCACTTAGAGTCCAAGTGATTGTGTATAACTTAGAAAAAACTTTACAGCATATAAATGAGTTCATTACATTGCTTTACTCTTAGCAGATGCTCTTACCCAGAGCAACAAGCTTTAGTGGAGAACATCAGTGTTTCTCTCAGGAATACCAAAATGCAGCATCACCATCAAAGCACAGAGGCCCATTCGTAATCAGTAAGTGCAATATTAACCTAACAAAAATGTGTACTGCAACAAAAGAAAGATAACCTTTCATTACACAGCTATGCATATAACAAAATACAAAAGAAAAAAAAAAGAAAGAAAAAGAAAGGATATTAAAAGGGAGTCAGGGGAGCCATGGTGCAATCTGAAGGGATGAGTCTTAAGTCTGTATCAGAAGATGGGCCGGATTTCTGCTGTCTTGATACCAGTGGTAAGGACGTTAATTCCACTACTGGAGGTTTGGGGAGAGCAGACAGGAGCTATGCTCTGGCAGTGCAGGCACATAGGGGGAGGGGCCAGGTGCCCAGGGGTAGTAGATTGAAGAGGTCTGGTAGGTACGTAGGGACTGATCGCCGTTTGAAGAAAGAATCTGTCCTTTTAGCTGCCTAATAGGCTAGCGCCATGGTTGTGAATTTTATTTGAGCTTATATAGATAGGCAGCCAGAGGAGGGAGTCCTCACAGGTTTGATGCCAAACGCAGTTCATTTAACTCGTAATGGCCACATTGTGACACCTCAAAATGGCCTTGGGCTAGCAATTTCCCGAAAGTTGACAAATTCATAAGAGCAGTATAAAAGATTTCCAAGCGTTTTCCGAGCAGAAAGCTGTAAAACTGTGAAAAATGAAACTGGGCAGTTGGCGTTCTGCTATTCTGTTCTCGACACTTAAATGTCTGCTCCGGATTTACGGACCTGGAAATGGACATCGCACAAAATGTCGCCGTGCTGGCTCAGCCGCTGGACCTGTTGCGCGACTAGGGCTTAGGAACACCGCTCAAGCTGTTGACTTGCCAGGTTGAACTGACCTGCTGGATTGAGAGCACAGCAATCAGACTGTATGAAACATACAACAAGGGCAAACAACTGAAACATGAATACCAGACACTGGCTTGACAGAAGCACGGCCCTCTTAAATGAATAAATACCCATAACCCATAGAAGTTGCTGAGAAACTGACAGCATGTACTCCAAAATAAACCACTTTCAACCAGATTATTGGCACACAAAGGCACTGCATTGATGCTCAGGGAGGTCTGGGTGGAAGGAAGGTAAAAATGATTCTGCTAAACAACACTGTTAAACAATTGACCATAATGAAACAAATGTAAAACGAAAGTCGAAAACAAAATTAAAACTTTTTTTTTTCATTTTTCCTTTGTTTAAGGATTTTTTTTTTTTAAAGCCCACTGTTGGAATGGTGAGTCCTATTTATCAATTATTATGATTATTATTATTATTTACTGAGGAAAAATAAATATAAAATACCTAGCCGCTCAACACAATGAAAATCTGCTGCATGCGCGGTTCTGTACCCTGAAAGCAGTGACAGTGTGTGGGAACATTGCTGTCAATTATCTTCTGTGCTTAATTACTGGAAACTGATGTATTGGAGAGGGGCACTGTGATAAGTGGCTGACAAGAGGGCTGCATTGACCTCTTGTTGAGGGATGACTGAATTTATTGATACAACGTTCCTATATAAACAGGCATTCACTTTCCTATGTAAACAGGCATTCTGACTTATAACAAAAATGAAGTGCTTGGTCACATGAGTGCATGTTTGAAAATTAAGGCATGATTAAAGTAAGTTTCTGTACACACACGTACAACCTCAAGGGTATAATATTGGGCTTTATGAAGCCAGGTGTATACCTTTTAATTAACTTGAACAAAAAACTGTACATTTGAACCATTTCACACCCAAAGGTACAATAGAATATAAAAAGGCATGTTTGGAAGAATCCCAACAACAGGTCTCTTTGGCAATTTTCTGTAGAGGCTTGACATCTTGCCAAACAAATAATACAATAAAAATTGTCAATGTAATTGTAGGTTTAGAGCTTCAATTGGCAAGGGTAAAAACATACTCACACCGAAGGCTACTATTTTGTTCCTCAATAGGGTACAGCCCCAGCAAGAAGCACTTCTTGTACTCAGTTTTCTCTGTGTGTGGAGCCTAGTAATGGACTAGATCTACTGCTGAACATTTGCACTAAAGTGCTATTCTCATTCACTCAGTGCCAAACAAATGATATTTTTTCCTGAAAATTACATTTAGTATTATTTTAATCAGTGAAGACAAAATAGACTAAAAAAATATGCATGAGTGTGGCTGGCTGGTCACCTGTTGAAACCACCTTAAATATAGTATATTTTGCTTATGACCAAAGTATTGTTAAACAAATATTGCTTTACTGAGTGCCTCTTGAGGTTCAAATGCTTACAAAAAATGTCACCCTTCATTTTTAACTAAAAAAAAGCTGTATTGACAACCCAGATAATTATCTATATTGTATGCTCATTGAAAACATATTGTTTTACTAACAAAATTAATAGTTTTTATTTATTGTTTTGTTAAGATAATGCTACAGGCAGGTGCTTGAACTAATCCCGTGCATGTGATCTGTGCACTCTCTCTCTCTCTCTCTCTCTACCTGTGCTCCACCTTAACGAGTGGCTGATTTCCTGATTGGCTTCACCTGCCGGTGGCCCTACAAAAAGCCTGCTGCAGCTGAAGAAAGGGAGAATCCAGCACAGTAGGTGGCAGTAATCCATCTTCCATCTTCCATCTTCCATCTTCCATCTTCCATCTTCCATCTTCCATCTTCCATCTTCCATCTTCCATCTTCCATCTTCCATCTTCCATCTTCCATCGAAGAAGCTTTTGTGGAGCAGTTTTGTTCACAGTTCAGCAGTTTTGTGGACAGCCCTCTTCAATTCAAAGCACACATTTTAAAACAGTAATTTTGTGGTCAGTTAACCCTTTTTTATTTTGAAGTATGATTGGGATCATTTGAAGCCATGTTTGAGCTTTTGGTAGGTACAATAGGTTCTTGGTACTTACCCGATTTCATGATGCCACTGACTTTAACAAAATCCCCACAGCCCCATACAATCAGATCCATATTTCACCATAATTATAGCATCCTTTTACATAGGGTCCCTTCTTTTTTTAACAAAGTACAGGCCAGTGTGAAGCTCAAATCATCTGAGCACACCACCTGATACCAATCAAAGCTCAGGCACTGAACTCCAACAGCGACTGGGTTCAATGACCCTGCAAAATAAATAGGTTAAAATTAAGAAAACTGAAAGCTTCATAAACAAATATTTATTTCGATAGTATTCAAGAGTAATCGTATGTACACATGCACATCTAATTTTCTGGTGCTGAGTTAAAAAAATGAAAATAAAAGGAATCCAAAGGGAAATTAAGCAGGTCTATTTATTCTCCATTATTAGGGGTAGCCATGGTGTAGCCATGAAAATCACTTGATTAATATTGATTATCCTTTTGAACTCTGGAAATGAGATGTACTGGTGTATATTGGATTACTTGGATTTACTTTCACACATTGAACTCAACTTCAAGGCTTCCCCTTTCTACCCTGAACAAAGGAAAACCTATCCCTGAACATGTCACAATATCACAGTGTGCAGTATCTTTAAACTATAGTATCTTTAAACTGCTATATGGGCAAGTAGAGAGTTCAGACAGGCATGTGGGCAGGATGCAAGTACAAATTAAAAAAATACTTTGAGATTCTTGACCTTCTTCTTTATCATTCTTGATAAAATCATATGGTAACTTGATTTATTTCTTATGAACCAGCGAAGAAAAATGGATAAACTATCAGTAACGCAATTAAAATGAAATAATAATATATAAATACAAAAAAAAAACTAGCTTGGTAATAGTTCTACGATGCAGAGAAGTGGTTAATTTCAATAAAAAACGTGTTTTGAGTCTCAGAAATGTATTTAGCACCAAAATAACTGTCTAATATGGCACAATGTGACACTCACATCTTCTATTTTATTTATTTATTTTTGGGACATTTAATGGGTGATAAAGTTAATTAAGTACTTATGATTTAAAGGCTAGTGTTGTGTTTGGAAACCGGAATTCTCTATGTAAAATGTGGTTGAATGAACTGGACACAGCTGGAAATATACAGCATCCTCTCCATTGCCATTAAAGCTTTTTTTTTTTTTTTCCTCTGGCCCTCCTTAATGAGTGTTTATTGTTCAAAAGGCCATATAAGCATTTTCTCTGTTTACTCATTACGCAGAACAAGGCCATGTGGATGACTAATAATGGGCTTTCTGCTGCTTGTTTTGAAATGAATATCCAGCTATGCTGCTGTCAAACAACGTGTTAGTTAAGTTGTTGGATGAGGCAGGGGAATGATGCTGACTGAACACCAGCGTGTATAGTTTTGCAGACCTGCAGGTTTGCACGCTAAAGTAAGAGTAAAATTTTGCCCTATCCAAGCACATGAAGCAGAAATGTTTTTTTTATTTTATCATAAATGCAAGGGAAGACTCAAGGGGCGAAAGGGCACTACAGAGAGATTTGACTTTTTGAGTTCATAAATTCATAAAAGGGTCAAAGAAAGTCAACTGCTTTTTTTCAGGGTTAACTATCAGTAGAAGCAGCAGTGATAGGTGTAAAATAGCAGAAGGTAAATTCCACACAGATATCAGGAAGTATTTATTTACACAAGGAGCTGTTGCAGAAAGCTGCTATAGCATGAAGCAGCTTGTTAGATCATGTAGAAAACAGAAGTTTAAAACCGGGCTGGGTGCAGTGGTGAATATTCTTCAGTTCATTGGTTTATGGTGAGTCTAAATGGGTCGATTTTCACACATTGGCAGTGATGTAAATTGATGACAAGGCATGTTCTAAAGGTTTTAGTTCCTTTGATCAACATACTTTCCAAACGGAATGCGTATGTACCCACTTTTAATAAACTAAATCCCCAGGGGGCTGCAGTGTCTGCAGGATTTTGTGGTTTCCTTTCAATCAGCTGCCAATTAAGGCCTTGAGAACAAGGTGTGTTAATTCTTTAGCCAATCAATGAACCGCTGGTGAACCGAGAACACCCCAAAAACCAGCAGACAATGAACGCCTGGACTGGAGTTTGACAGTAGTGCCTTTAAGCAGTGAAAATAAAAAAAATATACACCAAATGCAAAAGGTGTGCTCCTCAAAAAAGTGTGTAGATCAAAGTTACATGTAAATCAGGTCATCCTTGTAAGAACGTCCCCACAGTGCGGGATTTAATCTAGGCCGTGTGTTTGTCAGAAAGGCTGCCAGCTCTGCAGGGTCAGTGTGTAATTGGTCGTAGTATTGCTCCTGGTCTATCATGTCCCCACAGCTCAAATAGAGGACGGCTTAGAGCGTGTGCACGTCGGCATTCATCCAAACCAGAAAATGAAAATAATACGCCCCTTTGGGCATCGTAACTGTAGACTGATTGCTTCATAATTATGTCATCGTCATTGAATCATTTGTATAAGGCAAAGGGAAGAACTACACTGCCATCCAGAAGAATCAAATATTGCAATGGATTTCAGAATGTGTGTGTGTGTGTGTGTGTGTGTGTAAGTGTGTGTACTTAACAAAATTAATTAGTGTACAGAGAGAGAGAGAGAGAGATAGGGAGAACAGAGACACACAGGAAATGTCATCTGCAAGAGAGGGTGCGAAGGAAGGAACAAATAACAGGAGCAAAAGGAAAACAGAATTCAGTAAAACCTGACTAAAATGATTTAGGCAATGTAACAAACATGAACCACCAAATAAACAAGCGGCCCAGAAAAGAGGGGGGGAAAAAAGAAAAAATGAGAGAATGAGAGAGAGAGAGAGAGAGAGAGAGAGTGGGAGACGCCGGTAAACCAGACATTGCCCACAGAATTACTACTTTCCAGCTGCAGAGTGAAGGGAACAGAAACTTCCTCTCTTTTCTTCACAGTAGGGGGTCAGCCTCACCTACGGCTAGGACTGGCTTTTCTAAGGTCCTATAAAAATGTCCCGAGTCTGTGGACACAACCAGGTACCGTACCATTATTATCAAAGGAATTGCTGTTTTCACCAATCACAAAATACAAACCCCTGATATGCTATCTCTTTGGATAAAACTACAAAAAAACTATGTTAAAACTATGTTTCCCTGACAATTAAAACGCAATCACAAACAAAGGTACTCATATCAAAGCATAAAATCCCTCTATCACATTTCATAATATAAAAGCAAGATGTCTGACATCCCTATCACCAGGAGATACCTTTTCTATGGTTAAAACTACAACAACAACAACAAAAAGAAACTCTTCATAAGGATTCTGGGCGGATTCAGTTCTGAGTACTCTTTGATTCAAAATCAGCTTTTATTTGAAGTGTGGAGAAAAAAAAACAGAGCAGATTCAATTAAAAATGATTCAAGCCACCTTGCGACTATTCCTGCTGAAGCATATGACAGAAATGAGAGAAACAGTCCTCTCAACTGGAACGATCCTTAAGGACGTTTGTAGCTGACAAGTGCATCTGGTGACTCAATGATAATGTTTTACTTGATATAGCCTGTGCAACAATTTATTTCTCTACTGAAGCGCTACAACCTTTTTTGAAGACTGTGGAGGACTTTAGGGGTTCTCCGCCATTCGATGAATTAAATGATCTTATAGAGACAGGAGACAGTAGTAGGCCATGTTAGTAGACTCCTGGTGTCCAAAAACCTCCACAGCAACTTTACATGTCTTACTTTAATTGTCTCCTTAGTACAGGTATAAGAGCTTTCAGTGTCCAATCTTGATTCTGGGCTTTTGATTGCCTTTGGAGTCTCTTATTGCTGTTTGTCGACATGAGGACCAGAGTTGTGCCTGTGAAAGTCAAGGAAGTCATTATGAGTTTGAGAAATAAGAAGGAAAAAACCTTTGCCAGTCAGACCTTCGCCTTACCTAAAATCAACTATTTGGAACATCATTACGAGAAAAGAGCACACCGTGAGAACCTGATTGGCTAAAGAAGACCTCTACAGTTGATGACCAAATAATTGCATTACAGGCATTTAGCAGACGCTTTTATCCAGAGAGACTTACACAACTTGTTACATAGCATTTGCATTGCATCCATTTATACAGCTGGATATACACTGAAGCAATGCAGGTTAAGTACCTAAAAAAAACAGGAAGAACAGGTTAGTTTGCTAGGAAGTACATAAAAGAGCCTGCAGTTTTCTGGAAAAAGGTCTTGTGGACAGATGAAACCAAGATTCACTTGTATCAGATTGATGGCAAGAGAAAAGTATAGAGGCCAAAAATAAATGCCCAAGATCCAAAGCGTACCACTTCATCTGTGAAACGTGGTGCATGGCTACCACAGTTACTGGCTCACTTGTCTTCACTGATGATGTGACTCCTGACAACAGCAGCCAGATGAATTCTTAAGCGTACAGAAACATCTTACCTGCTCAGCCACATGCCTCAAAACTCACTGAAAAGTGCTTCACCATTCAGCAGGACAATAACTTCAAACATATTTCTAAAGTGACCAATTACTTTAAAAAAAATTGAATGTTCTTAATTGGCCAAGTCACTCACCCAACCTGAATCCAACTAAACATGCGTTTACATTGCCAAAGACAAGACTGAAGGCAAAACAGGACCTGAAGATGGTAGCAGTACAGGCCTGGAAGAACATCACCAGGGAATATAGCCAGTGCCTGGGGATGTCTGTGGATCAGGCAGTAATCTAATGCAAAAATTTGCAACCAAGTACTAAATATGATGACTTTATCTCAGATTATCTTCATTTGTCCAATTACCTTTGGTCCTCTATAATGGGGGGACAATGTATAAAAAGGGCTGTAATTCCTAGATGAATCACCTAATATGGATGAAAACACCCTCAAATTAAAACTGGTAGGCTGTTTAAGCTCATATTTGTGGTTTAATTTCAAAGCCAATGTACTGGAGTACAGAGCCAAAACAAAAAATGTTCCACTGTCCAAATACTTACGGACCAAAGTATACAGTGCTATATACACGAGTCTTAAATTATCAGCACCATCTTCTCTAAACCACAAAAATGTCAGTAAATTTTACGGTACACTAGAGGCTTGTAAAATGGCAAAGGTATGAAATTGTAAACTGAAGGTGAAATGTAAATAATTGTATTATTTACGATGACATGCCGTAACAAAATTTGTTAGGTATACAGTGTGCCACCGTATGCTTAACATAGTGTTACAATTATTTATACAGCAAAGTTTTGCCAACTCAGTTGCCAGTATTTTAGCGTCAAATTAGCCATTTTTGTTCTGCATACTTCAGTGTTTACAATGCTATGATTAATGATATTTCTGTAATAATATGGTTTTGCCTTTTGTCTACGAGAGTGAGCCATCAGTTTTTATCTTGCTTGAACTCACTGTTTCTTTGCATTTCTTTGGTCTAGTCATGAGCTCCCAAAAGGCCTCTGGTCTTCTTTGTTTATAAGCTGAACCATTATTTACTCCGAACTCCACACGCCCCATTACTGCTGAAAAAGAGCACGGTTACAGTAATTTATTTATGAGTCGCGGAACTGCACGATGATTGGATCGGATATAACGACGCAAAACCACGCTAAATGCGCCAAGGTCACAGCAAAAGCCATTACTCTCCCCTTGTGTTAGACAGAAGCTAATGAACAGAATTATGAGACCAGGAATGTGAGCTCAAGACAAGGCTCCCATCAATAATGACAGCAGAAGTGCAGAGTTGGAACAGCAGTGACAGTGATGCGTTTCTTCTTAAATGCTGTCAGAGGAAGTGGAAATAACTCTGTCCACACACAGCTTTTAAGGCTGAGCAGAACACCAGCCAAGCTTGGAGGCAGATAATTCTCTGGCCAATTTAGCAGAGTCCACATAATTTCCATGTGAACCTCATAGAACGTGTTTTAAGTATAGTGACATCAAAATGCTTCGTAACTTTCATTTTGTTTTTCATAAATATGTATCAAAAGTGGTGCAGTGGGTAGCACTGTCACCTCACAGCAAGAACGTCATGGATTCGAATATCGGCTTGGGGCCTTTCTGTGTGGAGTTTACATGTTCTCCCCGTGTCCGCGTGGGTTTTTTCCCACAGTCAAAAAGACATGCAGGTAGGCTAATTGGAGACTCCAAATTGCCCATGCAGTAGGTTTGAGTGTGTGAGTGAATGGTGCGCGTGCCCTGTGATAGACTGGCGGCCGGTCCAGGGTGTATTCCTGCCTCTCCCCAATGCACGCTGGGATAGGCTCCAGCACCCACTGCAACCCTGAACAGGATAAGTAGGTATAGATAACGGATGGATGGATGGATGGATGTATAAAAACACAAGTTCTGAATTGAGCAGCTTTACACATGTGGGGCATTTAAGACATGGATACAGTGTTCAGCAAGGGCCAACACAATGATTGTACACACATATTATATATAAGGGGCAAACCCAGCTGGGGCAGTAGTGCAGCTTTCAGTCTCTTGCCCTTACCACCGTATAACTGTGTATATATCATGAGTATGGACTCAAATTACCCAGGCCTGTGGCTCTCAAACTCGGTCCTGGGGTACAGCTGTATCTGCTTACATTTCAACCGCAACTGCCATCCCAGAATTTTAACAAGGTTCCATTGACATTGTAAGGGACTATTTACCCTCTTAAGCTTATGTCAGAAATAGCTATGCATGCCATAAAAAAATCCCATATTTACATTGTGCTTATTTAATAATTGTTCCTTATTCATAAAAAAGTTCTTAAATTAATCTTACTTTTGTTGTTAAAAATGTTCCTATGAAAAACGAATATGGGATTTATGATACATGTAGTACACCATTGTTTTTGTTTGTATCCCAGGTGTATGTGATTATGAATGCTGACTGTTTGTAATTTTTTTTGCTGAATCCTATTCATGTGATTAGCATAAGGAAACAGCCATGAACAAATACAGATATGAAAAAAAAAAAAGATGTATGCCGAAATGTTCTTGGAGACACGATCAAATGTGATTGTACGTGTTTTGTAAATGAGGCCCATTGTCACAATGAAGGTTTGGCTCGCTCATCATTTTCTTCGTGCTTGAATTCTTCATTATCTACCAAATGATTTGTTTCAATTGGCATGTGTCCACACTTGCACCAATTAGGAGCCTTTTAATCCACCTCAGTCTTTAATATGACCATTTAAAACATTTTTACCACTCTTTTATCAGTTGCAATATAGCACAATGTGAATATGGGACTTTTATTCTTCACATTATGCATGACATGCTATTTCTATTGCTATTTAAATAATGTGGCTGAAGAGGGTAAATTATCACTCTTAAAAATCGACAGCTTGTACAAATTCTGGGATCGCAGTCGTGGTTAAAAAGCTAGCATACACAATGGTACCCTAGGACCGAGTTTGAAAACCACCTATCTAGGGTATATGACTGAAAATTACCAAATATTTTGACTAGTATCACCACTGAAATTCCACCCCTCACAAAAAAAAATCTTTGAGTTAGCAGTTGGAGCCATACCCTCGTGCTATACTGTGCACACTGAGGGAATCAATTTATTATTCAACATTTTACAACAAAATCCATACAGAGACAAAAACAACAACAGATCGACATAAAAAAGTAAAACATGAATCGCAGTATAAAATAAGCAACAAAGTGAAATGCTTTGTCGGAGCTCATGGCTGGGAAAAATGAAAAAGACTCAACAGATGGTACCCACAATTATGCTTTGCTCATTTCATTTGTTCTGCACGGAAAATCAGTTGCATCTGATTTGAAAGTTATTCATGCTGAAGCCGCGTACCTTGATGCTGTTACAGCTCAGCTGCGGGTTGGATCAAACGATGCCTTTTGAGGTTCATTCCAACAATGTAACTGCATTTTCCCGGGATAATGCAAGTTATATGTGGATTGCACACAATGAAACCCTCAGAGACATAATGTCAAGTTCAGTTCACTTTGCAGTTAATGTTCACTGACTGTGTCAATGACACTAGCGATTACCCTTTGGGCTAGCAATTTCCCAATTTCCCAAAGCTTTCAAATTCTTGTGAGTGGTTAAAAAGAATTTAAATCATTACCCAAGCAGTAAGTTTAACAACATGGAGCTTCAAAGGAACATGATTCAGCAAAGTTCAGGCTTGACCGAAATCTAGACAACAACGCCGCTGAATTTCAGGATTTGACAAGCACTGCACTTCCAAACTGCTTGATTGCATTTTTTTGGCAGGCAAACAAGGCAGTACACTGACACTCCATCGGTTCCAACCAACTCCAGTGTTGCAGAAAGACGTAGCTCTCTGTGGACAAGTTTAAACTACATGCCACAGAAAATGACAGACGCTGCCAAACAACAACCACGGAGCCACGCATTTTTATTTAACTCGAGATAATCTGCTTTAGCCTTTCATTTTTAAAAGCCTACAGCCCTGCAGACCATTACGTTGTTTTTGTGCAGGTCATGTAATTGCGTTGCTTAAACTTTGACTTCCCATTGCTCATTATAATATAAATATTTCCCACCCTACACTATAAAATGGACTGCTGCCTATATGTGGTTCTGTGGACTGAAAGCAGCGCATGACCGCGTGGGAACACTGCTGTTAATTATCAGCTCCACTTATTTAGTGGCAGTTGATGTAGAGAGGGACAGTACGAAAGAACAGGACAGACTAAAGGCTGTATCGACCTCTTGCTGAGGGAGGACTTAATAACAAGTGAGAAAACTTCCATAGATAACCTGGTGTCCCTAATCATGAAAAGTCATGGCTTGGAGTGGTTTATTCCCCTTATATCACAACGCTTACAATAAACAAGTGCTAAATTACAAATACGCATTTGGTTATCAAGTAAAAATGATCACATTCTGTTTTGTGTGCATCTGCCAAGAAAATAAAGTTCCAACATTGGCAAGGTGCAGGATAGCCTCTGACTAGCTAGCAAGCAAGCTAAGCTATGGGAGTACCAGTAAAAATAAAGAGTAAATAAAATGAATATTAAAAAAAAATGCTATTCTCACCATTTCCATTGCTTCAGATTCACTTGCTACAACGTAGAACAGTGGGAAGAGCATTGGAACGTTACATTTGGAAGTTGTCAGGTATTGTAGACTTGAAATCATTTGATGGGTCATTAAACTGGGTAAACGATCATTAAACTGCTGCTGCTGCCTCTGCAAACTCCCGAACAGGCTTTCTGACGAGCTGTCTTGTAATGTCATTTTTGTAGTCTAGCAAATTAGCAGATGAGCTTCAACAAATCGGAAGTCGTTCCAGTGAAATAAGACCCATGTTTATATTGCCAGTATGTGTGGTTGTATTAATATTGGAACTTGTTTGAGAAGTAAGATGGATTTTATAATGTGGTACACATGATAAATTGTACTCATGCGTATTAGCCAATCAGAATTGGATAAAACACACACACAAGCAACTCTAAAACATTCTTATAAACAGAGGCCACATTCAAGATATATTTTGGGAAGACATTTCTTCACCATAGAATTCTTTCTGTGCTTTCTCTCTCACCCGCACACTCTGTCAGCTTTAATCCTCAGTCTTGAGAAAAAGTCCTTGAATTTAATAAGGAGGTGTCTCTTCAGTTCAGTTCCAGCTGGCTTAATCGCCTCAATTGATAAAACCTAAAAAAAATGATACATAATGCTTAGCTGACATTTTATGTTTAACACTTCTCATTATGGAGAATAAAAAGTCCAAGTCTTCTTCTTTTTCATCTTCTGCATCACCCAGCTGCTATTACCTCCTGCACTACCTCTCCTTATATGACACGTATAGGGCACTGCCATATAGCTGCTAATATAATCCAATACAAACAATAAGGTAGCAATCTTGTTTGGTATATTAGTAAATTCACTCTTTAATGCATAGCATGGGTGTGTTTATGTCTGAATGCTCTTGGTATGAATAAGGTACATTATTAATGGTTTCAGGGTCTCTTTTGCCTGTGTCTGTGTGTGAATGCGTTGCTTTTCAACACTTCTCAAATCGAGGTCAGGACCTTTTCTTCCAGGTACAGAGCTGAACTAGAGTGTTCAAGCACATTAAATCACATGCATGGGTAAAGACTGTGGGAAATGAATATGCTCCTAATTGGTGAAAGTGTGGACACCTGGCCACTATAACAAACAATTTGTAGATAATGAAAAATTCAAAGATAAAGTTAATGGCAGCAAGCCAAACCTGAATTGTATTAATACGTTTAAAGAAACAATATGAAAGAACTTAATTTTTTGTTCAGAAACCTTAATTGAGCAAGAGATTGGCTGTAACAAGCCCAGCATGCACAGGGGTTCCCTGGACCGAGTTTGAGATCCACTTACTGTGTAGCAAGACTGCGAGATTGGAAGTGAGGGAGTGACATGAAGTCATGAGATGGTGAGTATCATTTTAGGTATCCACATGCTTCACTTACTCTTATCCACAGAACTTATGTTCTCTAATGTTGCTAGCTAGACAGCGCTGCTCATTAGATTTCGGTCTCCTCTGTGCTGCGTTCAATGCCAAGTAAGGCGGCGACTACACATGAGAAGAATCAAGTTCTGACAGCCGTTGAAACTTGACATCATCCCTCCAGGAAAGCTGTTGGTTCGGAAAACTGTGACAAGCAGGGATAGTAATAGGCTATCTGCGGTATGAGGCTAAATTGTGAACTCGCATTGTGAAACCAAAAATGTTCTTCTATGTTTACATCTGCCTGCTTCATACAACACTGTGATGTGATTGGACGAGCTACGAAGGGTCTCCTTCTAACAAGGTGAAAGTTCAAACGATTTGAACTTTGAGGATGCCATTAATTTTGAGCTGTGCGCTATGCCGAGCTTAGTGTTGCATCGATTCGGCCATCAATGCTCCCTCCAATGGAATTTAATGGTTTGAACCCATGTTGAGTGTTTTGACGCTGATCATGTGCAAGCAGCTTTACAGACCCACCGCCACGTTTAACAGTTGTCAACGAACAATACTGTAGTTGACCTGGTTGAAGGCTTCCTCTGGCTTTCTCCAAATGTAAACCTGTTCTGAGATATTAATTAATCTATATCATTAAATATGACTCCTTACTTTTTCCAATGCTCAAGCTTTTGAGCTCCGTACACCAGGTACTGCATCTTTGGGCATTAGCTTTGAATATCAGTTTATCAGCAGTTTCCAAATAGCAGCCTAGCAGTAGATTAACTTACTTCAAAGTTAAAGACTTTTTCCATCATTTCAGCTTTTTCATTTTGATTATTATGTCCAACCTCTGTATACACACAGACACAGATACAGACACGCACACACACACACACAGACATCCCAATCATGAAATAAAAATAAAAAGGTTTCTTAATGAAGTAATAACTAGGTAAATAATGACTCACATCTACAATCCTCTTACTGTGATATAAGTACTATTACTGCGCTGAGTCATTATATGTTTACAGTGGCAAGCTAGCAACTGGATTACATTACTGAACCGCTCTTATAAAACATTATCCAGGATGAGACTTTCATTATGCATTACATATTCAGCTTGCTAATACTACACATTAAGCATAATGCACTAAAAGAGTACCCGTGGTCTTAAAAACACAAATAAACTAAGACCTGTTTAGATGGACAGTGTCCATCCAT
Source organism: Anguilla anguilla (assembly GCF_013347855.1). Classification (NCBI taxonomy): domain Eukaryota; kingdom Metazoa; phylum Chordata; class Actinopteri; order Anguilliformes; family Anguillidae; genus Anguilla; species Anguilla anguilla. Next base: position 5,620,867 of record NC_049212.1, read on the forward strand.
CTGTTTTGTATGACTGCCCAAACAGCTATACAATAATTTGTTTAAATACACCAGTCAACTGTTTAAAATTATTACTCTATATGTTTTCTGAAAGTCTGTATATCATGCTATTACATTTAGCTTTATCCCTGATATATTTTTCAAAGAAATTCAAAGCAGTTATTCACAAATCTTTTTTATTTTTTTTAATTTGCTTTCACTTTAAGTAAAATCATTGCCATCAGCAAGCATTCAAACACTGAGAGAATAATCTGTTTGTTGTTAAGTATCAGTGTACATGCTGAGCTTGATTTAGTCAAGGTTAAAAGCTACTGTGCACAAAATTTAAAATAAAATAAAAAAATACATGAATAAATAAATCATGAAATTATTTAATTGCTCACAATTTAGAAGGGCTCACAGGTTCATTTTTATTTACAGATTTCTTTTTACGCAACCTTCTTTCCTTTCTCAATCATATCCTGCAATCATAGCCTGAATAGTCTTTATGCATTACTGTGTAAAGCACATTTAATATCCTGACATTTGGTCAGGATATAAAACTTTTTGGGGGCTTCAATTTAATATGAAACAAATTTGACAAGGTAATTCTGTAATTATTATTTTACCTAAAAGATGAACATCCGATAATAGGCAAATTGTTTTTTAATTGCACACATTTACTGACACATGCACACTCTACTTGGCTTATTCTCGAATTCTCTGATTAGCATTTAGATTTTGCCAAGAATACAGGTACACTAATATTCTGAGAAATAATATTAGCATGAGTACTGATGTATCAAAATAATTTCCCTTCTTACTCAAAATCTGTTATGCCGTTACCCACACATAGTGGTCAGTCACCTGCACATAGAGTGGTCAGTTACTTGCACATAGAGTGGTCAGTTACCTGCACATAGAGTGGTCAGTCACCTGCACATAGAGTGGTCAGTTACCTGCACATAGAGTGGTCAGTCACCTGCACATAGAGGGGTCAGTCACCTGCACATAGAGCGGTCAGTTACCTGCACATAGAGTGGTCATTCACCTGCACATAGAGTGGTCAGTCACCCGCATATAGAGTGGTCAGTTACCCTCACATAGAGGGGTCAGTCACCTGCACATAGAGGGGCCAGTTACCTTTCACATAGAGGGGTCAGTTACCCTCACATAGAGTGGTCAGTCACCTGCACATAGAGGGGTCAGTTACCTGCGCATAGAGGGGTCAGTCACCCGCATATAGAGTGGTCAGTTATCTGCACATAGAGGGGTCAGTCACCTGCATATAAAGGGGTCAGTTACCTGCACATAGAGGGGTCAGTTACCTTTCACATAGAGGGGTCAGTTACCCGCACATAGAGGGGTCAGTTACCTGCACATAGAGGGGTCAGTTACCTGCACATATAGGGGTCAGTTACCTGCACGTAGAGGGATCAGTTACCTGTACATAGAGTGGTCAGTTACCTGCACATAGAGGGGTCTGTTACCTGCACACAGAGGGGTCAGTTACCTGCACATAGAGGGGTCAGTTACCTGTACATAGAGTGGTCAGTTACCTGCACATAGAGGGGTCAGTTACCTGCACATAGAGGGATCAGTTACCTGCACATAGAGGGGTAACCTTTATAGCACGTTATCTCAACACCTGGCCAGGGCCCTGCGAAATACACTCGAGCTCGGCAGCTTCTGACTCCAAAAGGCGATTTCAGCCTCGCCTCTCCATCCCTGACCCTCTCCCTCCTCCGCGCACCCAGGAAAGACTGTTTTCTCATCCCTCTTGTCTCAATGAATCTTCCAGAGCCATACAAATTAGAAGGTGTGAATCGTCAATTCTTCTGGAGTGCCATTATATGAGTGAGAAAGTGCTCGTGGGCATGCAGCAACATTCTCAGGGACGCACAGGCCGGCGAAACAAGCCCCACGCAAACAATGCAGCCTGGATAAGTCCTTGGATTTTATGTGGCAGTGTGTACACACACGCGCGCGCGCACACACACACACACACACACACACACACGCGCGCGCGCGCACACACACACACACACGCGTATAAGCAGGTCACCCTCACACGAGCGCTTCTAGGCTGACTCACTGAAGCTCTGTCAATGGCAAACAGGCTGTGCCGAAAGACGCCTTCTTGGATTTTTCTCTCAGCTAAGGCCCCTGGCTGCCACTTCCAATCTGTGCTATTTAATTGAAAGCAATTTGAGCTGCTTAGTAAAAACCAGCAGCGAGGCGCATTGAAGGTCAGAACAAGGGGGAACGAGAAAAAAGGAGTTTTGGTTCCACGTGGTGCTTCACCCTGAGCCAGAAATCCCTGTTTTCAAATACAATTCCATTCCCATTTGCTTTTGTTGATTTTTTCACATTTTAATGGATTCTGCTTCTAAATATGTAGGTAAATAAATGCTAACAAGGCAGCCCTGGACTGAGGTTGATGCAATAGTTCATTATTTTTGTGCTACTACCTTTAGGCCTCCTGATGGCACTGTCTGTGTCTGTAGACATCTGCATCTGTTTTTTTCCCTCCTTTATTCACAGATAAATAAATTTACACATACAACATGCAGTGTGTTGATGAGGGAGAAAAATAAACACAAACTGTAAATATATGTTTACTTCCTTAGAATGCAAAACACTCTACTGGCTAATAAGAGGTCACACGACTTTCATGAAACGCATTGATAAATAAGTAACATCATGCCTTAAGCTGCAGAAACACAGCAGTTTCTGTATCAGTGGCGGCTGGTGATAAATAAATTTGGGGGGGGCGCAGTTTTGGGGGGACAAACAAACTGAAGCAGCACTTCATAGCTAAGCAAATAAATAAATAAATAAATAAAATAAATAAATCTAAAAACAACACAACACACTAATGTTGCCTAAACACTGACCAGTACCACTACTTAAACAAATTTTGCCCTCATTAATAATATAAAATACTATGTAGAGATGAAAAAAATGCCCATTTCACCTACATCACCTAAAGTTACCAACAAGCAACAGCTCAATTTCTAAATATGGAACTACTTAAGTCATTTTTACCACCACTGTTACATTCTATGAAGTCATAAAGAGTAGGAAAATATTAGCTAACCCCAAGGTCATTTATAGAGCCTTCTGCTGCCATCTGCTGGTCAAAATTTGAATATGTGAATGCTGAAGTTGAAAGGAAGCAACAAAATTCACCAACCCACGGAATATCCCGGGATTATCGGAGCTCTCACTCTCATCATGGCTACGCAAAGCCACCTAAAAGATTCCACAAAATTTCACACAGTCTATTATTCTGGACAGGATGTGTCGATTTTGTCACCTCTTCGTTGTGCCTTCTAATGCCAACCCTGTAGCCTTCATCTAGCTGTTCAGCAATGCTAAGCCTGCCAAACAAATGTAGTCTCATACTATTGTCTAGACGACTGCGGCTACTTTTGTGCCGTTTGCAGAAAGATGTTATAGGTCTTGTACCCCCATAATGGTCCACAACGCTTTGGTGCCGACACTTTGAAATAGCAAACAGGAAAAGCAATAAAAGGCATTACTTACACCACATCCAGCTAGCCAACTCCGTTAGTCATAACAAGAGCGGGAGAAGCCCCGGGTGTGGGCTCGTCCTCGATCACTTGCCTGTTGCTGAATTTGTAACTCGGGTCAGTCCGGTCCAAGCTCCTTTATCTTCTTTTTTTCTTCCAGTGAATGCCTTATGAAAGGGCGTTTTAGCAAGTAAATAACCAAATTTTCTTTGATTTCCGTGGTTCTACTTAGAGTTGCCATCCCCTGAAAGTACCGGTCAGCTAGCTAAGGAGCAGGAGTGACAGTCGCACATCCGTAGTTATATTAATGGCGGGTGTGAACATGAAAGATAGCGTCGATAATTGTCCAATCACATTAGATGAAAAAACATAAAAACAATACCAATTCGCTGCCAATAAAAGTAGGAGTGTCTGGCCATGGATCTGAAGCAACCATTTAGAAAGCAGCCTCAGGTCACCTGCTTGCCAAAAGTTGAAGGACTTACATACACACACATTTGGCCGGCGCCGTTCACCCAGGAAGTATATGTATTCACACAGAAATTAACCAAATACAATTTGATTTTAAAACCAATTTTTAATGAATGCTGACAGACTACCAGGCGCATTGTACGAGTAAACAATTTTTATTTTATAATTATTTCGCATTTAGGGAGGGCGGCGCCCCAGCGCCCTGCATTAAAGAACCTCCACTGTTATGTATAAAATGTCTAAATAAATTGAATAAATTACAAAGAACATATTTGCATTCTGGAGCCAATTATTTAAGTTTGCATATAAAATGGCCAGGAAGCCATTTAATGAATAGCCATATAATGAATAAGGCAATCAGATCCAATGTGCTGTGATTATCTTTGGGTGCCATGCAGTTAAAGCAAACCACTTTGTTTAGGGTAAGAGGGATTGCATAGCTGGTCACACCTAAAAAGGACAATACAACTAGGCAGTTAATACAACAGAATCGTGATACCGAAAAATTGTTTCACCTACTTTGACCTCTGCATGTTTTCACCAACGACACACAGCAAATGTGACCGCATGGTGAGAAAATGTACGGCTGTTTGGTCCATCTTATCTTGTCATTTTGCCTCTAACTCAAATAATGATTATAAGGACTCCTTGATGTACAGGTAGGTCTGGAGAAGCACAACCATCCATATATTCTCTGGATATATACAGTACACAAGCATGGAGTTGTAATATGACATGAGGCTGCAAGCCAAAATGCACTGTAGTATACTTACAGCCCACCAGTGAAGTACTAACTAGTGGGAGTTATTTCTGAATAAGCCAGTGGCCAATTTATTTTGATGTAGACTAGCCTTCTTTGCTGGCCAGCCAGGGCTATTGATTGATGGTCTGGCATATTTAACTGAATTTTGGTTCACCCGACCAATCAGAATTCAGTATTTAATCTAGACAAGCCATATGCAGTGTAGACGGGCTGGCTTGCATTGCACAGAAGAATTTGGCTTGTGTTCCATACACTTCACATCCAGGATAGAATGGCTCTTCCAGCTTTGTTAATTTCTTACTTTAATTATTGTACAAGCTTGTTATTTCAGTGTACGGTTTACGGGTATATGCTGAGCAACAGAAAACACGTAATGTAAATCAAATCACAATGGTTAATATTTAAGGCTGTCAAAATGACAGATTAATGCATTAAATTACATTTTTTTTCTATTACCAAAGCATTTTTAAATTGTTTTTTTAATTGCCATTTCATCACGATATTGACCCTCCCACTGATCCATAGTTCACACAAAACGTCTTGAAGTAGTTTGCAAAGTGGAATTGGTCCTGCAGAATTCATTTATCTCTTTGAAAGGAAAATATAGCGGTGGATAGAAATACTGAGCACATGCATTTTAAATCAAACATATAACAAAAACAAAATAATAAATAAAAATAAGCAAAAACTAACAGAATTTAAAATCTACTGTGGGACTGAATTAAATGAGCATCAAAGGACACCATAATGTTTGCAGTGTCAACAGACTTAGGCTAAACTTACATGTGTAACTAAAACCGAAAATTAAACAGATTCTCATAATTCCTGGGATACTCTTGCGTAGGTGTTGCTCAGGAGTCAAACTACGTATAATAATGAGCGCTATTAAAAAGAAGATATCTTGTGACTGCAGGCCACTGTATATTGTAGGGTCCTATCGTAATCCATCTGAAAACAGGGAAGACAGATTATATCTGTAGTCCTACAGCAACCACACTCATTGATGCACGGAAAGTGCTCCAGCAATGATAATTTCCTGTTTTCAACTCACACACATCAAAAGATCAGCTCACAAACATTAAAACTGTGCCTTCCCTACACACCATTAACAAGGGGAGAACTGGTTAAAGTAATAACTCTGAGTCTATTACATAATGAACCGTATTGGTAGTTTATTTACAGAATGCCAGAATTTGCTAAAAATGCACCGATGCACCTTCACACATCAATATTGACCAATGCAAGGTGGTCTTACTAATTCAGAACATATGTAAGCAATAAACCACAACAAGCCATGCAGTCCCCATGATACATACCTCATTATTATTATTATTATTATTAGTATTATTATTATTATTATTATTATTATTAGTATTATTATTATTATTATTATTATTATTATATAAACATTAAAATATAAATGTTCTGAGAAAGCACAAAAAACTATCTATGTTATTGTTGTCAAGATTAATCATGTAGACTGAATAGATTGACTGTGATGGAGGTAAAACTGAAGAAGATCTACATCAATAGAAAGGCCTTTTGATCAAGTTCAGCTCAGCAGTGTTTTAAACACTCATGTAGTTGCATCTGGCAAATTGCGTGATACATTGCAAAAGAGAATTTGCTGGTGAGGAAGGTAAGTGTAGGAGCATGTCAGATCAAGACGCTTGGTCTCGCTTATGCCATGTTCTGGTTTATGAAGGTAGAAGGTTGTACGACCTGCAGCCCTGCTGCACTTACTGACTTATCTCTGTCTGTCTTTTCTGCTTGGCCTCTGGGTTCAGATGGATGTCATCCAACAGTCTGGGACATCCAGAACAGCTGGCCAACAACCCAACCTCGGTCCGTCGTCATGATGCTCAGGCTGAGCCATTTATTTGCTTTTTTAAACGATTTGCAGTGGCTATCAGAGTAAATATCCTGAGGAAGGCTAAAAAGTGCGTCTTACAAAGCAAATCAAATAGAAACCATCATCAAATAGTGATGACACTGTTGCGTCAACAAAAGTGTAAAACTGACTGAACACATCTGATACTACAGCAAACATCATAGAAGTCAACAATTCATTTGAATGTGTGATACATAAACACTAGATAAGATGACAAAAGAAGATAATCTAGCAGTTATTTTCATTTTTAAACATTTTAATCACAGGTATTTGTTTTCAGTTTGTGATGGCTGAAAAAAGTAAACATTCATTCAAAACAATTAGTAAATATGATTACCCTTTATTTGAACAGAAAGGCACTCAAAGTTTAATTTTTGTTGAGTGTTTACTTAAGTGTTTATGCCAAAAAAGAAAAAGAAAGAATATTTAATCAGCTGCACAGTGCTTTCACAAAGTACGACATAAACCCATTTATATGGTGAAGATAAAGATAAAAGAAATGGGAAAACTAGCACACACATTGTGTAGGTAGTTTTATTATTTAAGGTTACCTATTTTCAGTGTTGGACAACCACACTGTAAAAAAGCCTTAATAAAAATATATTTGTGTAACTGTTTGCATTGGCTTTTTCTAGTTTACTTCTACAGTTTACTTCTAAGATTTCTGAGCTCACCAGGGCTCTCTTTCTTATTAATGATGTTACTGCTGGTTTTAGTTAGACCATGGTTTGGCCCTTGTCTCTGAATTTTTTTAAAAAATTTTATTTCGCAGCCTCATAATGGCTTCCTTTCTTTTGCAGAACTTTGGTCCTCATGCTGACAAACGGCAGTAACAGACTCCAAAGGTAATCAGAATCCTAGAATCATGACTAGATACTGACAGCTATCTTATACCAGCACTAAGTCAGCAATTCAATGCACCTGACTAATCAGAAACACCTGTGAAGCCATTTGTCCCAAACATTATGATGCCTTGAAATGGGAGGACTATTCATAAAACATGCTAGAATTTATGCATGGTGAAACCAAAATGTATAAAAATACTCTTTAATAAAACTGAAGACTTCACTGCACTTCAACCACTATATATATATATATATATATATAAACTGAACACGAAACATGAAAACTCACACTTGCATTCATCAAATGAGTTGCAAAATGAATAGAAAATATAGTCAAGACATTGACTTGGCTATAAATAATGATTTTTACTTGAAATAATAATTTTGTCCTTCAAACTTTGCTTTCGTCAAAGAATCCTCCATTTGCAGCAATTACAGCCTTGCAGACCTTTGGCATTCTAGCTGTGAATTTGTTGAGGTAATCTGAAGAAATTTCACCCCATGCTTCCTGAATCACCTCCCACAAGCTGGATTGGCTTGATGGGCACTTCTTGCGTACCATACACTCAAGCTGCTCCCACAACAGCTCAATAGGGTTGAGATCTGATGACTGCGCTGGCCACTCCATTATAGACAGAATACCAGCTGACTACTTCTTCCCTAAATAGTTCTTGCATAGTTTGGAGGTGTGCTTTGGGTCATCGTCCTGTTGTAGGAGGAAATTGGCTCCAATAAAGCGCCGTCCACATGGTATGGCATGGCGTTGCAAAATGGCGTGATAGCCTTCCTTATTCAAGATCCCTTTTACCCTGTACAGATCTCCCACTTTACCAGCACCAAAGCACCCCCAGACCATCACATTTCCTCCACCATGCTTGACAGATGGTGTCAAGCACTCCTCCAGCATCTTTTCATTTGTTCTGCGTCTCACAAATGTTCTTGTGTGTGATCCAAACACCTCAAACTTCGATTCGTCTGTCCCTAACACTTTTTTTTCCAATCTTCCTCTGTCCAATGTCTGTGTTATTTTGCCCATCTTAATCTTTTCCTTTTATTAGCCAGTCTCAGATATGGCTTTTTCTTTGCTACTCTGCCTAGTAGGCCAACATCCTGGAGTCGCCTCTTCACTGTTGACGTTGAGACTGGTGTTTTGCGGGTACCATTTAATGAAGCTGCCAGTTGAGGACCTGTGAGGTCTCTGTTTCTCAAACTAGAGACTCTGATGTACTTGTCCTGTTGCTCAGTTGTGCACCGGGGCCTCCCACTTCTCTTTCTATTCTGGTTAGAGCCAGTTTGCGCTGCTCTGTGAATGGAGTAGTACACACCGTTGTATGGGATCTTCAGTTTCTTGGCAATTTCTCGCATGGAATAGCCTTCATTTCTCAGAACAAGAATAAAATGACGAGTTTCAGAAGAAAGTTATTTTTTTCTGGCCATTTTGAGACTATAATCAAACCCAAAAATGCTGATGCTCCAGATACTCAACTAGCCTAAGGAAAGCCAATTTTATTGCTTCTCTGATCAGCACAACAGTTTTCAGCTGAGCTAACATAATTGCACAAGGGTTTTCTAATGATCAATTAGCCTTTTAACACGATAAACTTGGATTAGCTAACACAATGTACCATTGGAACACAGTAGTGATGGTTGCTGGAAATGGGCCTCTGTACGCCTATGTAGATACTTCCATTAAAAATCAGCCGTTTCCAGCTATAATAGTCATTTACCACATTAACAATGTCTAGACTGTATTTCTGATCAATTTAATGTTATTTTAATTGAAAAAAAATATGCTTTTCTTTCAAAAATAAGGACATTTCTAAGTGACCTCAAACTTTTGAGCGGTAGTGTATATATATAATGTTTGTCCCAAACATTATGATGCTCAGGCTAGCAAATATTGTTAGATTAGTATTATTATTATTATAAATTATTCAAACCTTGCCGATAATATTATTTTTTATTTTATTTTTTTTTTACTTTTATAATGCTTTTGATTCGGTAGAGTGGAAATTAATTTTGAAACACTATAAAAACACTTCATGCTAATAGCAAGAGCTCCATTAAATGAAATACTGGTAGTACCCCCAGATATAACCTTGAGAGAGGAGTCTGACAAAGAAACCTGATCTCCCCATATCTGTTCTTCTTTGCCACCCAACTTTATTCACATCAGCACAAGCTCTTTAAAAGGCATCGCAATAGCAGGAAAAGGTATCATAATTAGCCAGCTTGCAGATGACACAACTTTTTTTTTTTTTTTACATGTTTCTAGTGCTCTTGACATCATTCCCTCTTGCTCTCAGGCTTCAGGTTACATTTGAATGTAAATAAGTATGAATTGATGGCGGCGAAAGACTCCACCATGTCTGTGATTTCCAACATTACACTCAAAGATTACATTTTTAGGGATCTTTACTACCAAAGATAAATAAATTAAAAAATACAAAATAAAAAAAAAAACTACACGCCAAAATGTCCAGTGTCAATTCAACTATAACAGTATTAATTCAGCTCTTAACAGAAAATATTAAGTCCCACATTCCAGATTGGGTGAATTAACATAGTTGATAGAGTTAAATTAACACAGGACAATTATATATGTAGAGGTAAAATTAATTTTACACCAATTATTTCTAGGATCACACATTCTGCTCTCACTTCACCTAGATAAAAGCACCATAAAATGTTTTTGGTTTTTTTCTATGACCAGCTGCTTTTAAATTTCCTGTAGAAAAATAACACATTTTTTTTTTTAAATCATTCATTATGAATACTTATGAAAATGGAGGGCTTAATTTTCTTGATTTTTTGAAAACACTGAATAATACATTTAAAATAAATTGGATTTAGCAATTTCTGAAATGTCCAAACTCAATGTGGAACTGATATTTTATATTTAACAAGGACATACTCTTCAAAAACAAATCTTTACCAGGAATTTCTTAAACATTACAAGATACCATTAACTCCAAAACAGTATGCAATAGTGTTAGATGTAATCTCTTCTGGTGCAATCATGCTGTTCCGGGGTTCTACATACCCTTGCTTTAGCTTTAGATCTGAGAAGGTTTATCTTATGAAGAATTTAAATTTGTTAAAGCTGTTGATGGAGGTGATCACTCAAGGAGCAGGGTTATCCAATTTTTCAATGGAATTAAATAAATAAAAAACTTGGAATTACTCCTATTATAAATGATAAGATCTGTTAGGAAGGCAGTTATATCCTCCTTAACTTGTGTTGAAAGAGGCCAGTTGTGCTTTCATAATTTGAAAGTGGACTGTTAAGTTGAGACTTTCTCTGCTTGCGCTCAGCTCTTCTGAATTGCACTTTCAAGTTATGGATGCTGCCATTCATTCACCGAAGAGGATTTGCGGTCTGTAATGTTCTGGTTATGACAGCCGCCATCAAATCAGAGCTGCAACACATGCCTTGTTAAAGTTTGTAACCGAATCGTTGATGTTCCGAGGCTGAGTCAGATTCTTGCTCAGATCAATAAAAGCAGAGGAAAATGTTTTTGCAGACTGGTTCTTTAACATGCGGGAGCGGATTCTGCGTTTATTGGAAGGAGCTGTTACCTGGAGAGCTGCATCAAAAAGAATGAAATAATGGTCAGAAAGGGAAACTTTGGAAACTTCAGTGGAGAGAGAGAGTGCAACAACAAGCCCCAAGTAAAAACTAAATCAAGGGTTTTGCCTTTGTCATGAGTGGGTACCAATACGTGCTGGGTAAATTTAAAGGATTCAGAAATACTTAAAAAACCATAATAATTCTGCCAAATCTAAGAATGATATAAGATATTAAATCTAAGAACTGATAACTGATTTAATAAACTGTTATTGAGTTTAGAGGGGTGATAAATACTAATAAAACGCCCAGGGTCGTTACCAATGACTCTGCACATAAGAACTTCAAAGCTAAAGGGGTTGCTTCACAGAGGTAGTCAAACAAAGTTTCCAAAAGCTACTGCAAGGCCACCACCATGGCCCGTGAGCCGAGGATTTAAAAAGAATAATTTAATTATCAATCATTTGGAGGACAAAGCTCAGAAAAAAGGAGCTGTCACTAAGTCTGAGCCAGGTTCCTGTTAAAAAAAAGAAAGCGTAAAGATAAAATAAAATGATTTAAGATAAAGCTTTTATTGCAGAGACCTCGAATTAAAGAGCACTAACATTACAGGCCTAAAATGCTTTTTGGATGGACTTGACTATGGTATCAAGATTGGTAGCGGTCGGGTAGATTTTAGAAGTTAAGGAAAGGAAAGTTCAGAAATCAATTACCTATTCTAGCGCTGGTCCAAACCAGAATAAAACAAATAGATAGGAGAGTTGTGTGGCGTAGCTAATTTCATTTTCGGTGCTGACACTGTACGGTCCCAGACAAAAACTACCCATATTAACGGAGGAACAAAACTGATAGGGGCTAGGACCCAGGGGATGTCTAAACTTGATGGACCGTTACGCACAAGCCTGGGGTGAATGTAGTTTACCAGCGGGGATGAGAGCATGTTTTAAATGATGCAGACCATAAAGTAAATTAGCTGACAGCGTCCTTGTGCCAGCCGTATTGGGGTGAGGACCATCGGTACAAAAAAGATGACCCCCTTCCCAGAAAAGATTAAAATTATCGATGAAGCTCACGCAGTGGAAATCACAGGCAGATGAGAGCCGGGTGTTCCAGCTAATTAAGCTGCTAAAATGCCCCATGCCGTGACAGAAAGCAGGGGAGGTGGCTGAAGGGGGAGGGTGGCAGCTCCACATGGTCCCGGTCCGTCTGGAGGACGGGACAGAGGCCGATGTGGAGGCTTCCGATGCTGGGCTCTGGCAGCCACCGAGGGGCTGGTTTTAGGGGACAGGGGGAGGCCCGGCTGGTGCTCTTGGAGGATGGGAGAGGAACGCTTCCCCAGCCCATCCAGAACCCGGACCCGATGCAGGCGACCAGGTGACTGGCAGTATGTATTTATATGAGAACATGTTGCAGGTGTGTGTGTGTGTGTGTGTGTGTGTGTGAGAGAATGCATGCATGTAGCTAAAAAAAATATTTTTTATTTTATTTTATGTGACACAAGTGAAACCAGGGATTCTTGTGACATATCACTTACTTGGATAAATGTAGTTAAGCAAGTAGTTTTTCTAATATTACAGCTTATATATAGTAATAGTCCTATACAGTTCTGACATTGTTCAGCTTCCTGTCTACACATTGAGCTTCCTGTCTTCACTTTGAGCTTCCTGTCTACAAATTGAGCTTCCTGTCTTCACTTTGAGATTCCTGTCTACACTTTGAGCTTCCTGCCTTCACTTTGAGCTTCCTGTCTTCACTTTGAGATTCCTATCTACACTTTGAGCTTCCTGTCTACACGTTGAGCTTCCAGTCTACACTTTGAGCTTCCTGTCTACACTCTGGGCTTCCTGTCTACACTTTGAACTTCCTGTCTTCTGCAGCTTCCCACCCTAATAAAGGTAGGGATGATGGTAGATGGTGGTGTTGGCAGGTGGCAGTTGTTTCACCCAGGCTTCTACCAATCAGCAATCATTTGTGCTTGTACACCAATGTCATAGCCAAGGTTATGGAGGTATTGCTGTACTTCTGAATTCCATCAGACAGGTATTGCCATCCTGTAGAGACTGTGTTATAAATCAAATGCCATTTTTTTGTCCCTGGAAGCAAGTTGGGAAATCCCTGACCCCACGCACAGCCAAACACGGACCTGTGATCTTTCTTCTTTCTTTACTTTATGAACAGGATTAGTTCACTTGTGATCAGTCATTCTGTTCCATGCTGCTGTACCACACTGTTTCTTTCTCGGCTCCAAACTTTGAGTGACAAGCACAGTGGGTCATTTTTCATTGGAAGGCTCGACTCTCACTGAACTGACAGCTTTGACAGCTTTCAGTTGACTGACAGCCGGCTCACCGTTAAACAGAACTCTGTGGTGTGCTGCAGTGAAAACCTTAGCAACAGTGCATTGCTTATGTATGCACAGTCTTTAGGGTTCCACTGCAAAGCAGAGGAAATCTTTTATAATTACTGATCTTATTATTAGGGGCCCAGGCACCAAGGGTGTGTAGGACCCCTATTGTATTTGCTAATATTATTAGGGGGCCAAGCACTAAGGGTGCGTAGTACCCCTAGTGTATTTGCTAGGATTTGTCTTGGTCTTCTTATTTTTCTGACGCCTTTCGCAACATTTTTTACAGCTTTATCATGCTCACATACTCACAGAATTTGGCAGGCATGCCTCCCAATGTATTATGCATGACACACATGCAACTGACACAGTAGGTGGTGCTATAGCGCCACCTGCAAAACTGCAGCAGTGAAACTTATTATAGCTGTCCCCTTTTGCTTACTATACATGCACCAAATGTATTCTACATGCGTGCGTCCTTATCCTGAACAAATTTGCTCACAGAACCCATACAGTCCGCCATATTGGATTTTCCACCATTTTTTATTTTTTGAAAAACAAACTTTTTTGTATTTCCCCTACAGTGTTCATCCCATTCCAACCAAATTTTGACAATTTAACCAAAATGGCTGACTTTGCGTATGGCCCCACGTTTAGGTTGATTGCAACAGTACTTCAAGGAATGAGACAGTAGTAACTCATATGGTGGACAAGCATGCTCAATGGTACAATATAGCCTATAAGGGTACTATTTCAAAATACTAATTTTCACTGGCTCCATAAGACCAAATTCTATGAAATTTGACCCTATCCTGCAGACAGCTTCCATGCAACAGTCCTGAGAAGCACAACCAAGATTTCTAAAGAAAATAAAATATGAAAATGCACAAATTTTGCTATATATTTGACCATGGCTCCTTTAAATACTCTATTAATTTTTTTTTTTAGTATTTAAAAATTCAAGAGGGACCCATGTTGGTCATGTGTATCCAATTTCGTACCACTACTACCCTAGGTGGCACTACAGCACCACTTCAAATTTGCAATAGCGCTACTTGCAAACCTTGAAAATTGATTAAATTGAAAAAAATTATTCACTTGCATTCACCACATTTCTTCCATGTGTACATTCTCATACTGATAAAACTTGCTTATAGAACCCATGGAATCTTCCATATTGAATTTTTTTTTTTTAATTGAAAAACAAACTTTTTCATACTTATACTACAATGTTTCTGATTTCTGATTCTCACATAATTCAGCATGTCTGGGTCTACGGTGATGGTGGAATGACCAGATTGCAGGTTTGATTCATGGGTAGGACACTGCTGTTGTACCCTTGAGCAAGGTAATTACCCTGCATTGCTTCAATGTATATCCAGCTGTATAAATGGAAGCAACGTAACTGCTATGGAAAAAAGGTTGTGTAAGGTGCTCTGGATAAAAGCGTCAGTTAAATGCCTGTAATGTAATGACTGACTGTGCTCTGTAAACATCTCAAACGTTTCTAAATTCATATTTTCAAATTACACCTCAATGTTCCTATTAAAAAAGAATTAACTATTCTCTCTTTATGCTTTAAGTCTCCAGGCAAGCACCCTGACAGTGACATATGGCTGCAATTGTACCTGTCTCAAGCCCTTTTGGTGTTTACTTGTGAAAGGCACTTTTATTAGCCACTTCGGTTAAAGCATCTGCTAAATCAGCATTTCTCCAACTACGGGCCATGGACCAGCACTGGTCCGTGGTGAAATGCCTGCCGATCTGCGTAATATCGCTAAATAAACTCAACGCACAGCCTGCAGGCCTATTCCATGTTGCGTAATATAAGTCTCAAATTGTGCAGTCCAGTCGCAGCTGGGCATGCACCTTGAAATGCAACTTTGGTTTTGTTCTTTCTGAAGTTGCTTAAATAAAGTCGCGTGTTGCGGCTTTTTGGGTTCATATCACTGGGAAACGATGGATACGTGATCAGTTCTCGTCTTCCAAGAGTAGTGATTTGCCACCAGTATTGGAGGATAAATTGCTGGAATCGTGAAGTGATGCCGGGGCTATGTGCTCATTTCAATTGTGTGCCTCTCAGAATTATGGCTAGCTCATAGCAGAGAATATCCACAACTATTAGAGAGATGGCAGCGAAAAAAACTCTTGTTCCATTTGACCTTTCAGTGTGAAGCAGGCTTCTCTCACCTAACTGCAACCAGACTGGCCCCTGAAAACACACCACGACTGTCCCGGTCGTCCTTTCTTTCTCGGGTTGACTGGCTTGTTGCGAGAAAGCAGGCGCGCCCATCTCATTAGGATGAAAAGATTCGGCAACAAGGTGACAATGTGATTGGAGAGAATGTAAATAATTGTGGTGTTTGGCCAGTTCTGTTTCTATTAATACGCTGAGACGTGTTAACAGAGTTTTGACAAAATAAAATACAGTAGTTATAGTTCTCAGAAATATACTTTTGATGGTGATGTTTGCTTGATAACGGTTTACAGTGGAATAAAAAAGTGTGTGTATGTATTTGCGTATGTGTGTGTGTGTGTGTGTGTGCATGTGAGTGTGTATGTGTGTGTGTGTGTTTGGGGGGACTGGGCCTTGGAAGTTGATAAGCATACACCACAGGGCCCTGGGACAAAACGTTTGAAAAATGCTACATGACTAAATTGTACATGTTAAATTGTAACAGCATTACACCATGTAATTCCACTTACTGGCTATTAATTTACCTGGTTGGTAAAATAAAAATACAAAATAAAAATACAAACACTTCTCTGTGGGTTTGTATTGATTTATCCGCACATAAATATAACATTAGATTATCTCAGCAGTCTTACAAATAGAGATACACACTGTGAGTGAATTCGAAAGATGCTCATTTTGGGCCATCCTGCATAATTTTTGTATGCATGCGGGCATCCAAACGTGTGTGCGTGTGGTGTGTGTGTGCGTGTGTGTGTATGTGGTATGTGTGTGCGTGTATGTACGTGCGGTGCGTATGTGTGTATGTGTGTGTGCAGTGTTCAGGTTGCTCAGGTGCATGCATCTGCATCATGCTTTGTAGCAGCATTCCAATCATGTGGCAGGACAGCGCCTGCTTACAGTCTCTGAAGGCCTCGTACAGAATCCTGTGCAGGAGGAGCGCGGACGCCCCCTTTGCTCCCACCTGACAGAGCAAGGCCTTCTCCGGGCCTTGCCTTCCCATTTTCAATGTTAGCCAGGTGCAGTCATTCAGGGAGAAACCCCATTTCGTGTGGGGACCCCACTGCGCTCATTGAATGGAACCACTTCCGACAGGGTCTAATCTGCCGAATGGAACCGAAAGGAGGAAGGATCTCTTAATTCTGAACCATACCAAGACCTTTAGTGCTGTACTAACTGGGCATTGCTGTAGGTCAGAGGTGTTAATCAGACTAGATTCCTGGCCAATGACAAACACTGGCATTTCACTTGCCTTGGAACCTTCAGTCAACATGGCGGTGAGGCAGTGTGCACTCCGTTGAATTTATCACAAAAATGTTAGGCACTGACCTCCTGTGGTCCCAGGAGAAAAATAACTCTGTGTTTGCTAACAATCCGTGCTTCTGAATTCTTTATGGACAACATTTCTGTTTAGGATGATTTTTAAAAATAATTTAATAATAATAAAATAAAATAATGATGATATATGTAAATGCCTCACCTTAAGTACAAGCCAAAAAGTGTAATTTTTGTGTTTTTTAAATAGTTAATTCTGTCTTCTGAATGACCCCACCACACACACACACACACACACATACCACTGCACCACTGGTGCATGGGCAACAAGCTCCTCAATAAAACCACAGATGATCCATGTTCTGTAGATGTTGACGTACTGAAAAGGAATCGCTATGCCCAGCTGACCAGAATGCTCTCGTGTGGCGGAAAACCTCAGTCTGCAGGAAGCTCCTTCTGCTGAACTATCTCAGAAATGCCTGAGCATCCCTGGTTCGCCTGTTCAGACGTAGCACATTTTTTTCCGCAGGAGGGAAAAACCAAAAATAAATTTTAAAAATGATGGTATTTGTTGTCCACCTAAATGGACTGGCTTGTCAGAATCCTGCTTCAGATTGGTCCTAATACAGACTGCCAAACAAACAGAACTCTTGGGCAACATAGCTCAGGAGGTAAGACCGATTGTCTGGCAGTCGGAGGGTTGCCGGTTCAAACCCCGCCCTGGGCGTGTCGAAGTGTCCTTGAGCAAGACACCTAATCCCTAACTGCTCTGGCGAATGAGAGGCATCAATTGTAAAGCGCTTTGGATAAAAGCGCTATATAAATGCTGTCCATTTACCATTTACCATCTTGCATGACAGTGTGGCCTATTTTGTTCCCCATGTCATTTTTTACAGAATGGGAATGTTGAGGAAAATATAAAATAAGGGTTTTAATTGTTAGGTTAAAATATATAATTTTAGACTGTTGATATAATAGCATAACATAACCTGGATAGTTTTTATGGCATAGCGTGTAAATCTAGTTTATTGCTTCAGGTCTCTCTTTTTTGCACAGGATGATATCCTCTGTCCATTTACCAACCCTTCTTCCTGTTCTGTCACTATCCATAACTAATTATTGTAAAATATTCCTTTTGCCTCCCTTGTGGACACTTACACATGTGACTGCAGTCACCTAAAAGTATCCTTTACATCAGGGATGGCTAGCCCTGGTCCTGGAGAGCCGCAGTGTCTGCTGGTTTTTTGTTTTTACTCACCACTTAACTGATCAATAAAAGCAGCCGATTACACAGTTAACTCACCTCACCTGGTTTCTGTGGTCCAAGTGGTTGTTGTGTGTGTGTGTGCGTGTTTGTGTATGTGCGTGCATGTGCAGTAAGGTGAAAACTAAATCCAGCAGACCCTGTGGCTCCGCAGGACCAGGGTTGGCCACCCCTGATATACATTTTATGATAATGCACTAATTATGCAGATTTAGGAATAAATATTAAGAGAATAATCACTGTTATTTTTCAGGAATATTCATATGAATTTAATAATTATTTGGTCCGATTGACTAAAGTAGTAAGTGCTAAACTATGTGTGAAAAACTTCCAGGCGAGTGGATGTCTGCCAACCAAATAAATACTTCACTAAATAATGCACTGCCTTTTTTTTGTGAATGCTGAGTGGATTTTCTAAAGCGACGTCGACAGCAGCTCTCCATTTTTAAATGAAAGGGCCATTAACCGTGCAGGCAGTTCGTGCCCTTTACGGGCTGTCAAAGCTCTCTGATTGGCAGCCAGTGGCAAAGGTCCCGCCTGATTTCTCTTTTCCCAACTCGGCTTAATAATAGCATACAGAATTTACATGAAACGAACCACTGTGCCCTCTCAGAAAAAGAAAGAATAATGGTGAGGGGTGAGGGGGGGAAGGGGGTGTAAGGGGGTGAGGGTGGGTGCTTGGCAGATCCATTAAACCACACCACTCTGGCAGATCAAAAGGTGGCACAACAACCAGAGAAACGAGGGCTTTATTTTCGTCGCCAGCGCACAGCGTGAAGGAACATTTCAAAATGCCACGGTTGTTTTGGCGACGGCAAGACTGAAGAGCTGTCACCAGGGGAGTGGGACGTGTACTGTCGCTGCCTGGAAACCGCAATGCTAACGGCGCACAGGAGCTTCACTCCCGCTACGCAGATTAACCACTAAACTAAAAGTGACGTCATGCTAATGATAATGACAACGACAATGTTTTGGGAGCAAGCTGGCAGTCCTTTACATGAGTTTCAGTAGATGGATTGTTATTCATAGTGGCCATTTTAATGTGAATCCCTCAAATATATCTGCCTCCATACAATCAATTAACAGTGCACTTTGTATTTATCTTCGGAGTTATGACTTCAAGAGATTTGATTGCTTTTTTGCTTTTTAATGACTTGATGAGTGTTTTATGGCATTATATTACTGATAAAACTAAACAAATGAATAAAAATGTTTCTAAATTCCACAGCCTTTCTTTCACATGTATATTTAAATCTAGTGTACGGTCTGATATTCACTTTCATTATAAATTCAGTGTTGCAAATTTACAGCACTTGGCTTTATTCAAAATGCATTTATGCAAACATGAAAAATAAGGAAAAAACAAAATTGATAATGCTCTGGGGTATGGAAGAATATGTGACTGGTGATTTAGAAAGCAATGCTCAGATGGTTTGAATTATTTTGGTGAGAACTAGATACTTTTGGCACGTGTTGTGAGTGTGTTCCTTTTGGATTTGACTAGAAAGACATATCTCCAAGGACCATACTGATGGCTATGGACCACACTGATGCACTGAAATTCAATTCTCCATGCTCAGTTATTACAAAGAATGAATTGGATCATTATTTTTACACTGTTATATTTAGCAAAAAAATACTCTGTATAATTTTAATCTGGTGCATAATTCAAAACAAATAAGAATATAAATAAACAGTAAATATACAGTGTATGGCTTAAAGAAGATTTTTGAACAAAACCCAGCATTTCTACTGGTTTTTTCTATATTCTGGTATTTAAGTGCTTAATTTAAGTCACTATTTGGCAAGAGAGCCAACAACCTTGTTCCCAAGGTCTACACTAGCTGCTAATTGAAAGGAAACTGCAAAAAAACCTGCAGACACTGTGACCCTCCAGGACAGGCTTTCATTCAAACTGGGTACAGAGTCACAACCTGGACCATCAATTTTAATTCCGTTATCCAGAGATTTCTGTCACCAGGGCCAATACAGTGAGAGATGGTGTCTGCATTTAAATGAAGTAAAAGTGCTAGGAAGCTCTGTGATTACAGCTCAACAACAACCGACCCAAAAACTTCTCAGTTTCAAAGCTCTTGAGTGATATAGCTTATGTTGCCAAATGATATTTCATTTACATTTAACTTTTATTATTATAAAATGCTTATTACATATGTAGCAACAAACCCACTGAGAAAGGCTTTTAAGGACTAATAAATAGATAAGCTTTCATTTTCTTTGCTGGGGTATACATTTTTATCAGGAAGTTACATTTATTTAAATAAAATTGTATTAAATATTAGTGGTTCTATATAAAGTTCAAAACACATCTGGCCATAGTAGAAGTACATATACAACTATTACACTGAAAATAACTTCTCTTTACATTTGACAATACCTAATGCCAACTGAGCAATTTTTAATAAGGCTGAAAATAAGATGTTTTATGCGAGAACTTCCATTTAATAAATTGGCCATATACTTGGGGAAAGCAAATAACCCCCTTTCCAAAGCATGATTCAATCTTACGGACTGAAATAACTATTTATGGTTCTAATGGCATTGGTTTGTGAGTGGCAGTTATTTCCCAGTCAGCCATCAACATCATGTCCAGTGCTGGTTCTCTCTCAACAGAAGTCTTACAATCCAGAACACCCAGATGCGTGTGTTTATCCTGCTGTCATCCTCTAATATTTTTTTACTAAAAACAAAAGTGTAACATATATAGTCAATGCCATAATTGGTGTTAGCACACCTTGTGAAAATGAGCATTCATGGCTGCAACAAAAAAAAAAACTAACAATGAGTCATAATTTGGGCTTAAACATATAGGGGAGCTGCTTCTTTTATGTTAACACAATCATTTTTCAGACACATAAATATTTATTGAGTAGATTTTTTTCTGCAAAACATGGGTTTCAAAATGATTGAAACCCCACAATTAAAATTTGGTGAAGCTTCCCCTGGAGAGGACAACAGCACTGAAACTTTTCCAGTAACATCTGAGAAGGTGGGAGGGTTGATGTCCAGGTCATTTTCTTGCTAAAATGTCCATCTACGGCCAAGTCTCAACCTCTTGGCAGAGGCAACTATGTTTTGGGATAAAATATCCTAGTACTTAATGGGATTCATTATGTCATCGATCTTAACAAGAGCCCTTGAGCCACTAGCAGCAAAACAGCCCCAAAGCATCAATAATCCACCACCATATTTTACTGTGGGTATCAGGTGCTTTTCCTTGCATGCAGTTATCTTTTGTCACAAAGCATGCCAATGGTGGCTAAACAGTTCAACTTTGGTTTCATCTGACCGCAATAAATGATTGCAATTATAGTTCAGGTGCTTCAACTTATGGGTTGCTCCCAGTACGGCCTTTTTATTTTGTGTGACCTTTCCACAGAGCTTGTTGACATTGAAGTGGCATCTTAAGGCTGTTTTATACTTCTGCGTGGCTATCGGTTTTGTGAATCAACCGTTATAACCTGTTAGCCAGAGCCGTCTGCCAGAGTGACCTCATGTCAGCAGTCAACCAATCATCTTCTCTGTGGCGTACGCTGGCACTGGTTGCTAACCACGCATTTTTTCATTCTTGCGGAGGTACACGACATCAACGTGGACGTGGTCTGCAACCTTCACACATTCCGCACAACCTCTACGCAGACCCATTTTTACATGTACTCCGCAGAAGTATCAAACAGCCTTAACAGTTAATTTTGAAACTTGTTAACCCCAAGATTCCGCTAAATTGTGCAGTTCAGAAACAGATCTTTGGGTTCTTCTTTGCTTCCCTGACCATCTTTCTCACTCTGTGTGTGTAACATGCACACAAGTCCTCTTCCTGACACATTTGCAACTGTTCCAGACTTCTGAAAGTTTTGGATTATTTCCCTGATTGTGCTTAGTGATGGTGTATGGCAAATGGTATGAAAATGGTGAAAGGCAGCAATACAGTTTCTGGAGAACGAGAACTAAAAGAGAATTTCATTACAGGTACCATTTTATTTGGTGCCAAACAATAATTGTGAAAATAAGTTGTTTGCCCAAATGTTTGAGCAGAAAATATGAATCATTATGTGTATTGCATATTTTATACAATCATTTTGTTCATTTCCAAGAATGGTGCCAATAATTCTACAGTTGACTTTTAACAAAAAAACTTTTTTAATTCCTTTAACAAAAACCAATGAAAATTCCTTCACTTTCACAAATATCTCCAAGTACATGTACACAAGCACACACACACACACACACACACACACACAAATAGAGTGTCTTTTGAACGCTCTTGCTGCAAGTATCTCTATTTGTAAGACCCTCTGGAAAAGAGAATCAGCTGCGATAATCAAATGAAAGTACATTGCAGTGTATGGAAAAGGAGAGGTCACTGATCTGTGTGGTACAGCATTCAGCTTGCATCTAATGGAAAACAAAACCTTAGGCACACATAAAGAATGATCACATAACACTCATATGTTCTGAACAGTATGATCAGTACTGCATGTACTTCAAGGATGATCTTTCAGGGACACAATGCTGCTTTATGTGGGTGATATCTGGAGTACAGTCTAAAAATGAGGGGGAAGTATTTTGAAGTATACTCTGTGAACAAGAACCTTCATTACTGAATTAAACTGTGCCCCATATGGACATTTCATTCCTCAATAAAATGTGATACTGTGCGACAAAATATCCAGTTTGGATATGTAAATAAACATTCAAATATAAAGAATATTATTTTAATAAAATATGTAAACAAACAAATGTATAAAATGCAGGATGTTGACCTGTTGATATCTAGAGTACTGTCTAAAATGAAAGAAGTATTTTAAAGTATACTCTGTGAACCAGAGTCTTCATTATTGAATCACACTGTGCCACAAGTTCAAACTCTTTGAGGAAGTTGTTCTTTTATTGAGTGCTTAGTTTCTCTGTGTCCCCTGAGTGCTTGACTCCTTACTGCTGGGGGGGGGGGGGGGGGGGGGTGTATGATGGCAATTCGCCAGGTCAGCACTTCTTTCCAATTCTTTCTCTCTGCCTCCAGCGATGCTATCTGCTGTTTATCAATGGGCTCACCTCTTTTCCCCTTTTTATTCCCACTTGTATATCTTTCTATGTTTATTTCAACTGTTCTGGGCTATTGTCACATGAGCTGAGTAGCATACTGGCATTCTTCCAGTCTGTCAGTCCTCCTCCACTTGCTGAGGCAAAGGTTTTCAAAGAAAATAACTTGCAGCAGGAACAAAGTCTGTTGTTCCTGTGTGAGTAAATAAGCTTTTTCTCCGTATTCACCAATGCTCTACCAAAGCACTGTTGGTGTCATCTTTACCATCTATCGTCAATCCTGATTTCATCAGTCAGAACAGTGGGACAGTCAGCTGGATCAGTTGGGAGGAGCATATCTATCCCGGTGAATCTTCATCAACTGACTGACTGAGCAACTGACTGACTGAGCTTCATTCAGCTACATCTGAAGGACAGACGCAGAATTATGTTAATGGACATTTGTAAGACATCCTTAGATTAGCATACTTCCACTAATTCTCCATGATTAAGTTTTTCTGAAGAAAAAACTCAGTCCTCGTCATACCAAAGGGCAACAGACATTTGCTGTCATATGAGGTACATACCTGAGGAAAGGGGCTGGGATTAAACAATGGCCAAAGATGGGCCCAATTCATCTGTGGTTTCCTCAAATGGATTTGAAATTGTTTGAAAGCAAGCATGATATTTATTTTTAAACCCTTAATATTGTTGATGGATTGAAAACCAAAAACATATCTCATAATGTACAGTATTCAGAATCAGAATATATAATGAATTGCACAAGACAAGCATTGCCTGCACTGTCATTAAGTACAGGCTGGCTATACCTGAGGAAAGAGGCTGAGTAATGACTGTGTGAAGGTGTGCCATGAACTGACGAGAACCGCTTCTCCAGGGTCTTCCTCGTGTGGATCTGAGGAACGCACAGAAGTGATAATGCTTTGATTTCCAGTCAAGATATGCTACATTGATACGCTTTTCAGGCAATTGAAGCCACACATTCATGTTTCATGTCGTTCATACCTGAGGTAACCGGAAGAAGTAGTGGGAGCAGCGGATGCTTCTTCATCGACAGAGGTGTCAGATGTTGTGACTGAGGGGGCTCCAAGAAGTGCGTCTGAGTGAACACAGACAATTAGCCGTGCAAATACACGTCTCCTGCCATAATCTATAATTACAGTTAATAGCTCATGTCATTACACTAAGTATATACCAACCATAGGAAAATAGCCAAACCACCGTTTATATTCATTCTGTCAAAATGAGAACCCCCATTGTTACTGAATACACATATTTCCAGTAAGTTATCTTTGCTTGCTTACATGCCAAGTGGAAAATACAGACATTACGTTCCTCAAGAAAATGTGACGTTGTGCAATACAATAGCCAATTTTGATACAATAAATGAACACCCCTAAGGAACTGACAAAGTTCATGTAATGTAATGTAATGATATGCAAATGTACATTCAAATATAAGGAGACAATATTATTTTGATAAAATATGTCAAAACCAGAAAATACATGGATGTATAAAATTCAGGTCTTTAACTCCTTTTCCAATTATGCTTATCTACCTTATTGAAATTGTTCTTATAATCATTGCAATTAAGGAAATATTATTTAAACAACCTGTTGCATTATGACCCCGCCTAACATCTACGGTGAGAGAGGGGAGTACCATAGAATGAAGGTGGAGAAAATCAGAATAAGTGATTTATTATGAACAACACAACCTAGGGAGTGTAATGACTTCTGGGTGGCCAAAACCAGAACAATAAATCCCACACTGCCTAGAATGGAAAGGCATCTAGCCCAGACCACAGAAAAACAAAATATAATGTACCCTTTCTAACTCACCAAAAACAGGAGAGAAAAGGGGTACTGTGAATATACTGCAAATAGGCAGTACACCCATACAAAGCTTCTATAGGTCAGGAATAAAATGACAAAAAAGGAACATGTTGGAGCAAACTATAAACCAAAACTCAGGGTATTAGACTGTAAACAAAACAACACAGTCCAAAAAAAACAAAACAAAAAACAGAACCAAACACAAGCCACAAAGAAGAACATAAGGTCAAATGGAAAAACTGGCAGACCTGCACAGAACACCGCAAACAGCTAAAGGTGCTCGTCCCCATGGCCTCAAGCCAGGAGTGAAGCATCTTCTGGCCTTTTATATACTTAAAGCTGATTATTGGACTAATTAACTCCAGCTGCTGCCACTTCACTCAACAACCCCAAACGTGCAAATCTACCTGATGATGTGATGGAGAGAGAGAGTTAACTAGCATACATGAATGATGGAAAATATCTTCATTAAAAATACACTACATGGCCAAAAGTATATGGACACCTGAAATCCAACATCTCGTTCAAAATTATGGGCATTAATATGGAGTTGGTCCACCATTTGCTGCTATAACAGTACTCCACCTCCGCTCTTCTGGGAAGGCTTTATACTAGATGTTGGAGCATTGCTGCAGGGATTTGTTTCCATTCCGCCAGTGGAGCATTAGGCTATGTTTACACCGCCTGGTAAAAGTGACCCGATCCATATTTTTTGCTCACATGTGGCACAGATCGGATATGTATTATGAAAGTGTAAACAGAACAAAAGCACATGGAATCGGATATTTTCAGTTCCGTTTTGGGCCACATTCATATGTGGAAATAAATCCAATAGGAATCGGATATTTGTCAATGCGAATGTCATCTAAGCGCACAGATAGGCATTTTCTGGTCATTGTGATTTGCACGTCATTCAAAATGCGAAATTGTCATACTTTTTTCACATTTGAATGATGCGCAACCTATATCACACGCACAGCCATTCTCCACCTGTAACAGTAAATGTTGAAAGAAGTAAAATGGAGGATGAAGGCTCAGACCAGTGGTGAATGTCAAGGTTATGTGCCTTTTAAATATGTGGGGCGAAGAGTCGGTATATGCCAAAATACAGTGGATGTTTGTTGCGCACCTAAGACGCTTTGAAAAGCTACAGCCTGAGTTATTCTGTCTCGTTTTGTGTACATTGTAGACGGCAATATGTCTGTGGAGGCGTGGTTGTTTGCCTTTGTATCGGTAACCAAATTTTTGTGCACACATTTGGGCTGTTTCAAGTGTAAACCTTGTGAGCACAGATATCAGATATGGGTCACTTTTAAAAGTAAATGTTAACAGGCGGTCAAAAAAATAGGATATAGGCCAACAAATGTGGACATGAGCATATAAATGTGTGGTGTAGACATAGCCTTAGTGAGGTCGAACAGCGATTGGGCATTTAGGCCTGGCTCGCAGTTGGCTTTCCAACTGATCCCAAAGGATTTGAATGGGGTCGACGTCAGGGCTCTGTGCAGGCCAGTCAACTTCACCGAGCTCAACAAAACCATTTCTGTATGTGCCCAAGGGCACTGTTGTGCTGAAACAGGAAAAGGCATTCCCCAAAGTTGGAAGCACAGAATCATCTAGAACAGGGGTGGCCAACCCTGGTCCTGGGGAGCTGTAGGGTTTGCTGGTTTTTGTTTTCACCTTAAATGCAACAACCACTTAGGTCAAAGACACCAGGTGAGGTGAGTTAACTGTGTAATCTGCTTTAATAGATCAATTAAGTGCCGAGTAAAAACAAAAACCAGCAGACCCTGTGGCTCTCCAGGACTTGGGTTGGCCACCCCTGATCTAGAATGTCATTGCATTAAGATTAGTATCCACTGGAACTAAGTGGCCTAGCCCAATCCATGAAAAACAGCCCCAGACCAACAGGTGTCCACATATACATTTTTTCATGATTTGCTGTGAGAAAACCTAGGTGCATCAGTAGCAGTGGTAGCTAACAGGAAGTAAAGTATACCTACATCCAGTTTTAGTTGCCATCTTACAGTATGAGGTGTGGTTAACTGTGTCACTCTTTTAGATAGGCATAAGGGTATTGTAGTTACTTTGGAGTGTCTTTTGTAGTCCATGGTACCAACAATACAAATACAAAAATGAAAACAAATGCAACTGAGGAGAATTGTGAGGTCATGCATGATCACTGAACATGGAGTGCAAGCCGTATGTGATGTGCTGCCCATAGTACGTTTCTGCCCGAGGCAATTGCTAATGTTGTTCATGCCTAGGACTGCTACTGACAATGAGTGAACTGTTTTAACCTTGGGGGAGCCACTGGCTGTCCTACTGGAGCCACTGACTGTCCTTCTGGAGCCACTGACTGTCCTACTGGAGCCACTGACTGTCCTTCTAGAGCCACTGACTGCCCTACTGGAGACACTGCCTGTCCTACTGGAGCCACTGACTGCCCTACTGGAGCCACTGACTGTTCTTCTAGAGCCACTGACTGTCCTTCTAGAGCCACTGACTGCCCTACTGGAGCCACTGACTGTCCTACTGGAGCCACTGACTGTCCTACTAGAGCCACTGACTGCCCTACTGGAGCCACTGACTCTCCTACTGGAGCAACTGACTGTCCTTCTGGAGCCACTGACTGTCCTTCTGGAGCCACTGACTGTCCTACTGGTGCCACTGACTGTCCTTCTGGAGCCAGACTGTCCTACTGGAGCCACTGACTGTCTTTCTGGAGCCACTGACTGTCCTACTGGAGCTGCAGGCTTGCAGCTAAATGTACTTTACTGTTATTATTTACAGAATTCCTTGTGCTGTCATTTATATAAGTGTGCCAAACTTTTCCTGAACATGTGCTGGGTGTTCAGATAAATACAAATTCAACTGACCTTTTAATGCTCTCACTGGGACACCGGATCTCAAGGGACATTTTAAAAAATATTTTAACTCTCCCCTCCCAACACAGATTTCCTTCACTATTTGTAACGTATTTCCTCAAAATAGGTTACATTACATCACATTTTCCCTGGGAGAAGGGCTGGATATGGTACATTTACACATTGAATTTAGCAGCTTCTATGAGACTGCCACTTGATCACAGTTGTGGATCCGCACGATGTGGATACCCAGATGTTAGCTCACTAAAGGGAACACTTTCCGACCAAATTATAGATAATGTGGTCTGAACACCTTCATAGCATTATGAAATTAAGATGCAGTGTAAACTGACTGAAATGTAGAGGTGTAATGTAAGCTCATTGAAATTTAAAGGAGTGTAAAGTCACTGTACTGTACTAGAAGCTGTGATGGAAGCTCTCTCATATGCATAGGAAGCTACAGTGTGAGCGGTTCTGAGCCGAACATGTCAGATCTGCATTTAGAAGCCAAGCCTGGTCATGGTCAGAGTCAGAGTTGGGGAAAAAAAGGAACAGGCTTCTCTGTGGCTGATGATTGCTGTTTTGGTGTTGTTTCACTGTAAAATGGCACATGAGCATTGATATAAATATGCAAGTGAATAAGATGAAAGAATGAATTTGCTGTTCTTTAAGTGCTTAGTTCAGCTGGCACACAGAGGTAGTTTTGGCTTAGCTTGGTGGTGGTGGAACTTTTGCTAGCCATTGCTAGTAGGCTGCAGTAGGCTGCTGCCACTGCTTTGTGAGAAGCACAACGTAATACTGTAACACAAGCACGCACATTCACAAAAAACACACACGTACACACCACTGTTTTGTAAATCTTTTCCATGTGCTATGACATCGGCTACTCTAGTGAAAGCACGAGGCCCAGGAATCTGCCGAGAACTGGCAAGTGGCACCATCAAAATGTGAGCAGTGTTGTCTACTTTTTCCCTTACTTGTTAGCACACACAAAAAGTAACTAGAAGTTGATGAATGACTTTGTACATAAATTTACATATTTATTATGTCACTGATTTGCATGTGAATGCACGTTGCATGAAGCCCTTTTTCTGAAGAGAAGCCAAGAATGGAAAATAATGTTTTTTTTTTTTTTAATATAAATATTATGGGGTATATTATTTCATTTTATATATTACAGAGTGCATTATTTTTAGTGCATATCAGTCACTGTAGCCTTTTGTCACTGTAGTTCCATACATCAGCCTAAAAGACACAGTACATACCAGAGAGTATCACACTATTTAGACATTTATAAGATAGAATCACACTATTTACAGATTTATAAGATGGCCTAGAATCTACATTGACAATGGCATGATGTTATCATAGGCCATGAATAAGTAATTAATCCATTGAAAGGAAATGGCTCCAGGGAGGTGAACGAATTCAGTAGAAGGACAGTGATTTTAAGAGGGTAGTCACTGGACATTTATAATCTGAGAAAATGAAGTGGAAGTTCAGGTTGGAATGAACAGGTTGAGGCAAGTTGGAATGAACAGGTTGAGCAAAGCTGTAATGATATATTACTTTACACTGCCCTCATTATTTAGAACCTGGTCTCTCATTCTATTTGTATCGATACAACACATTTCCAGCAGCCTAAAATTGGCCGGTCATCCCTGCTTCAATGCAGAAAGACATTCTCTACAAGCTTCACAATGATTATTAAGGAGTGCCAAATGTAGAGCGCGATCCAAGTAATTCTGTCTGGTGGCCAGGATTGAGCAGCCAACCACAACTCATAAGAAGTGCACAGGATGAAGCCAAACTTACACAGCAACCACCAGAAGCCCTGCTTCCTGGAGACTCCCTGAGGGTCTATGGCTAAAAGTTGGGGCTGATGTAGTTCATACGGATGACTCAACTTACCTGGTAATATCTGATGACTACTCCAAATTCATTGAGGTTGCCAAGTTGCCCTCCACTCATGCTGTCCTTGAACCCATGAAATCCTGCTTTAGTTATGCAGTCCCTCCCCTGGAGCGCTCAGACAGTGGACCTCATTTTTCCTCCGACACGTTCCGCTCATTTGCCGACAGCTGGGACTTTAGTCACATCACATCCAGTCTACTTTATCCCCAAAGCAGCGGTTCCACTGAGCCTGTTGTTCAGACAGCTAAGAAGCTTATAAAGAAGCCGACTGACCCATATGGACTGCCAGTCTTACCGCATAATTTTACTACCTCTGTAACCTGCCCAATCGTTTGCTCACAGATCCCTCAGTACACTTGTATTACCATCCATTCAAGCTTACCTGTTACACTGAGGATGGACTCCCTCCTCATATGCAGTTTCCTCTCAAGTTTTCTTTTCATTTTTTTTTCTTGACCCCGGTTGAGTGTTTTTCTTCCCACTGGGCAGTTTTTTTTTTTTACCTCAATTGCTTGCTTTTCGGAAGTTCAGCCTTGGTTTTTTTGGCCAATTTTTCTTTTGTCCAGTTTTCTTTTGTATTTCCAACTGCATCTCTGTGACAGTGCTTCTGTAAAAAAAAGTGCTCTACAAATAAAATTGAATTGAATTACATGCGGCAGTACTTGCATACCGCTCCACACACCCTTCGGGTGGATTCGACCCTGTCGAATTCAGGGCAGAGAACACGATGGTGCCAATTACTCCAGCACTCCTGACCCCTGGCTGGCCTGACCTGCCAACCTTTACTGACAAACGCAGGCAATCTAAACTGCGACAGAAGGCTCGTTTTGACAGTCGCCACGGAGACTTTGTGTCTGTGGACTGCGTCTGGGTGTCAGACCCTCACAAAACAGACATTGTGTGAGGACTGGCCACCAGCGCAAGATCCTATTTGGTGGACACCCAGGGCCTGATGGATCACAGGAACCGCAGACACCGCACACTTACGCAGCAACCTCCTGAGGCATCTGACAATGATATCCCCGACGACTACATAAGCGAACCTGGGTCTGAAAACCTTGCGCCCACAGGACACGCCTCGCCCAATCACGTCCAAGATGATTCCCTGAAATGATTCGTAAACCCCCTTTCATATCTCCAAGACTTTGAAACATGGTGAGAGGTGTGGTGGTAGTTATCTTCCACCCCAGTAGGGGGCAACAGATTCTTATATGTGGTATATAAAATATGAAGGATGTACTCAGGGAGGACAGAGAATAAAATATGGCTGTTGATGTCTTGTCGAACATACTATGCATGTGTGAATCTCATTACAGAAAAATAATTGTCAGTAACAGCCAATTGTGACTTGATGTTTCCACATCTCTTATGATAACTGTATCTTTACTTTGGAAATGGAATGAAATATATTTTGAATATTATTTTACATTATTTTTGTATATTTTTAATAATATATATTTCATTGTTAAGACACTATTCCTACATGACCAAGGTCACAACCACTGTTGCTTGAATAATTAAATCATATCTGCAAAATCAGACCTTAGTTTTCGTTCATGTTTCTCAAGAATATCAATCTATGATGCCCACATGCTGTTTCAGCTGCTCTTCTCCTACAGAAAATCACCTTCCATTTTCTTATGCTAGATCGATTCTTTAATCCATAAATTCCATTCACTTGCATCAGTATGCTAATGACTGAAATTATGACCTTATTAAAAGTTATCAGCAGATACATTGTCGTTGAATAGATGTGTCTGGTTCTATGAATTTTTATTTATTTATTATTATTAATTTATTTTTATTTTTTTTACAGCACATCGATTACTGGCCCAGGCAGTGAGAATGTTTTCTACTAAGCAAATGTGGTATTTGTCTATGACATCATCTATATCAATCCCTTTTGGTCAATCACAGATCACAAAGCATTGATCTCTACTAACCATTGATATGCAGATTAGATTTTTAAAATGAGCTTCTAAACAAAGGCTTCTGACTGAAAATGATTTTATAGCTATGCTCAAGCATGTTCATGCTTCATGCCCTTGGCCAGTCCCCTTTGTCTGTTCCTCATTCAGACCTTAGTCTAGTCCACACGATCGGTCAAAATGCTGTCTAAAGTGTGAAAACACCAGGGTTAGGGCTACAAAACTGGATCGGTCAGTGGCAGCACCATAGAATGAGGAAGCACCATCGTGCATTTGGTTGTGTTCAGGTTTCCATTATAATTTAATAGTATTAGATATCTGGCTGGGAATCTGAGGCCTGGTTTATCAAACCAATAAAACTGTGACATAATGACCCTCCAAAATTATTGCATGGTTTGATCCGTCTAAGAATGTCTGTCAACAGCATTCCTTCTCATGAGCTCTTGCCAATTTTTTTTGCAGCAAACACAATGGAAAGATTGTGATTTGATAAGAAGATGGCTCTGCCTCCCTTTTGGTTGGTGGTCACAAAAATGCTGTGTGTTAGTAGTTTTAAATATCTGCCACGTTTTCAAGGGTCAAAAAGTAATTTTGAAATCGGAAGACTGACATGTCCAAACACAGCTGAATACCTTCATCCACCGGGATAAACTGATAATTAATGTGTGTAACAGGTATTGAAATTCTGAAGGTTCATTTTTTGTAGCCAATCTGATCTTTGTTTCTCTGAAAAAAGACATTTCAGTTTGATCATTTAAAAGACATTAGGAATGCAATACTGTATCTTTCAGCCGCAACTAAAAGACACATCTCCTAAATATATCTTGTCCTTCAAAACATTTTGACAATATATGACAAATATACAACCCTCAACGAGGTGTGTCCAGAAATCAGGATATGTGAGGGGAGTGAGTTGCCAAGGGAGCATCATATTGCATTAAAAACAATGTTACTTGTTTTTCCACACATTTTATCTAACTACACGTTATCATGATGCACTTGAAGTTGAGCTGAATAGACAGAAGCTGCCTTTTGACATTTGAAAGTAGTGGTGTTTCTAGAATAATTAATTAATTAATTAATTAATTAATTGGTTAATTTCTTAATTTACAGTATTTATATGGAACTGTTTCTAACAGTTCTTAACTGCAAGTGCAAGTCATTCTTCCAGTACATGCATACATTAGTTAGGTCTTGTTCACGCAAAGCATCACACTAAATTGATAGCCAACTCCGCAAGCATGATTCATCTGAATTAAACAGTGTGGGCTTATTTAAGTGTTATGATTTAAGATGCACCTTAAGCTCATGTATGCCATGACAAAACATGTTGTCCTGTGTCTGCATGGATGTAATATCTGCCATTTGAGGTGACCGCGTGAAAGGTAAGTGTAACATGTTGGCTGTGTAGTTGATGCTGTTCATTTTTCTGTTAATAGCCCCCTGTCCCTTATCATATCATATGTGCTGCCCCATTGCCATTTTGATATGATTGGTACTGCTGCTTGCCTGGCTATTTATGCCAGGTTGCTGTCTTTAATAATATATATTTTTACATCCTTTATAATCTTTCTGCTGCTATCCCTGCTATTTTACTGTCAATGATACCTTTTTGTTGCTAATATTGTATCGCTGCCATTATCGCTAACAACTTAATGCTGCATTGGAACCCAGTCAAGTGTCAGTTATTGTATATTGTGACTCCTAATATATATATTCATTGTTACTGCTATAAATACTGATCTGTGTCTGCCTGACTTGATATTCCATATGAAAATTACACAGTGCAGAAGTTGGATGTATAATAAAGTCTTTCGGTGTCTGGGAGAGGTATAGTCTGTTTCACTAACCAAACAAACTTTAAGAGCTCCTACAGGTCACGTATGCATTCATATAACCATTAAAGGCATGTACTTTGTCCTATTTATTCATTTCAGTACACCGTGTTCTGTTGTAATACTGTGCCCCAGAATGTTTGGAAAGCTTTACTGTTATGTCTCTTTAGAGCATATGGGAGGCGAGGGGAAAGCATAAATAACGCCAGAAAGCATGCATAATATGTAAATTACTGGGTTAAAAATGGCATCCCAGTTGGAGAAAGACGCAATAATAAAAATCAATGGGAACTCAGCGCCACAGAGAGAAAGTCTATTTCACATAAAAGCTTATCGGTTGCCTTGCATTGTAAACAAGCATTTTATATTTTATTAGCACAACACCCGGACCCCTCATAAATCAACTAACCAGATGCCTTGGACAAGCACATCATGGGATTTTCTTATTTAATTTATTTTGTTTCATATGAAACACCATCCATGATTCAGAATAAATACAGAGATAAATAAATAAATCAGGTATTCAGATGAAATCCATCAGTGACAACAGCTGATTTCAATGGGAGCCAAATTAGAGATGTTATTGGTTTTATTGCTGTTGAAGCAGCATGGGACTCAAGTCTCTGTTGTTCTCTCAATTTCCATATCAGTGGTCTTAGTGTGGGTGGCACGGTGGTGCAGTGGGTAGCGCTGTCGCCTCACAGCAAGGAGGTCCTAGGTTCTCCCTGTGTCCACGTGGGTTCCCTCCGGGTTCTCTGGTTTCCTCCCACAGTCCAAAGACATGCGGGTAGGCTAATTTATTACCTCTAGTTTAGCTCTAGTAAGAAAGCTTAACCACTAGTTAAACCTCTCCATAACAAGAAATATGATTGGGTGGTCCTAGTTTTACAAGAAAGAGGAGAGCTATGATCTGCTCGACAGGAAAAGGACAATCCCTCAATTACATAATAAGGAGGAGGTATGAAGTTCAAAGGACTCCAATGGAAAGTGGTTATGTTAGATCTGGAAACTTGCACATGGATATCCCTTGACACTAAACAATCTTAGCATGTGAATATTTACACTTCAAGCAGAACGCAGTCATTATGCAAAACAATGATCTTCAGGGCCAGCTCGGAAGCAGTGTTTTTAAATGATAGCATTGTATTTGTTGGCTGTGTGAAAAAAATGTAAGATCATTAAAAATTATTATTCATGGCAACTTCTTGAGCAAATGTCAACTTCATAAATATGTGAAAGAAAGCACCAGGGGACCATGTAGACCAGGGGGTAGTGTGCTATAAAGTTAATTAAATTGATGATACACTTTCAGCGCCCAAAGAATTGTATATTCTCTTTTTTTCTGAGTAGAGCATGTCATAGTATTAGTGTCAGTACCTTTAAACAACAGCCACTCTTAATTTAATTAACAAAGGAACACTCAATGACATCAGAGTACAATAAATTAAATTAATTTGGAATAAATTACAAGAACGGTCAATCAGAGCAGGCTGTGATTGAGAATCAAGATAAAAAGAATTTTAGAAAGCACAATACTAAAGTGCTGTCCTTACATGAAATCCAATTCTTAGCAGTGTATGCATTGATGCTAATAAAGGTCTTTACATAATGCAAACACAATGTCTATTTATTTGTGTAAAGGCTACATTACCTTGGATCATTGTTATTCTAATAGCGCCCAAAGATGACCTTTGTGTGCAATGTGCATTAACCTTCATGCCCTGCATATATCTGAACAGGTGTGTTCAGGAAGAGACAACTACAGTATGAGAGAGGCAAGGCATTAGATTTGCTGTCTGTGGAAACTGAAACATTATGCTGATGAAGTAATATTCTGGTCTATGACTTGATTGGGTACTCGGGGGTGAGTGGGTGGGGTTGAAGATGGAAAAGGAGACTTCTTTGATTGTAAACACAGGCTAAAAAATATACAGTATGCCTTTAAGCAGGAAAGTAAACTGAACTGAACACCATGCACCTACGTTTGATTATTTTTTCTGTTGTGGCTTGTGATGTCTTCTGTGGTAGTAAGTAGAAGAACAGCTTCCAGTCTAAGAAGACTGAACTTTAACATCATGTTCATTGTTTCATGTCAATATGGTATATAATTTATATGCATGTGAATGTACATACACATGCACTCATGCACACATTTAAATCATGTGGCCAGCTTGGACATCCCTGAATTCCATATGTGACATCATGTGAAAGCGTGAGTGCGTGAGTACAGTAGTTGAATTATGCTTCCATAGAACTCTCTCTCGCACACACAGGCACACACAGCTTTTCCATCGAGTAATAGAGTCAGCTAAGCTGTCAGCTCCTAACAATCTGTTTACGTCCCCTGCAGACGGATGTCTCCTGGGTAAGTAAGCACATTTCTGCTCTGCATATGAAATACACTTTGCAGCAAAGTTCAGCACTGCTGAATCTCCTGTAGAATGTCTTTGAATGCATCATAAGGCTGTGGTGGTCCCTGTAACACAGAAGTGGATTTCTGACAGAAGTTCATAGACTATCATACGGCACGGAGAATCTAAGTCGTTGGCATTACCCCGGTTCTGGCGTAATACTGAAGTATTTCTGAAGGGAATAATATTAATAAATTATTAAAAACTTCAAACTGTAAACTTTGCTTGTGTGTAGCAAACATTTCAGTTGAATGAAGCAATAGCCTTTTGAAAGGTTACAGTCTAAAGTGAAAGTGGAAACTTCCTTTTTTGATGCGGGATATATAGCAAATAACCCCAGAAGTGCACAAATATCATGTGAACCACATGGCTTGGAGCGGTTTATTCAACTTAAAGGGTGACATTTACAAAAAAATAAATAAATAAATGTTAAACTGCAAATGTTATCACTTAGAATGTATACATAGACAAATAAATAACTTCCCAAAATTCAGAAAGAGATTATTATGCCTGATGTCACCTCTTATCTGGTTAAAACATGCTTTGGAAAGTTTTATGATTCGTATGAATTTTTAAGTCTTTAAGTATGATGGTTTACTTATTTAAGGCTTTCAAATTATTTCAATAATTATCAAGATAATATTTTTTATATTGTGAAAATGTTGCCCAAGATAATTGTGCTATGAAATGTTGTTAAGTATCATGTTGTTAAGCGATCAAAATAAAATGGGAGATAAGCTTATGAATTGTATAAAAGATACATTTAAAATTAAAGAATAATTGCAAAAATATGTTCGCTTGTGAATTTTATAGTGATGATTGAAAATTCATTTTTAGACATCCAAACATTTATATTTTTATTAATTTGTTTTGGTTTTTTCCTCTTAAGTTCCATTATTGACACATTGCTAGCAGGCTTATTATTTTGCTTC
Source organism: Anguilla anguilla (assembly GCF_013347855.1). NCBI lineage: Eukaryota > Metazoa > Chordata > Actinopteri > Anguilliformes > Anguillidae > Anguilla > Anguilla anguilla. The sequence goes on from NC_049212.1 coordinate 5,657,777, forward strand.
CAAATAAATAAATCTTTCACCAATTATCATTGATGTTGGACCCAAAAATCAGTCAGGCTCAGTCTATCATCCAGAATGTTTCTGATGTATAACTCTTTGGTAACAGTCTTTATAGAATTTTTACTGCTCCATTAAACTGTCACTAGAGTCATAGTAGTGCTGGTGATTCAAAGGTAGCTGGTCCTTTTGGATCTGCCCTCCTGAAGAAGCTTCTCATTTGGCTCCAATAATATCGCTCTTTATTCAATTTCCCTCCGGTTCCACAAAAAAAAAAAAAAAAAACTGAATTAGTAAAGAGGTTCAAGCACTTCATCCATCAAATTTAATATTAATGTGGAACCATGTGTCAGCTCAATATCATTTTCACATAAATCTTGCTTTAAAAAATAAAAAATAAAAAAACCTATGCTCTGATCAACAGTGTGAAGGAAATTATCCCATTGCCCATTTAAGTACTTTTTGGATACAAAGGATGTCATGGTTTTGGCTGATGCCACCATTTCTTTTCCTTCCTGCGCCTTTTCTTCAGTTATTACGGCCATTGGTTTTTTCATGCACCTTTTCTTCAGTTATTACGGCCATTGAGTTGATTGAATTATACACGTGCAAATTTCCTTTTACAATTTGCACCTGTTGGTGTTCTATTTAAACCCTGAGCAAGCCGATAAGCTTTGCTTCAGTGTCACTTATGTTGCACGAGAACCGGTATTCTGTCAAGTGAGGTAAAGGTAAAGGTAAAGGTAAAGGTAAAGGTAAAGGTAAAGGTAAAGGTAAAGGTAAAGGTAAAGGTAAAGGTAAAGGTAAAGGTAAAGGTAAAGGTAAAGGTAAAGGTAAAGGTAAAGGTAAAGGTAAAGGTAAAGGTAAAGGCTGTGATATTGGATTGTTGTGGCTATAAAATTAGCACAACAGTCTTTTTTAGATTGTTGGCAACAAGTTAGTGCCACAATCTAAGCTCAGTATTCTTTCTTTAGGGTTTTACTTTTTCAGCCTCGGTTCGAGGTCTGTTTTCTTTGAGTTGCCCCGTTTTCTGCTCCGGCAGTTTTGTTTTATTTTCATACTCCTTAAGCCTTAGTTCTTTTTTACCCAGTACGTGGGTTGTGTAGAGCTTTTCTTTGGGATACTCTCCCTAAGGAGTATTTTCCTTTCCCTTGTCTCTTGAGACTTTGTGGCTTTTACCTCTGGTTAATAGCTTAAAGAACCCCCTGTTCAGTCGCAGTTGGTCTCCCAAAACTCCAACTCCCTCACAAAGGAAGATGCCCAGTGCACTTCAAGCAGCAAAATAAAAAAGGACCAAATGGGTGCTCAGCAGCCAGGAAAGTCAAACTAGAGAAGGACTCCTTTCTCAGACAACTTCATGGGGACTGGCCCAAAATAAGGAAGACTGGAGCAGACTGAGCTGCTAAAAAATAAACTGTTAAATGAACAAGAGACTGTTTTGACATCTACAACATCATCCTCACCAAATCAAAATGGATATGCAAAATTACATTATCAACTGAACAAACACACTATGCCAGATGAATGTGTTGCATGCACTTGCTAAATCAATTGTTGAAGCGGTTTTAAACATTTATTCTCACCTTTTTCCTTCCTCTCTAAAGAAAACTGTCAATTCAATCATCACAGTGTGGGATTTGATTTATTATGCTTCTAGAATGTGATTCAACATCCCATAAACGAAAGTAAAAGGAATTATAGCATACTGAATAAAGATGAAAACAAATCTCTCTGGCTATTAAATGCGATTTCCATTTTTCACCATGGCAAGCAAGCATATTTGGATAGTAGAAGATGCATTAATTGGCTTTAACCTGCAGTGCAGAAACATTCATTTCACAACAAGACAATAAAACAGTAATTTATCAAACTCATCTTTAGGTCTATTGAAGTTTGTATGGTCTTGACAGAGAAAAGATGGCTAATTTGAAACAGGTAAAAAATAACATTAGGTTTATGATAGCTAACCACCAGCTACGATATGCGCTTTCAACTCAGTGCATCAGTTTTAGTGCATCTTGAGATGCACACTACATTTCCAAACATATGTGGACACCTGAACATGACACCCATATGTACTTGTTGAACATCTCATTCCAAAACCATGGGCATTAATATGGATTTGGACCCCCCCTTTGCTGCTGTAACAGTCTCCACTCTTCTATGAAGGCTTTCCAGTAGATTTTGGAACATGGCTGCAGCAATTCGCTTCTATTCAGCAATAAGAGCATTAGTGAGGTTGAGCTCTGATGTTGGGTGTAAGGCCTGGCTTGCAGTCGGCATTCCAATTCATCACAAAGGTGTTGGATGGGGTAGACGTCAGGGCTCTGTGCAGGCCAGTCAAGTTCTTCCCCACCAAAAACCATCAGTAAACCATTTCTTTATGGACTTTGCTTTGCTTGGGGTCATTGTCATGCTGAAACAGGAAAGGGTCTGTTGCCGCAAAGTTGGAAGCGCACAATTTTCAAGAATGTCATTGAATGCAGTAGTTTTAAGATTTCCCTTCACTGGAACTAAGGGGTCTAGCACAAATAATGAAAAACAGCCCCAGATCATTATTCCTCCTCCACCAAACTTTACAGTTGGCACTATTTGGGCCAGTACAGTTGTAACTATGCATTCCACCAAACCCAGATTTGTGCATCAGACTGCCAGATAGTTCTGTGAGCTTGTTTGTCCTACACTCCACGGCTGAGCTGTAGTTGCTCCTATATTACATATATGTTTGCACTTCATAATAACAGCACTTACAGTTGACTGGGGCAGCTCTAGCAGGGCAGCAATTTGAAGCACTGACTTGCAGGAAAGGTGGCATCCCATGACAGTGCCACGGTGAAAGTCACTGAGCTCTTCAGTATGACTAATTCTACTGCCAATGTTTATCAATTGAGATTTCATGGCTGTATGCTTGATTGTATGTACGTGTTAGGAGTGGGTGTGGCCGAAATAGCCAAAACTACTCATTAGAAGGGGTGGCCACATACTTTTGGAAACAAAGTGTCCTTATTCATATAACCGTTTTCTCCTGCAGTCAGCAGGAATGGAGTTTTGATCTGATAGAAATAGTTGCATCATTACTACACAACCTGCCAAACAGCAACTATTATAATTGTTGTTGTTGTTGTTGTTGTTGTTGTTGTTTTTGGTGTTGTTCTGCCTTTAAGACTTTAAATTTATGGACTTTGATCATTTTTAACCAGCCAAAAATCTGCAATTGCTGGTGAACACGAATCTGCCTATACCCATTTTTCCATTACACCCCAATGGCCGCCTTCAGTTCATCCAGAACCTCAGACTCAGACTGTGCCGTGTGTACTGTTTGAAATAGGGTTTTATTTCTCATAAATTTCTTTGTGAATAGCATGCTGATAGGGACAGTTCTCTCTTCCATTTAAATCCCATGCATGTCTGTCCACGCTTCAGAGGCAAAGATAGGAACTTGCTGTTATAAATACGGGCTTCAATTTGGTGTGGACAAGCTGCCTATTGCATTTTCTTTTTGTTATCAGTTAAAGGATTATTTCCCTACACTCTCCCTCACCCCGCAAACCTGCTTTTGTCATTTTTTTTTTTTTTTATTGCTGCAGGAGGAGAAACCGTGCTCAAACTCTTTTCTCTGCATGCTACCAGCTCCCCGCTGATGTCTTCCTCCAAAGAGGACATTTAAAAAGCAGCCCATAAGCATGACTGATCAGCAGAAGACCCAGGTGTTACAAACAATACGAACGCTAATGATGTTTTACAACACCCATATCTCACATTCCAACCCTGGGCTCAAAGTTTTAGAAAGTCTGTCTGGGCTCCTGAGACAATGTGGAATTTTCATTCTTCTTTTATAATTTAACTGCCCGCTTTTGTCATGTATTCACTTGTGAGGCCACTGCATCATGGAATACCGCTGACTTGCTCAAACTCTTGTCCCAGCGTGGTGCCAGCTCCCTGTTGGTTTCCTCCACCTGAAAGGACCTTTAAAAAGCAGCCCATTATGCATAACATATCATTGCAAAAGCCAGGTGTTGCACTATAAACACTAAAGATTTTTTTTTTTTTTTTTTTACAACACCCATACCTCACACTTCCTGCTATGGGACTTGGCAAGCATCACAGAGAGAGAGAAAAGGTTAGTCTCTGTGAGTCTCTGTACCGCGG